>NC_133433.1:6359250-6676500 GCF_011762505.2 Arvicanthis niloticus
AGAACTGGGCAAGTGAGGGATGGCAGTGATAGATAAGAGTCAAGTGAATGCAACATGCTCTCATTGCTCAGTATCGTAGGCACAGTGGTGCTTATGCAGACATAGCCTCTGCCTAGGCACATGCTGCTTGGCATGAAATCTGTGAGATCGCCCTGACTCTGGGCAACAATGAAGGCCAGAGATGAGAAGAAATTCACTTCCAGGGTCAGCTCTCATGGAAGGACCACTGTGGTCTATGATGTCACCAGAGGCCATGTTGGTATCTGTGGTCCTTGTTTTTGCCCCAGGCCATGATGAATCCTCAAATCCATGTAGATATAAATGGTCAGTGTTGCTGACTGATGACTTGATGATGTCCTCAGATTTTTTTCCCCTAGAGAGTGGATGGAGAGGTGTTGGTGTGAGTGGAATGTATGGCCATCTGAAGGCTATAAAGAGGCCAAAGGTTTGTGCAGCTGCTAAGAGCCATGAGTGAGTAGGTGGTCCAGATATGGTCAGATACTGCGTTGATAGGTATGACCTGTATTATTACCACTGAAGGCTATGCTGATGTCTGTGGTCTACACTGCTACCTGAATCCTTGTAGATGCATAAGGTCCATATGGAGCTGACCTTGCCCTGTGATGTTGTAGTCATGGGAAAGCTGCCTTTGCCCCTCACAGGTTGCTGTTTGGCAATGTGGGAGCCTGACAGAGATCTTGGATGACCAACTCAGCTACAACCCAAGCCCAGATCCAGGGCTTTGCATTGGTTTATCCCAATATCTACCCCATTCATGAGCTGCTGAAGTACATGCATATGGTAAAACTATAGCCATAGGACTTCCATGTCACTGGGCAACAGTGGGATATCCAAAAGGAATTTGGGGGAGCATCCATCGTGTATTGGTGGTGTAGCAGAAGCCAGACTCCTTGAACTACTTTAAAAATACATGGTAATGAACATTTGCAAATATAGGTATTTGGGCCAAATGGTATACTCTGTGACACATTGCAGCTTCCATCGCCACTATGAAGAAAAGTAAGTGATGCAGAGGTGGAAAGACTGAGGGAGCCAAATTGAATGATCAAGATGGAACTTGAGACTGCATAGCTGTGAAGAGTGTGAGACCCTGTGACTGAGACAGTAGCAGGTCCTTGCCCAGAGGAGTGGGCAAGATCGTCTCCTTGTTTGTTTTCTTGCTTGTTATCTTTGTAAATTTTTAATTTCATTTTTTAATTTTCCTTTGGGAGGATTATAAAAGTGGGGTCAAATTTGGAAGAACTTGGAAATGAGTGGGATTGGGGTGCATTGTGGGACATTTACCCCCCCCCAAAAAAAAAACCCATAAAAATATTGTGCTAAACACAGCAAAACAATTAAAAATACATATTAACTTAATCATTAAACACAAAAGAAGGTGAACTAAAAGCTACAAATTTATTCACAGTTCCCAGATAGTCTGGACCAGTAATTCTCAAATAAGGGTTCTTGGAACTGTCCAACCAGGGTGTGTGAAATAGACTCTCAGAGAATTTAAAGCCTCGAGAGGCAAAATCTTACTTATTACTTCCCATAACTTATGTAAACATCTGTGCAACTTTGTGTAATATTTTAAATATTAACTAGAATGCTTCTCATCAATAACTGTGTTCCCTCTTATAATATTTAAAAGTAGTTGTTAGAATATTACTTATGTCTATCTTGGGAGATATGTGATTACTTTAATTGATAAGATTTAGTACTTTTTGGTTGATCTGTTAGTGATATATGTCATTGTGTCTATATCTATGTGTGTGCAATTTTATGTGTGAATTTTCTTGTTTTTTGAACATGTAGGTATGTGTATGTAGAGTCTAAATATCTCTGGTACCACAGCATTTACCTTCTTTTTGGAGATAAGTTCTCAGTGTCCTGAATCTCAACAAATAAACTGATTAGATTGGCTAAAGAATTCCAGGGATAAATCTGACTTCCTCTTCCTAGGCTAGGATGCTTACCTTCCTTTGTCAACTCTTCCTTTGTCAGGTATTTTATTATAACAAAAATAAAAGTCATATATATCTAATCTTATTTCCATAATAATGTCAAATTTGATTATTGATTGAGTGCTTCTTACATTTTACTATTTATTTTCAATACTCAATGCTATTTGTGAAAAAGCAAAGAAATTTTATTGTACTCTCTGTGGCTTCCCCAGAGTGTTTTTATGTGCTTTTCCAAAGAGATGCATGTTTGGATAATTTGACTTCTATGACATATTTTTCAAAGGCAACAATGTAGAATCCTCTAATTTCAAACTATTATACGTAAATTGATAAGTCAACTCCACTTGACTGAAGTTAGACTCACCAAAACAATATGCCTCTGGATGTATCTCTGAGAGCATTTACAGAAATATTTAACCCATTCAGAATATGGCATCAACATCAGTCCTGCCACTTCATTTAGAATTTTAGTTTCTTCCCCCCAAAAGACCCTTTAATAATTTTATGTCCTGTGTAAAACACAGATGAACATTTTTTCCTTACCAAAAAGTTTGTAGTTCAATAAATAAACAAGCCAAATGAATACCACTTAAGAAACTCAGTAGAAGAGTCTGTGCATGTATAATAGTAGCTTAAACCCAGATTTTTCTATTGATCACAAAAAATACAGTATCAACAAGCTGAGAGGTATCTATAAATGCACAGTGACATATTTTTTACCTCACTATGGTATTTTCAACAAACAAATATAGCCTTTTTATTAAATCTGTAAATATATAAACAGGTTGGCAGAGCTGAAACATCAGAATTTACATTTAAAGTGGATCAAAATCTAATAGATGCAAAGCACAGAGAATAACAAAAGCATGCACTCATATGAAAAAATATTTCTATATGATCAGTAAGAGAAGTGACTGCCTCTATACATGTTCACATGAAATATAACTCAGTAGTCTCATGTACTGTGCAGCTGATTAAAAAATGTAGAAAGTCAATATGTAATCAATAGTAGCTTTTAGGAATGTAAGATATATGCTATTGTTGAAATTGATGAAAGTTGATATTCTTTTCGGCTTTTCTTCTGATAGGAATAATTGAAAATACAAGAGTGTGCTAAAGAGGCTAGAAGGAAGAAAAGGTAAAATATTACCATAAGTAAGACTAATTAAATAACAAAGTTCCTTTCCGAGGAGGAGGTAAGCCAGGAGATATAATGCCTTCTTTAGAAAGAATTTTTACATATATTTATGTAAAATTGCATTATTTGTAAATGTCTTTATTCATAGAAAACTACAGAAATTGTGAGAAAGCTACATATCATAAACATGTGAGGATAACATTTATTACAGAGAGATATGCCCTACAATGAGTGTCATACCTCATTTTCCATCACCGATGATGGTCCAGTTAGAAAAAGTTTGAGAAGACAGTTTTCATTGAAGGAAATATTACTAAATGCAAAACTAGATTACACAATCACTTAAAAATGAAGCTATAATTCTCCCAAACCATAAAAGTTATGCCTGTAAATTTTACAGGTGACCTTCCTTTAAAAACTATAGCTAAATGACAACTGCAAGCAAACAAACAGAATGGTCATAACCCAAAGAATAAAAGTCACAAGTTATGGTGAGGTACATATATAATGTGTGTGTGTGTGTGTGTGTGTGTGTGTGTGTGTGTAGGTGTGTGCATATGTATGAACTCATCAAACCTGCAGTTTAATAGTTCATGCATTAGACCTCATGGACAAAACTTTTAATAGCCCAGAAAAAGCTTTCAGGCATATTGTGTTCTAAATTTAAAAACCAGGAATTGTAATCATTAAAATGAGCTCTAAAATGTTTATGCAATACATAGCCATAACGGCAAGCTCTGAAGTCTGGTATGTAGGCCTTTTCTGACATTTCAAGTGTTCAACAATTTCAACAAAGCCAGTCTGGATAGTTGCATGTTTCAGCTGTAAACTGCTTCCCTAGGCTAGGAATCACTGTCTCTAATGCATATTCCTTCTGATGTAATCAAGGGGTTTAGAAAGACAACAGTGACCTGCAGAGCCACAGGAACAGGTTTATCTTGTTGCTAAAGCAGTTACTATGTAACTGTGCTTTCGAAATATAAAACAATCTCTCCTATCATCAATTCCTACTCTGGATAGAGTTATGTTCGCTTGCTTTTAGGTAGTGTATTCACTTTCCGAAAATGTTTGATTCTTTGCCAGTAAAGTCCAAGCAGAACCTCTTCCCTTGGGGAATTTCTAGGGTATCTGACCTCTACCTTTCATCTCTCTGCAACACCAAAGAGGCTTTATCCTGGTCTCTCTTCATCCAGTTATGAAGGGATCATAACTTTTCACAGTTACTTACCAGAAAGCCTGTACTCAGAGATTCTTCTGTTTTGCTTTCCAAGAATTAAAGAAATCTGAAATTCACAGACAAAAAAACTGGCCTTTTCATCCCAGTTTTGCTTTTTAGCATTTGCTGGCGCAAAATAAATAAAACTCAAAGGCCAGCAAAGCAGCCTGGGTCTAGTCCGACTGGATGGCTGCATTGCCTTATCGGAAAGCGTCCAGAATGCATTTCCTGATGATCGTGTGGCTTTTGAATTCCCCACCTGCCTCTTAGGACATGTGTGAAATACATTTTGCTTCTTCTCTCTCCGGTTTTAGCATTTTCCCATTTCTCATTTTTAAGCTCATAGAATTTTAAAGTAGCCAATCCTTTTCCTTAATGAATATTTTAAAATAATTTGAATATTCAAAATATAGCAAAATAGTTCAAAGAAAAGTTTTTAACATAAAAACAAGAACATGTTTTGCAGATTTCACACTTGTTCCTTTTTTTACTTGCTTTAGTCTAAAATGACTTTTGGGTTTAGACATAAACCTAGCTACCAGCTGTCCAGAACTCTTTTTCTAAATTCCCTTAACTTTGAATTGTCATGAGGCTAACTTCTGATAATATTTAGAATTATAAAAGATATTCTAAAAATATTAAGACGATTCAAAGTTGGTTTACAGTGAAAACATTTATTATGTACAGACCTCAAAATTAGTAACTAATTTACCACATTGGTATAAGCATAAATGAAAGATAGAAACAAGGAGATAATTTTGACACAAGGAAATTAATATCGGAAATTCTTGAGATGTTCAAGTGATGCAGAAGAAAGATAGTACATCGGTAGTTCACTTGCTTCTCTGCTTTCAAGGTTGGTATTTGGTTGGCTTCTGGGAATTTTAACTTTAGAAATATTTCCATTATACTCAGATACGAATAGTTTTATGTACCCAATTTTTTATGCAAATAATATGTTTAATACTTTTATTCTGGGAATCTTGAAGTATGAGAACTGCTGTGCGGTGAGTACCTGTGAGAGCAGGGTTTGTGAAAATCCTGACCTTTGACTTGTTAACCGACTTTGCTGATAGATGATCCTTCGTGTTTATTAACTGTTGGATACTTGAAGAATTAAGATAGTACAGATCAATTTAGAGGAGTTCTAGCATACTCGCTTACTAGAATAAAGCAAAGAGAACTCTGAAACCTACCTAGGGCTAGAGACAAAGTATTGACTTTGAAGGGAGCCCCATTGCAAAAGCCAGCTTCAAACTTACCGAAGAAGACACAGCTACAGACAATTCGGTTGGGTAGCTCAGGTTCAAGCTGATAAATGTAATGGGGCAGGTATAGAACAGTCTTCCAGATCCAAGCCTAGTCCAGTCAACAATGGAGAGTTAGAGCCACCACCTGGAGGCTTGCAGCTCTTCTTAGTCACTGTGAAGAACGAGAGAGATGAACCCTCGAAGGCCCAGACTGGCTGTATCTGGAAGGCCAGCACAAGATTACAGTGAGTGGGCTACGGCACGATTGTTAGGCTGAGCAGTTCAGGATTGACAAAGAAGATCTCTGACATGGTGTTACTGGAACAGAGTATTCTGGGTTTACAGCTCGGGAAATATGTCCGCCCACATCTACCCCTCCCCTACCGACCTTCATAGAGTGCTGGATTTCTCTGAGGCAGGAATAAAGACGGAAAAAGTGTTTTGTATGTAGGAAACTCAACCCTTTTTTCAGACTCTAATACCCGCTCCAGGGACCTCTACTGACCAAATCCAAAGTCTTATTTGCTACACAGGGACATCATTCTAAATAAATTCCTTTAACAATTTTGAATCGCCAAGGTTTAAATCAAATTAAGCCATTCAATATTGTGTATATTTCTCAAAAGAATACAAATTAAGGTATTTTTACTTTTTTTTCCTTTTAAGAGCATGTCTAGGACTTGGCACCTAATGTCACCACAGTCCTTATGTTCCCATGGAATAACTTTCATATTCAAGAAGTCCTTAGCCCCTCCGTGCTTAAATGCTTACAGTAAATTGGGCTTAAGAAATAGACAGGATTATAAAAATGACACTTCAATTTTTATCTGTAGTTTACTAGATTGTAGCCTAGGTCGAGTAGCTCATTCCATTTAGATTTAAATATTTTTCTCCCTACCCTCTACAGGCTACTTTGAACTTTTAAACTCAAAAGTATATTATTGAATTTTTAAAATATGATTTTAATTAAAATAAAATGATATATTTCCCAACCCCTTTCCTTCCTCTCTTTCCATGTCCCACCTTTTCTTTGAACTTAATTGCTCCTTTCACATGTGCTCTTGTGTGTGTGTGTGTGTGTGTGTGTGTGCGTGTGTGCGCGTCTGTGCTTGCACACGCGTGCGCAGGTGCTTGTGCATGTGCACGTGCGCTCACGCTCCCACGCTGGCATGCGTAACCACCTCAGTTTTTGTTGTGTGTATTTAGACTCAGGTCGGACTACTCTTCATATAAAAACCATTAATGGAACACAGCTCCATCTCCATGCGTGCATTAGTTGCCCACATCTCTTTATGTAAGAACAGAACCTTGAAAAAAATTACCCCCTTCCATGTAAATATGTCCTCTGATATTGTCCCTGTTGCAGCGTTTCTGATGCTGTCATGTCTAGGAGTTTGTTTTACTACAGATTTCCAGCTATTTTGTATCTTACAATCTTTCTCCACTCTCTTCCCAAATGTTCCCTGAGCCAGAAGTACGGGAGCTCTGATGTAGATGAGTGTGGATTCTTTATGATTTGCATGGTATGCATCTGTAATATTCTGGGGGATGGTTTCCATTTGCTGTGAAGAAAGGCTTCTTTGATTAGCAGTGGTAGCTGCACTTATCTGTGGGTATAAGGATAAGTTTAGAAAGTAGTAATGAATTTTGTTGCTCTAAAAACTTGGTTGTAGCAGATTATTAGACCATGACCTCATTTGCCCCAGGAATTTGGCCACACTTCTTTTTTTTTTTTTTTTAAACCACAAAAATATTTCCAGTTATTAGGTTGATGAATTTGTTTCTTAACATAAATTAAAATTTCCACTTAAATTACTCTGTACAACTCAATGTTCCCTGAAATAATGTCATACATGTATTTGTGTCAAATTCAATTATTAAGCCTTGATTTGTACAATGGGAAATAAATTATTTTCACTTTCTGTACCATACAAACAGATCCGTTTTTTTATTAGCCATTTATTTTCCTAAGCTCTGATTGCTTTATGCTTATATTTTTATAGCACTTTTTTTTTCCTAGCCAAATTTGTCCTTATTTGATGTTTGAATACATTGAAAATTTTAGGAGATTTTCGCTTAGCTGACAATTGAACCATGTATATCAGTACAAGAGAGGTCTTATTATTTTTTTATTTTCATTATTATTGAATGTTTATGTTGCAGCCTGAGTAACTTGTACAGCTCCTAGTAGATTCCTATTTATTCTCTCTGCCATGTTCTTTTTGCAATTAGAATGAGAAGAAGCAATAAAGAGAAGAGTAGACTGCACAAAACAGTAGAAATAGAAGAGTAAACTAGAGGAGTAACTCATTTAATGAGAAAACTTTGGATGAAAAGTCTTGAGGAGACTTTCTCCCTCTAATAAAAGACTTATAAGACAGTCCATAGCAGTCTCATAAATCTTTTGTACTGCAATGTGTTTGATGCACAAATAAATATGTTAATGGAAATTTTCTGTATTTTCAAAAAAGGCTGTGATGTGTGTGAGATATTGAGACATGCGAAGGCAAACATGTTCTATAAAATGGCCACTCTTAGGAAGACGTGTTACAAGGGGTCTTACTGGTATTTGACATGATTCCATAAATGGCAGACCTTATCATTTGTGTTAAATAACCAAACACCAAGTACTTATTCAAAGCATATTCTAATAAAATGGTTTAATGTCCTCTAAAGGAATAATTCCTTGGTGGAAAAAAATAGTATTTACATTATGAAAAATAAGGAATCTGTTGACCCTCTTCTGTAAGTTATGATTCTCCCCAAATTTGATATTCAGCTCAGAACAAAATGTCTTTCTCTTATATGTGTTTTGATATGATGACAAACATAGAGCATACAACTAATAATATTTTTTAGGGTATCTATCTGCATGTACACAATTTGTATAACACACAGACTGTAAAAATGTTTCTCAGTTAATGTCTGAAATTATATAACTCTTAGAATTACAGATCTCATTTTTTTTTGCTATAATTCTTGAGTTTCTCCACAGTGGAGCCAGGACTGTAATAAGTCTATGAAGTGTTTGCTTGTGTTATTTTCTATCTGTGGGCAAGTAAAACCCAAAATGTAAAAAGGTGAAACAGGAGGACGGGACGGGATAGAGGGTTTGTGGAAGCAAAACCAACCCAAAAGGGGGATAACATTTGAAATATAAATAAATAAAATATCCAATAAAAAAGACCAAAAGATAATTTTGACACAAAAAAATTGATATGGAAAATTCTTGAGATGTGCAAGTGATGCAGAAGAAAGCTAGTACATTGTACTTCAGTTATATTCCTGCTTTCAAGGTTGATATTTGTTTGGCTTCTGGGAATTTTAACTTTAGAAATATTTCCATCATGCTCAGATACCAATAGTTTTATGTACCCCAAAATTTGCATAAATAATATGCTTAATGCTTTTCTTCTGGAGGTCTCAAAGTATGAGACCTGCTAGGTAGTGAACACCTATGGTAAAGAAATATGTTAAATATCTCTATTGTTTCCACTTTAGCTTAACCTGTATTATCAGTCCAGAATGTTCTATCTTTTCCAAAGCCTCACTGAAAAAAATAAATCTAATCTGGACTGCTTCCTGTAAATTGGTCTTTATGAATTTCTGAGTTTCTCCACAGTGCTGTTTGAATGGCATATTGAATTTTAATACATTTCTATCAAGGCTCAAATGTGGTTTGGACAAGACAAAATTCCTACCCAAAATTAATAATTAATTTTGTGCTTGAGTAAGTTGCAAGTGGTGATGCTTTCATAGGGTCTCTTCATTTGTCTCTTCATCTAGAGAAAATGGCGGAGCACTGCACTGACTGGACTGTTAACAGTGGAATTCAAAGCATACTGGGGTACTAAAAAGTAGTGTACAGACTAAGTACAGACTAAGAACTCACTCTGTAGAGCTGGCCTCGAACTCAGAAATCCACCTGCCTCTGTGCTGTGATTAAAGGCGTGTGCCACCACCGCCCGGCTGGTTTTTTTTTTTTTTTTTTTTTTTTTTTTTTTTTACCTTTGCTAGAGTTAAAATGTTTTATTTACAGCCATCATGTCTACTGTCACTCAAACAGAGACCACTAAAAAGAGAAATAGCACTCTGATGCTGGAAAACACGTGACAATCAAATTTCTGTTTTAAAATGGGGACATGTGTCAAAACTATCCACAAAACAACTTTCTCACATATGAAGTCTCCATTGCAAAGATACTTTGTGGAAGTGAAGATATTTTACTTCTTCCAAGATATTCCTTTCTTTTTGTCCGATTCAAAGAATCTATAAATTAACTTACTTCTGATGACTTACAAGTGACAATTATAGAAAAAAATGAGACGAATAAATATTTTCTTTCTCTTTTCAGTTTTAATAGTTTTGTAAAGATGATCATGTGGAGTAGAAAATATTTGGAAGGTAATACACATGGTTCTTATTTTCTAGATTGCAGGTAAATGAAAAATGTGCAAATTCATCATATGCACTAGGATTGCATTGGTTTTTTTCCTCATAGATTTCAAGGAAGAAAATTCTTTGCCAAATAAATGTAGAATTAGTAGCAACTGTGGATGAAAAATGTTTGTCATGTGGTGGATTTCTGATAAAGGTGAAAACAGTCATAGTGAAGTAACACTTATTCACAAACATGAAAGTACCGACAATATTGAACAATAAGGAACGTGATATTCTTTTTTGCTTTCTATTGTTTTGATAAAAATCATGATCAAAACTAACCTGATAATGAAAGTGTTTATTTCATCAGGTATTTTAAAGTGTATCAGGAAAGGAAGTTGGGGCAGGAACTTGGAGACAGAAAGAGATGCAGAGGCTATGAAGGAATATCCTTACAGGCTTGTATGTCATGATTTTCTAAGTCTGCTGTTTATACCACTCAAGAGAGCTGGGTACTTCAATTAATTAATTAAATCAATCAATTGATTCATTAATCAATTAATCAATCAGTCATTCAGTCAATCAACCAGTCAAGAAAATACCCTAGAAATTTGTCTACGAGACAATCTGATGGAGACATTTTCTCAATTGAAGTTCTGTTTTTCAAGATAACATTGCTCTGTGTCAATTTCACAAAGCAGAAAACAAAACAAAAAGAGCACAACTGACCCCTTGTTTAGTTGGAACAATAATAATACACATTATTATTGATTCACAGTATAGATAACTTGTCTTGAAGGTTCAGGATAGCTGAATTCTACACCTACAGTTGTCCACAGTGGTTATCTCATCATCTGCAAAATCGTCTCCACAGGTGGCACTTTCATCAATGACCTCTTAGATTCTTTTCAGGGACCTTGAATCTACTTCAAAAACATAGTCTCTTTCGAAGATGTCTTACTTTTGATGTCTTCACTTCAACTGAGGACACAAATTCACCTAGTAAGTTTCAGCTACTCTCCATAACTCTCTCAATGTATAATTTCTCATGCTACCAAGACCAATAACACTGCCAATTTCTTACATATTAAAACATAAGCTGCCAGTACAGCCATACAGGTAATCACCAAGAAATGTCAGGACTCAAGGCAAAAACCTGGAGTCAGGCACCGAAACAGAGGCAATGGAGGAATGAGACTTACTGATTTACTCATTCATAGTTGCTCAGTCTCATTCCTGTACACAGAACTACCTTCCCAGAGGTAGTTCTTTCCTCAGTGAGCTAGACCCTTTCACATCTATGGTTAATCAAGAAATGCTTCTATAGACCGGTCTATAGGCGAATTGGATGGAAAAAAAAAAAAAACTTAACTGAAGTTCTCTCTTCCTAAACTATCTTGTTTTCTGTTGACTAAAAAACTGTCCAGGCACTTATAACCTAGGAATATTGTTGGAAAGTAAAATAAAATACCTATTTTTAATTATTTGTTCTAATTGGGACAAGAAAACATGTATGTTCAAAATATTCTTCATGTTAAGTGAAGTGCATGTCTAATATCAGACACAAAACTCTATTCAGTAAATGTTTAGAAAAATTAATTCTTAGGACATATTCACATCTGTTTCCTATTATTTTTGTTGTTGTTGTTTTAAAAATATGTTTTCAGTTATATTGTGTGACCTGGATTGTTTCTCCTCCACTAAGGTAGAACATTTTTTTGAATAGTACCTTAAAAGAAAAGACTCTTTCATCAATATTTTTGCACTCTTGTTTTCTATTTACATTTTATTATGTAGTGGGGACATGTTTTTTATTTCTGCAGATTACAGGATATTCTGTAGAGAAATTTTAATCTATCATCATGCCTACTCTGGCAAGGGATTATATCTAAGCCTCTGTCTGTCTGATCCTGCAAGAATACAGACTTGCCCATAGTAGTTTTTCTGGTTGAATACAGACCCCATTAGTACACATATTTAATCATAAACAATGATATCTAATTAAGAGGCAGGCAAACTGATGAATCAGAGAAAGATTTGACAGAATGATCAGAGATAGGATAGACCCTATTATCCCAACAACAGACACCAGAGAAAGGCTACCTAAGAGCAATGCTGGGAGAGAGTAGAAGTATTTCAGTTGAGTTCAATGAAGTTCATTCGAATGCAGGTGTGTTCAGTTGAGTTTGTGCAGTTCTGCTTTGTTCCTGCAGTTAGTGGGATTCAGAAGCAGAGTTTTTCTAAGCAGAACAATTCAGTCAGTAGCCAAGAGTAGCCAATTTGAGTCACCCAGCTTGGAGAAGAGTTTAAGCCAGGATAGTTGAGTTCAGCAAGCCAGACTTCAGAAAGGGCTAAAAATGGTGAATTTATTCATCAGTAAGTCTCAGTCTCAAAGGCTAAAACATTCTAGGCCTAGATTCTCAGATAGGGCTGGAAGCTGAAGCCTTCAAGGTCTAGGCTTGCAGATTAGCTTGTAAAGAGACTAGAAACCTAATCCTAGGGGTAGTTAGATAGAAAAACACAGGACCCAGACCAAGGAATCTATTCATAAAACTTGAATATGGCTCTTTTATAATCCCACCATCTGAGGAAATAAAATCCACATTTACATTAATCTATAGAAGCAACATTTGTAAGGAAGGAGAAGAGGTGTCAATTGTGCCCATTTATGAATGGGCTTATTTCCTTAGGGCTCATGTTTTAGCAAGCATGATTTATTAAGAGGACAAGTTACTGCCTACGACCTATTCTTTATCATTGTGGAAGCAATAAGTTGACCTCCACATGGCTGACTATTAATCATGTCAATCTTTGAAGGTTTTACAACATGTGAAAAACTAATATTGCAATGATACATATTTGAGCAATAAAATGCTTGACTAACTTCTCTTTTTTTTTCTAATTTAATCCTTAAAAGTTAGAAAATATAATTTAAATTATTTAATATTTTCAGTAAATTGCCTTGGGCTTGATGTGATATCGGGTCTGTAAGAATGGCCTGAGACGTGGTATCTTATACTCTTGTCACATGTTACTCCACATTTAATAGTCACAGGAAATACCTCAGAGTTTGGGTGTAAAGATGAAAGCATGAGAGCTGTTAGCAATTTACAGGCAAGTTTCCTTATATTTTCTGTAAATCTTAAGTCATCGATTAAATCTATCAACAGACATATTTTTATCATAACCTTATTGAGGATTAATTTTGTCATTTAAAAGTTCCTATTGATAAATAAAAGATAAATACAGAAAATCAAAACTAAGTGAGAACTAGTAAAAGACAAAACAAATAGAATGAGTATTCAGTGAAATGTTAAAGAATGTTTTGTGTCCTTGTCAGGTTTCTCAGTAGTCTCAAACTAGCCACTTGGATTCACTTTGTTATAATCACTGAAGTACCTGAGCAGAGGCTAGAAAGGGTGATGAGGAAAAAGTGTAACAACACTTAAATGATCAATACTTAAATGATGGGGTTGCTCTCATAATTCTGCTCCATCTAACTCAAAAAAGTGCACCTTGGTAGGTACTAAGCTCTACTAGAAAGAAAAAATGTAAACACTCTAGATTCTTCCAGGAGCTCTGTGGGGCTCAGAGGAAAAATTCTGAGGATGTAACATTTCACCCTTTGTTTTTATGTAGGACCATGAAAGGTAGCCTGGTTCCTGGTTGAGCAAAGGTTAGAAAACCTGGTGACCATGAAGGGAGAGAAGGCGTTTTGCCATGCTCCTGGACACCAGGCTCCTGGCACAAGACCTCAGCCTTCCGTAGATTTGTGGCCATCAGTCACATAAGGGCGAAGCCCTAAGTCCCTCCACAGGTAGAGGACTTGATCTGTGGTCATGTAGTCTCAAGACAGATCTCCATTTTAATGAAGTACCTAAAGGCCTGGAGGCTTAGCCAATAAACTTTCCTTCCCAGACACTCCTCCCTGAAAAAGGTATTTAATTTCAGACCCGCCCTGAGAACTGGGTTATGGTTTTACTCACCCACTTTCCATCATGACAATAAATGCTTTAAAACCACGGACTGCCTCTCTTCATTGGGATCTGCCATGGAGAGTCATGGAGAAGGCTTTCGCCTATAGACTGTCTAATTTCCCATTCAAGGCCTCTCTGTGCCCCAAGCCAATAACCTCCAAGCCAAGCCAGCCGCCCTCTGACCAAGCCAAGGACTGGACTATCCCCTCGCGATTCCGACTGAGCTCTTTTTCCCCTTGGCCCCTGGCTAGATCCAGCTCTTCCTCGGCTCCCAGAGGCGTCTGAGTGCCCAAGAGCCTGAGATCCAGACAGCTCCAACCTCCCTGCAGGCCCGAAGATCCCTGAGCCAATCTTCTGCTGTCTCCAAGACCTCAGACTGCTCTTCCAAAGCCCCACAGTGGTGTTCCTGCAGTTTGTCATAGCCTGACAACCATCCTACGCCTGCGTGGTGTTAAGCACAATCAAACTTCCTGCATCCTGCCTCCCTGAGTGGCCTGAGCCCTGTAGTGGAGCAGACTCTGGACCCCACTAACTCTACATTTCTAGAGCTATTTCTTACATTTCAATCAAAGGTATTTTCTAAGCCTACAATATCTGTCATTTTAATTGACTGCTTAGGGTAATAAAATTAACGTTTCAGAAAACAAATTGGATTCTCTATATCTTGGTTAATCAGAAAGTCACATATCTAAAATGCTTTTCTACTTTGTATATGAGAATCTAATTTTTAAAATAATTTGATTATGTCTTTGCCTGACATGTTCAGAGACAACCTGGCATTCAAAGGAATAAGGCCCTGCTACTACATACCTTTGACATATTTATCAGCGGGACAGAGAAGAGTTTTGTTGCTGTGCTATAAAATTTCAGTGGTGCCATGGAAGTACTAGTTTGTGAATTTGTGTGAACATATAAGAAAATTAAAAAAAAAAAAAAACCAGTCATATGGGAAGGTATCTAATTATACAGTCCACACAACCGTATGCTTAGTTCTTTCATTAGAGCAGCTATTTCAGACTGTACTGATTTCTCTACCTTGAATTTTCATAGTATGTGCATATCTTTTCAGTACTAAATATTCATAAATGCTGACATCTCATACATAATACTTCTCTGAGAACATCCATATCAATATTGAACCTTAAAACCCTTACAGCCCCAACTTTAGTCATCATTTTGTATGCTTCTCCACTCTTGTGTTTATCATTTTTAGCTGGTAACTATCTCCGATGACTTCAATTTGGGAGGTTGCAATACCAGCATAAAGGTGTCAACATATTTGGCTTTTCTTCACCTCATCTCCTAGGCTATAGTTATCTTCATGCTGTGTCCCCCACAGGAATTTCTAGTTAGTGTACATATTTTTATATTTTCTTATAAAGACAGTAGCCATGCTGAGCTACAGCTTTTCAGTATAACACTTTAGAGCTTTTAGCTCCAGTGCACGGCCAAAATACTAGGGGTTAAGACCTTAGCAAGTGAATATGAAGGAGATAGTGTTTAGCTCATAATAACTTAATTTCTGTAAATGAAAGGAACTACACATAGGATTATGAGGTCCTTTAGCAGATGCCAGTGAGTCACAGACCATGAAATTAATAAATATTTTGTTCTTTCTTTTCTACCGTGGACAAAGCAGAGGCAAAAATATTCTGGATTGCACTTTGGCTGTCCCTCTGAGTAAATAAATTGGCATAAGCCATGATGAGAATTACAAAATTCCCAATTTCCTGTGACCAATAAGGAAGTAGTCTTATATAGTATTATAAGATTGAGCTGATATTTTACATTTCTTGTGACAAAAGTTCTTAGGATTTAGTCATTCATGCAAAAATAAAAAAGGTTGAATGTAGCACACTGTTTTTCAATGGTAAATTAGCTTCATTTTCAAACATTTCTTTTTAGAACTTGTTTTTTTCATTTAACAAAAGAACATAAATTTGGTTCAGAGAAGTCTGACCCCATCAAATTCAGAAATAGAAACGTGCAGTGTCCTGGTTGATTTTGACTGTCAACTTGATGTAATTCAATGTCATCTGAGAAGAGGAAGCAACAATTAAAGAATTAGCTGGATCAGAATGGGCTTTGGGTATTTCTTTGTGTCATTTTAATGACTAATTATTAATAGAAGGGTCAAGCCTAATGTAGGTAGTGCTGACCCTAGGCAGGTGGTCCCCTACTGTATTAAAAAAGCTAGCTGAAAATAATTGGGATGCTAGTGAACCAGCCAACAGCAGAACTACATATTCTCTGCTATAGTCCTTACATGAGTTCTTGCTCTGACTTTGCAATCAAAATAGTGACCTGGAAGTTAAAGGTAAAAAAAAAAAAAAAAAAAAAAAAAAAAAAAAAAAAAAAAAAAAAAAAAAAACCAAACAAACAAGAACAACTTTCCTCTTCTATATGGATTTTGGTTACAGTGTTTTATCACAATCAAAAGAAAAGAACACTAGGACACTCAGTGTATGTGGTTCATGAAATGCCTTTCTCTCCATCTAATTAATGATTTACAAAAGGGTACCTTGTTTACGACTGCAGCATAAAGAAATGTGCAGATTTCTAACCAACCATTTAAAAAAAAATCTGAACTAGGTCTCAGAGATGTTCAGCTAGTCAGCTCCCTTATTAAAAAAAAAATCAAAGACCTGCTTCCATCTCAGTGAAAGCCTGTCTCAAACAAAGGCTCCTCTATACCACCTGTCCTGAACCAGGTGGACAACTTATTCAGGGTTTTCTCTCGCCCAAACTCCACCTAATAAAGTTCTGAAAGAAAAAAAGAAAAAAAAGAAATGTGCAGAATTTCTAAAACCGACATTTTAAAAATGGGAAAACAAACATGACTCTTCAAGTGTCTCTGTATCTAGATCTGAGAAAGTGACATCATCAATGATGCTTACTTTGCTAGATCAGAGAGCTAGTGGGAGAGAGAATATTCAGAAGCATCTAGACTATCTGCTGGCATAATCTAGGTGACCTTATTTGGAAACAAAGTCTCTCTAGAAGTAGGGACATTTTGACATGGTGATAGGAGGACATCAAACAATAATTAAATGCTTTATATGAGGGCAAAAATTGTTAATAAACAGAGACATCTGAGAGTGGGGTGGGAGCCATGAAGCAACTGAAGCAGGGAGTGGGGTGAAGCAGATCCGCCTGAATAAAGGCGTGGGATGACGTTGTATGAAGCAGATCCGCCTGAATAAAGGCGTGGGATGACGTTGTATGAGCCAAAGTGCTTCAGCAGTTCTTCCAGAACAGAATCTGTAGAAAAGGTAGGAAATAATTTTCCTTAAAGAAAGTTCAGCTCCTGAAAGGGTTTGCAGCCCCATGAAGAGAGAGAGAGAGCAACAATACCAACCAACCAGAGCTCCCAGGGTCTAAACCATCAGCCTGGGAGCACATAGGGAGGGACCCATGACTCCAGCTGTATATGTAGAGGAGGATGGCCTTGTCTGGCATAGGTGGGAGAGGAGATCCTTGGTCTGATGAAGGCTGGACTCCCAGTGTGGGGGAATTTGAAGGTGGAGAGGTGGGAGTGGGGGTGGGTGGGTGGGGACACATCCTCAAAGAAGCAGGAGGAGGGGGGATGGGGGTGAAATGGGTTAAGGGGATAACATCTGAAATGTAAATAAAATATCTAATAAAAGAAAAGAAAGAAAAAAAAGAAAGAAAGAAAGTTCAGCTCTACGGAAGACTTGATTTCAGACATACAAGTTTCCAAAGAGTGAAAGGTGATTTTCCACTGTTTCCAAAGCTACACTACTTTGGTAGGTAGTGCTTTGGTCTGACAGCCCAAGACAATGACGTTGCAATCAGAAACAATAGTACTTTAAAGGCTAAGAGCATGATCCTTGATGTCATCGGTAAGCTTGAGCAAGGATCCAGTAGCTTGTCTGTGTTGCTGTCTTTGTTTCTAGAGACTTTTCTCTCCCCACTGTTTCAGCTAACTCTTGATTACCCTTGTCTTTTTTCCTCCCCAAATCCCAATATGATTTTTGTATTTATGCGTTATCTATATTTTAGGGGAATGAACACTTAGGGTAGCTCGGAATCACCTGTGTTCTTTACACATACGTTTAATCGGGGGATTAAAATATATGTGCCCTCCTGTGTTTTCACAGACTGGAGAAGCTTTACACTTACCGTTTATTTTCACAGCACTTATTGACACCTCACTGTGATCTCAGATTGAGTTGGCCTGGGAAAGTGCTTGTGACATTTGCTTGATGCCCAAGCACCATGCAAACAAACTCCATTTTCTTGTTATCTAGATTCTAGCCCCAGTTTTGATCAAAGATAAAGAGATGCAAACATACCCAAATGACATGCAGGGAAAACAAAATGTCTGCTTCTTCAGATAGTTCTATTTTTGTGTCTATAATTCTGCTCACCAACTGCATGCGTAACCTTTCTTTAAATTTGCAAAATAATTCAGAAGTTTTCATGCTGCCAATTGCTAATCAAACGTTCTTCATCAACATCCACGCCCTCTTCCCATTTGTCATCTTACTCATGCATTGCAAACAGTGGCTCATGCAGCTCCCTCTTTGCCGCAGGAAAACAACAGGCTGTGTAACCAAGGGGAAGCTTATTAGCAGCTAAAAGCTCATTTTTAATGCCACCTAATCAGGTTGCCGACTCATTGAAATTATGAACTTAAGGGAAAAAATCTCATTTAATGCCTCAAATACTACGTCGGCTTGTCAAACAGTGCCTTTAATATCACTTGCTTCCTTTCAAAGGGTTCAAGCATGAAATCCTTGCCAGAATAAATTGGTAAACCTGTTTCTTTCTCAGTGCATATGGTGAAAACCTTTGAGGTCTGTCTGATTTATATAAGTGTACTTGGCTGCTTTTTCATATTTATCTAAATTATGTTGCAAAGTAAGAGTGAGGATCAGTTCCAAGAATAAGAATTTTTTTTTTAAATATAAAGACTGGACATGTTTATGAATATGGCATATGTAGACTTCTCAGTTATGACTGACTTGCTAAATCAAGTTTATTTATTCTGTATCATATCATTGCTTTTATTACTTATTCAAGGTGAAAATTAATGAATGAAAACACAGATGCCTGAAATGTTCACGTACATCTTTAAATACATCATCAAAGCTATAACATCATGATGGTATTTATTTCAGGCCAGAACTTTTCTAAACCATACACATTTTTTTCCCTTTTGTCAAGAAAGTTCAAATCTGTGACAATAGCTTGTCATCTCTTTGCAACCCATTGTCATTAGTAAGGAATTTCATAAAAGTAAAATATTCGTTGCACCAACTAAAGGACCCTGTCATTCTAACACAGGCTAGACATGTGTGTGCCATGCAAAGTGATTCGTGGCTTAAAGTTAATGTGTGTTATCAAATCCTTGACTTTCTAACTGTAGAGGAAACAGTTTCAGAAGCCTTATGTGACCTTCGGCAAAGCAGAGGAACTGTTTGGAAGCAGCACCTGACACCTGTGAAGGAAGCAATGCTACCTTTATGGGTTTCACATATTCTACATTTAATCAACAATTTATAAACATTTGGGCTATGGAACTAATGTTAGAGGCAAGCAATAACAGCGTGCCACCTTAGAACAAAGAGTGTTTGAATAACACAAAGAGAAATTGCTCTATTTTTCTAAATATTTATCTTTATTTCTACCTCGGTGTACCTGCGTGGATATGTTCACGTGTGTGAAGTACTTGTGGATTTCAGAAGAGAACATTAGACAGTCTCAGGGTGGAGTTGTGAGCCACACAATTGGTACTTGCAACTGAACTAGAGTCCTCTTAATCTTTGAACTATCTTTCCAGCCCCAGCTTGCTGGTCTTCCAGCAATGAATCTTTGAACAAAAATCGCAGTCCCTCAATTTACATTCCAAGTCTCATTTGACTAATTCTGTTATAGCATGTAAAAACAATTATGCCACCCATTTTCTGCATGTTACACTTTCACTTATTTGGTGATAGTTAATGTATTTTCTTAAAATATTTCCAGGTAAATAGGGTCCACTACCTCCATTCCCCAAACCCCTGCTGTCCTGTTCTTCACACTGTGGTGTCTGTTGAAATTTTCAGTGTTTAGGTTTATATGACCAATATAGGATAAACAAGTATTAAATAACTATAAGCTCATATACTGGTTATTTCAAAGAGAGCAATAACTTTAAGGAGAGTTAATTCTTCCTTTTTCATATTTTTTTTCAGATCTTCTCTTCACAAATGAACAATACATTATCAATTTAGTTGCAGCCACTGGGACATGATTAATTTTTTCCTTCTAATGGCAGGTCAGGTCAGCATAAAGAGAAGCTGTGTTTCACAGGGCATTTGAGACAGTAGTCCAATATTGCACCAGTATATTTTCTGGCAGGTCATTGTTGTAGGTCACAGAGGTAGATGTAGCTAGATGATATTGATGATTATTTTTTCCACTAATGTTGTGAAAAGTACCTTCCAACATCATGAGTGCTAATCAATGGTGTGAAGCTTCTAGTTAGGACTAGCTTGGGTTCTTCAAGTCCAATGATATTAGTGAGTGGTGTCCTCAGCACAGTGCCTTTACTACCATTGTATGAGGAGTAAACCTTGGCTAGAACTGTCAAATTCATCTCTATCTGTTTAATGTTTATCCTGTTGTGAGTAGAGTTTTTGTCATTTGTTTTTATATTATTCAGCTTCAGAATATTGTTTATGATGTAATTTAATATACTAGTATTGTATTTTGTACTGTACAAAGTCAATTTTAGCTCTATGTGTAGGTGTGCATATTCCTTAAAATTTCTGTAAACATAAAATTCTTTATAAAATTTGCCTCTTTCTTTTAATTTTTTGTGACATTACATTTTAATAATGTGTTGTTATTGAATAGAAGTCATAGAGATGAAACTATTGCATAACCTCAGAATTTCTTCAGTAGATTATGAATTGTTCACAGATGCTTTTTGTTTTTATCATTCTGATAACATGTTTCTCTATAGTTTACTAAAATTTTTATTATGAATATGTTAGGTTTTATCGTGCTTCAGATTCAAATATTTTAAAATTTATTTCAGTAACCATATGTTTTTGCTCTTTACTGATATGATGCGATAGACTGGTTTCTAGGAGCTAGAAGGATTTTTATCTTAAAGCATAGTGTATAACTAACGCACATCTGGTTTATTGGCAATGGGTTGCTGCTACAAGATTTAGTTAAAAAAGAAAATTAGGCAGAAGATATGAAATGGAAGAATTATCATTAACAAGTTGAACAGTATTGGATTGCCTTAAACTATCTGTGGCTAAAGAATACTAGCAAGAACTTAGAATTAAGTGAGAAACTGAGTAGGCGAAAACACAGGAATATCTTTGTTTTATAGAAGCAGAAATCCTAGTTGAATTGTAGCTTCCTAATTGTTTGAAAAGTAGAATGAGAAAGATTTCAAGAACTGTATTGAAAATATAGGTTAATTTACTTTTGTTATTTATAGCAAGCAATAGAAAGTTATTTATTGACCTTGAAACTTAATCATGCTTATCTGGTAGAACATATCTGGTAGATGCTCACAAAATTAGCAACTCAATTTGCTGTTTCATGCTCAGGTTTTGGAACAGACTATTTATAACTTTCTCTATGCATTTCATCAATTACATCTTAGGAAGAAGATAAGATGGAGTGAAATCGTGCATTCCCTTCTTAAAATTGATTCATCCAAGAGTCTCAGGCATAATTAATTAAGTGATTTGGTTTTGAAATTGGCTAAGATCTGGTAAGTGTGTAACTGGACTTTAGTGTATGCTGCTGTGAGCACATTGAGATGTGGGGAATATATTTTGCCTGTGAAATTTGTCATTTTAAAACCAAAGGGAGGACTTTGCTGGGTTGACAACTAGACCTTTATATATATTTACATCTTGCTGATCCAGTGGTGCACAGAGGTATCCCCCACTGCTTGCAAGGTTGAAGCAGGACCACTGAATCAGTACATGAGTTTAAGGCCAGCCTGAAAAGAATCTTAAAAAGCAATCTCAAAAAAAATTAATAAAAAATACAATCAAGTATTTAATTTCTCAATCTATAGATCTTGTTAAAGTCTTACCTTTATATCAACAAAAATTATACACATGGTATTCTTTCTTAATTTTATTAAGGTATTTATCTATATTAATTTTGTTTTGGTCTTTAGTGACTCCTATAAAATTTCAGTAAAGCAAAATTAATCAAAGTATCTAATTCTCTTTTACAGTGATAAACATACTTTCTTATGTCCTAATATAAATTTGAAATTCATTTATAAAAATTTTTGTGTTTTATGTATACTAAGAGTTTCCCTTATTAGATGACTATAGCCAATTGAACTTATACCATTGCTATTTACTACAGTGGAAGTTATTAAACATAATAATAAGTATATCAATATCGACATTCTTTGGATTAATCATATACAATGTTCCTTCATGGTTAAACTCCTGTCTTAATGATACTTTAATATCTACTTTCCACAGTATCAATTTTCTTGTTTATATATTTCTTTGTAAATCTGAAACTTAAATGGAAACACTGTACTCATGGGAATTGGCAAGATGGCTTAATAGGCAAACATGGTTGCTGCCAAGTATGAGAAGTTGAATTTCATGATGGAGCCTACATGGCGAAAGGAAAGAACTAAAGTATGCAGGCTTTCCTCTGACCTCCACATACACTCCATGGCATAATACATTCCAAAAAACACAACATGTATACACAATTACAAACATATACACATTTACTTATATAACATGTACACACACAGACTCTCAGTGAACCAACAAAACAACTAAGAAAGAAGTAAAGAAAGAAAGAAAGAAAGAAAGAAAGAAAGAAAGAAAGAAAGGAAGGAAGGGAGGGAGGAAGAAAAAGAAAGAAGAAAGAAAGTGACTTTAAAAATAATGCACATTATTTTACAATAGTATCTGCATTGTTTATTTGGGAACAGATATATTTTTGAAAAGTTACAAAATATCACAAATATCAATGATTACTGAGTGATTACTATTTTAACATTGTTGAAAAACATATGACTTTATTGAATTACCTCAAACACATTAAGAATATCCTTTTGAAATTTTGAAAGGCATATTATTGTTGCAGCCAGCCAGATAGCTTCATTCAAGTATCCTAAGCCTTCAAAGAAATACAATCACTCAACTTCCCTTTTTTCAAGTGTTTCTGATAGCTGTCATATTTCAAAAACAACTTTATTCAGATTTTGGCTTGTCTGAATCTTGTTCTTCCTGTGTGCACTGATCCCTGACAGTTTGGCTTCTTCCCTCATTTCATAATCCCAATACATCTTGTCTTCACTCCTGTGAATGCATAATTTATTTGGGGCTTTGCACATGAGTTTTTACTTTCATGTTTGTGGCTTCTCATATTATAGGAAATACAGAGAATTCTGGATTACCTAGGATCTAGACATATTTTCCAGAGCTATGTAAGGGGAAACTAGATCCATTAAGACTTTGTGCCATAGGGGTGTCAGTTTCACTCCTATCTCTGCTCTAGTTGAATCACTTTCTCCACTCTCTGACTCTGAAGAATTTTATAAATGCCACTCCTTTCTGTATTGCCCATGCTGCTCTAGAAAGCACTCACATATGCCTATTATTATTTTCTTTACTTATAACCCATTATGAAGAAATCTTAGTGTATCAGGAAATATACCAGAAAATTACCTTATCACTTTCAATCATATATAATCATAAAAATATTGTGTATATAATAAACATACTTTGGTGTTACTCCACTAATTGCTGCTACATTTCTTATTCGGACTCAGAGGTAGATAGGAATACTTTTGTTTGTCAAGAAAACATATCCCACACATATCCTACGTATCCTACAGCATATCCCACAGTTAAAATTCTGACCCATAATTGTTCCTGTTTGAAAGAACTACAGGGATGGAAATGTAGAGGAGCCTGAGGAAAAGAAGGTCCAGCAACAGGTCCAAAGTGGGATCCAACTCAAGGGAAGATCTCAAGGTCTGACACTATTACTGAGGCTCTAGAGTGCTCACAAAAGGGAGCCATCATAACTGCCGGCCAGAAAACCCAACAAGCAGTTGAAAGAGTCGGATGCAGATATTTGCACCCAACCAATGGACAGAAGCTGCTGACCCCTGTGGTTGAATTAGGAAAAGGATGAATTTTAAAAAAGGATAAATTAAGCTGAGGAGGAGGGAGACCTGTAGGAGGACCAGCAGTCTCAATCTTGACCCCCGAGATCTCTCAAACACTGGACCAGAAATATGGCTGCATGTACCAGCTGATATGAGGCCCCCAACACATATACAGCAGAGAACAGCCAGGTCTGTGTTCAGTCAGAGATGATACAACTAACCCTCAAGAGCCTGGAGACCCCAGGGAGTTTAGAAGTCAGGTAGGGTAGGGGGTAGGTGTGGGAACAG
Organism: Arvicanthis niloticus; assembly: GCF_011762505.2. Taxonomy (NCBI): domain Eukaryota; kingdom Metazoa; phylum Chordata; class Mammalia; order Rodentia; family Muridae; genus Arvicanthis; species Arvicanthis niloticus. The sequence continues at coordinate 6,383,602 of NC_133433.1, forward strand.
CCTCGTGGAGACAGGGTTGGCGATATGGGATGTGGAACAGTTGGAGGGTGGACAGGGGTGGGAATAAAATCTGGAGTGAAATAAATAAGAAAGAAAGAAAGAAAGAAAGAAAGAAAGAAATAAAGAAAGAAAGAAAGAAAGAAATAAAGAAAGAAAAAGATACAGAATGTTATGCACGTGAGAAATAAGCCTAGTAAACAGGGAAAATACTTGATAGCAAAGAAAAACGAGTAAATATGAATAAAATTTTTCATTTTGTGTTTTGTGGTTAAAAAATACTGAGATTTTTTTGTTAGTATCTTAGAGATATAAACAGGATATATTCAACAAGTATACCTACAAAATTAAGAAGGAAAGAATTCATATCAACCACTCTGGTTCACTCTTCGTGGAAATGGCAAGTGGATCACAACACAACCTGCAGCTGGCATGGCAATAAAATCAGGTAAAATTCTTCAAAGAAAGGCTGTTAACATGTGAGGAGGTACTTGCTGACGAATTTAAGACAAAATGAAAATGGCATTTTGTGAATCAGTCTTCCACAACAGCTGGAAAAATCAGAAGAAGAATAAATGCATGGCAAAGGTATCATATACCTAAGTTCATTTACATAATTTTACAGAATTTGACGTAATGAGTTATTAGATATACGTGTGTGTGTGTGTGTGTGTGTTTGCACCACAAGTAATAAGCTATAACTTGAAAGTGCAAGAATAGGTTTACTGATGAAGAATGGCAAATTATTAAAATTAATCTTTCTGAGCAATAAAAATTACAGAACAGAGATTGCTTATACTCTGAACCATTGTATTATTGCATTTGAGAAGGTTTACTCTTAACTTGCCCTCAAAATACAGTATTATTAACATGAGAAGTATCTGAACAACTGAGGCAAAATTAATAGAAGGCAGAGGTCTTTAATGTAATATAGAGAAAAGAAAGACAAGAGGGCAACTCATCTTCTGCAAATAAATAATAAATTAGTTCTATTAAGATGGTAAGTTCACATAAACTATTGATGACAAATTTAGGAATTCCTTGAAGCTTGTGAGTCAAAAAGGCTGTGCAGTGGGTTATGGATTTTGAGTTTTCTATAACTGAGTATTACTAAAATGCATGAATGTCAGGAGACATTCACTGAGAGTATATATAATAAGAAAAGACACATATTCAGGATTCAGAATAAATGAAAATCAGAAATCTAAAAGTTTATGTGACATTAAACCTGGAATGACTAGTCATAAATCTAAAACAAAATAAAGTTATAGAAATTTGTTCATTTACCTGTAGAATCTAGGTTTGTAACCCAATAAAAATTTATATACATCTGTACACATAAAATATACATGTAAAAGAAATATAAGCTATCAGCTTGGCAATGAAGAAATGCGAGTAATTAGAGGGAAGTTATCTGGGAGATGGTAGAGGGAGGACAGGGAGGGGAAAGTGATATAATTCTATTTTAATTAAAATGAAAGTAAGTTTTAAAATGTATGTTTTATCTTGCTTTAAATAGCAGAAATTCAAACATTTGTCAATTCTTAAATGTCTTACATATTCAATTAAACTCCAGACAAGAGATGTTTAAGTCTTGCCATTAGCTTTTAGTGATCTTAAAAAGAAAATTATAATATTCAGGAGGCAGAAATATATATTATTAAAGTTATATAGATAATGTAAGCAAAGTGAGTGAGCTGGGAAGCATGGAAAAACGAAAATGAAAAATAGAAGGCTATTTTTACTCTTCTTAGTTGTTTTCCATTACTTGATAGTAAGACCCAGTCATGCATAGTTTTATGTCAACTTGAGCCAAGCTAAAGCCATCTGTGAGGAGGAAACAGTTGAGAAAATGCCTCCCTAAGGTGTGGCCGTAGACAAGCCTGTACAGCAATTTCTTAATTAGTGATTGATAGGGCAATTATTGTGGGTGATCCTGTACTTTAGAACAAAGCAGGATGAGTAAGCCAGTAAACAGCACCCTTCGTATGGCTTCTTCATTAGCTCCTCCCTCCAATTTTCTGCCCTGCTTGAGATCCTGTCCTGACTTCTTTGGATAAACAATGTTGTGAAAATGTAAACCAAATAAAGCCTTTCCTCTCCAAGTTGCTTTGGTCATGGTGTTTCATCATATAAATAGTAACCCTCACCAAAACAAACACTACTACTGAAGGAACCACAAATTTTCATCACAATGTGTGGAGATATAGACTCTCTATATAGGCCCATTTTATGTTTCTTGAAAGGTGCAGTGTAAGCTGCTGGGGTACAAAAGTCATTGATAACTTTACCAACCTGTGAATCCTTTTAACTACAATAACTACTACTGTTATGACCAGATATGACCATGGCTACAGTCTGACATAAATGTTATAAAAGTAACCAAATGCATTCATATTAGATTTAAAGGATTCTACAGAGGAGGGAACATGGCTTATACTAAAAATCTGGCTGAGATTTCAGAGTTGGGGTGTTCATATACACAATAGACAAGCATTACTGGTATTCCTGAAAAAAAAAATAGCATCAATTGGCCCTCAAAATTTTTTACATCTGTGCATATAAATTATTATAGCTTTCAGGTCTCATTAGATAAGTTTATATATTTGGGAGACAGCAGTTAATTCAGAAATCCATAATTGGTCAAAGTGTAACGAATATCTAACTGTGAAGCGCACAGTCACAAATTGGACATCATATTTCTCTCCCAAGACTCATAACCAATTATAAAAAGGGGTGAAAATATTCTAATAGCTAGAAATCATGAAGACTAAATTAAAATAACACTTTTTATAAGTTCAGGGCCAATTCACTCAAAGTTACAGCAGCTGTGCTTGAATTCATGTGACTTGCATAAAATCAAGCCATTGAACATTTCGTTCTGGAAGTTAGGAGGGGATCATGAGCCATTGCTTCTATATAAGGAACACTATGCTGATCATCTGAGCATAGAAGTTAGTGTCTGCAACTCCAGTATGAATTAAGGAGGTCAGAAACAGGTAAACCCTTTGGAATAACCATTCCAGACTACATAAGGACTAGGTACAATGTATCAAAAAATAAAAAGGATAGTTATTGCCAGATTGTTTTGGATATCACAGCTCCCAAATAATGACTGAGAATATTATTATTTATTATGCCTAAGATGTTAGCTGGCTGCCTCCCAGCTAGTTCACCTAACTTAAATGAACCAATTTGCCATACAACCCATTACCCCTTATTTAGTCCTGGCAACTGTCTCTTCCAATTCTGTGTCACACTAGCAAATCTCCTGCCCCTCAATTCTTCCCCAGAGACCTTTCTTCTGCCTGGAAGTCTTACCTTGTTTTCCCAGCTTCAGATATAGGCTGTCAGATTTTTATTAAACCAAACAAAAGATGAGAATGATGTATGTTTAAAAAATACTGATATAATTGATAAACCATAAGTCTAACAATACCTAAGACCAGGCAGTATTCAACTCTCTTCCAGTACATGAATCAATATACATATACATATAATGTATATGTAATACATATACAACTTCTATACAGTGCATAAAAAGATTGCCCCAACTTATGGTGGTCAAAAGATACATCCAAATAAATTTATGACCGTCATACATCTGTGAACATAAGAACATAACTTGAACAAACATTTATACAAAAAGTATGTATTCCCTGTTTACAAAATAAAGATGTAAATAGTATTTAAGATTAATCATATTCAATTGTAAAAACACATTAATGGTCTAGCTATTTACAAATGGAAATATAATAAAGTCACATGAAAAAAATTTTTGCTCATGGCTTCATCGGTTCTTAGGGATTGAGTTCATAGCATTTTCATTCTAGGGTACCTTTAATGGTAACAGAGATGGCCATCAGTCAAGAGCAGTTAACATGAAGTCTAATTGTGATACTCCTGTTGATACATCCCAGCACTAGATTCCAACAGGAAAATTTATCAATTAAAACTTATTTTGGAAATGAAAGTTCTTATCCCAGTTGTAGGTAAATGGCATACAGTAGGTATTTAATAAATAACTAATAACAGAACATCTTTTACATTGAAAAAGAAAGATTTAGCAGTAGTCATATTAAGTATTATCCATGGACCACATAATGCTAGCACCATTGGAGTTCCAATTAGGGAAATTCTTAACAGAAAAACAATAATAAAAATAATAAAAATAATAAAAAAAAGAATAATAAAAAATGAAATAAAAACAAAAACTCAGTATAATTGGACTGAAAGCAGGTACCTCATGTGTATGCATTAGGACTAAAAACATGTCTTATAAGAAGGAAACAAATAAATGTTGCCCATCCTTATTGGTGGGTGATTGTTTGTTCCACTGAAAATAATTTACAAGCTCTGGCTTACCATAAGGATTCCCTTATCTGTCTTCGGTTCTATTTGCAAAGGCAGAAATTGCTAGTGAATAAGCTTTTGTCTAGTTTTTCTCTAACTGAACATTCTTTTCATGTTGTAAATACAAGTCTAAATTTAAAATAAGAGGATCAGATCTGTGTCATTTGTCCAAATTTCCACATAATAAAAATATAATTATATTTTTTACAAGAATATTGTGATAAATAAAATGAATTGACTAAATTAGTCTATTTTTATAACTATAAGATTTTATTTCAAAACTGGTTCTCTGTGGAAAAGATCTACTTTAACTAAAACCTAGAACAATTATTTTTAAAAACTCATGTAAATGATATAAAAGAAAATATTGTAGATTTGTAGGAAGTGAATAAATAGATTTATTCTTGTTAAGTTTTAAATGCAACATAATATAACGCTTTTTGAGGATATGTTTTGGTTCATTATGTGATCTTATGAAGGAATACAAATACCTGTTTGCTACAAGAGTCAGAGAGAGCAAGATGATGTATAAGCAATAGCTAGAGAAAGCAAGACTTGCTGAGACATCATCACCTAACTGTCTACATATCTGCTGTGGTTATAGAAATCATAAAAATTCTTCTCAGAGATCTTTTATCTTTAAAACAGCAAAGATGAATCACAGCATATAGAGACCTAAAGAACTTATAAAATGAGACTGCTTAGAGTTTTCAAAGCATTCACCTTATATATATACAATTTGAGTATATGGCTCTTATATTAAACTTCTCTGATATAAATGACTCAACTCCAAGTCATAGCCCAGACTGTAAAATTCTAGAGAAAAACAATTTCAATAATAATCTTGTATCCATAAAATAAATAATAATAGATAATATCATTTGTTGAAAAGTTTAGCTTTTTAAACACTAAAAGAAATCTTTAATTAAAACATAGCATATTTTCTTATATATTTTTGTAAAACAATTACAAAATTATCTTTTTTTCTGAATTCTGAATCATGCATTGCCTGACACTAACACGGAATCTTAGTGCTTTGGGGGTATATTTCACAATAAAGCTTATTGTCTTTTACTAAGATTTATATAAATATTACCAACTGTGGATGAAGAAAGTTCTCATTTTGTCCAACAGTCTATCAATTGATGTTCAGTACTTCCAAATGGCTGAGATACAGGTATCACATTTTACCTATAATGTCTATTTTTTTTTTTTTTTTAGTAAAAGCATCACTAAATAAAGATTAACATGGAACCATCATACTGGGATTTTCTTAGGGACAGGATGTTGGTGTACCAAACTGCAGTCTCTCCCCACTTACCTTTGTAGCCATTCACATGTGGAACCGCTGGCTAGAAGACTGGGTTGCAATTCCTGCTATGAAATCATCCTGTAATTTGAAGAAAACATATATGTTCACAGGACCTCAGATCTCTCACTTGTAAAATGGTTCTCATAAGTTACCTCATCTAACTCAATTTAACAAGTATTTCAGTTCTCTGAGAATAAAGTCAAATCCTACAAGTCATGATAAACACAAGGAAAGTCTTAAAAGTGGAATGAATTAAGAAGATAAGACTATCAACACTCAACTATAAAATAAAGATCTATGAAGAAATATGTAAAGAATTTTTTTTAAGAAAATTAGGAACACAGACAAAAGAATGTACAAAAAATGTTGCAACATCTGATTAGATTAAGCAGTCAAAGATGAGAAAGAAGGATCCTAGGTAAATTCCCCATATCAGATCTTCAATAACATTATGGAAGAAAATGTCTGAAGATTAATTAAAAGCATACGCATATTCATATAGGAAACATGCAGGACAGGAAACTAAGAGGAAAATAATAGAAACTACCCAAGGTATGTAATAAAAATATCTAGTGTACAGAATAAAGAATGAGTGTTGAAAGCTGCTAGAAAAAAATCTCAAGTCGTGTTTAAGAGAAAACCCATCAGAATTACAACCATTTTCTAAATGGAAACACTGAAATCTGTAAGAGATGGTGTCAATGCACTATACATCTTTTAAGAGTACAACAGTCAACCTAACATAAGGTTTTCAGCAAAACTATCTGCCATATTTAAAGAAAATGAAAAAAATGTAATAAAAAACAAAAATGAACAAAAAACACAACAGCCTACATGTATGTAAATTATTTCTGTGGTAGAATTGTTGTTTACATTGACAATTCTACCAATCTATGACCATGGTATGTTATTCTATATTCCAATCAATGCCTTTCTCTGTTTCTTTGTTCTTAATATTTTTATCGTGGAAGTCCTTTACTTTCTTAGATATGTTTTTTCTTAGCTCTTATTTGCTCTGAAGCTATTGTGACTAGGCAGATGTTCATGTTCTCTTTCTCTAAAGATTCATGGTGGTAGATTGGAAAACTTGTGAAAATCGATTCGTTATCTTGCCACATTGTTGAATTTTTTTGTTGTTTCTAGAAGCTTTTGTGTACAATTTTGGCGATCCTAATGTATGGTATCACACCATTTAATAACTATACAACTTTGTTATTTTGACTTCTTTCCTTTTTTGTATCTTTTTATTTCCTCCCCCACACAATGCCTTATTGCTCTAGATAATACATCAGCACACTGTTGAAAAGGAAAGGGGATAGTGGACTTGCTCTTTTTCGTCTGACTTTAGTAGAATTATTTTAACCCTTTCTCCATTTAGAATGATATAGGCTGGAGAATTTGTATATACAGCTTTCATTATGTTTAAGTATTTTCCTTCCATTCCTGCATTATCTAAAACATTTATCATGAAGTCATGTTGGATTTTCTCAAAGTCATTTCCTGAATATCTTGAGATAATCAGATTATTTTTGTCTTCAAATGCATTTATGTGGTCGATGACACTTATTAATACACAAGTTTCAAACAATACCTGCAATTCAAAAATAAAATCAACTTGGCCATCGTGTATAATCATTTTCATATATGTCTATATTCTGTTTGCAAATATTTTACTGCATATTTTTGATTCTATGTTCATTATCTATATTGCTCAATAGTGTTTTTTTTTGTTTTTACTGTTGCTGTTGTTGTTATTTCTGCTGTTACTGTTGATATTGATCTCATTGTGTCATCTCCTAGTTTGATTTTGTTTTTGTTCTCAGTGGTACTGTTAGTGTCCAAGATCATTGAATGAAGACCCCAGACTCAAACCATATGCAAAGACAAAGAGTGTTTACTCTGCAGAAATTACCAGCATGCAGGTGTCAACTGTTCATCAAAATGGCAACCCCAAACAAAATGTGCAAGCCTTTTTTTAAAAAAAAAATAGGAAACTTGGAAAATTTTAATGAAGGTAAAATAATCTAAAACTTCCTTGGTGTGTGCCAGAGAAGTTTCATCGACCAGTTTCTGATTGGTTTTACTATATTTGATGTATTGGTTTTACTATATTTGATGAGGCCTTGAGGAAATTCCTGGAACCAACTCAGCTCTGTCCTCTGTATTTCCTTCAGCCCAGGAACTGATTCATCTCTGAGTTCATCTTTCCTTTATCAGAGCCATCAATAACTAACAGCCCATGGTCAGTAGCTCCCTCTGAGGAGCCCAGTCTGCTTCCTTATAAAAGGATTTTTCATTTTAATTTATTTTTGATTTCATTTTTCATTTTATTTTTAGAAGATCTCTCAGTATTTTGTGTTCTAATAATTATCTCTTTGCATCTCTTTCCCTAGTCTCTCTATGTTTATTTCTCTCTTAAGTTTGAAATAATGGTTCCTGTATAATTCTTAGGTTTCTTTCTTGGTTATAAATGCTTCTTTTAGAATATTTGTTTCATGAAAACATTTCTTTTTCCTTCAATCATAGCAGATAGTTTGTTGCACATATTTCTTTAGACTGTTTCTCATAGTCTTTTAGGACTTAGAATGATTACCCCAAGCTCTCTGGCTTTCAAAGTTTCCATTGAGAAATGTTTTGATATTCTGCAAGGTTTGCCCGTATAATGTAATATGCATTTCTTGCCTCTTGATGCTTTCAGGGAACATTTTTTTTTGTTATGTATACTTAGTGTTTTAACTCTGATGGTCTTTAGTTTTTTTTTTTTGTTTTTTTTTTTTTTTCTGGTTTTGTTTATTTGCTGTTTGGGGTGCTTCTTATATTTATGTGAGTGGGTTTTGTCTTATTTTGGGGAAGTTTCTTGCTACAATCTTTTTGAATATCTGGTTATCTCGTTTCTACAAGAAGACTTGGGATTCTTCAATCTCATCTATGCAAATAATTGAAATTTTTTTCTTCTATGATTTCCCACATTTTCTGTGTGTTCTTTGACTGTCATTTTAAAAACTAATGTTCCTTGATTATTTTTTATACAGCTTTTTAAATGCTTATTCGGTCAAAGTTCCCTTTTTTTATTCCTTTTATCTTCAAATCTTTATCTCCTTTTGCTTAATTAATCTACCAGACTTTCTTTTGAAATTCTCAGTTGGAATACTTGATTTTTCAATTCCACTTTTATTTTTGCTTGAGCCTTCTTTTGTCTTCCTATCTCCATTTAATTCCACTACTACATCTTAGATTGTCTTTTTTTTTTTTTTCATCAACCTTTTTTGGATTTTCTTGAAAACTATGCAGGCACTTATTTCTCTTAAGATATTTAGTCTCAATTTCAATAAATTCTTTCTTGTTGTCTTTTTTACACTCCTTGAATTTTTTTGAAGGAGCTTCTAATTTCTAATCTAGTCTTTAATTTTTGCATCCTAGAGTTAATTTCGGAAATTCTTATTACCAAGCATTTCTATAGGACTGGTAGGTTTTAGAGAAAATGAACATACTGGCTTGAGCATTCATATTGTTAGTATTCCTACAATTAGATCCAGGCATGTAATAATGTGAGTCTGTTATGGATGAAAAAAGGTAATAAAAGAAAATACTTGTAGATGGGTCTGTTCTAGAGGTTGGAAATGGCTTATGTGGAATGTAAGGTAGATAGAGGAGACTGACTGACATCCAGAATGTGCTGCTTGTTCCAAGTCCTGGGTGTCATTAGAAAGCCTGGAGAAGATATAGGAGATTCCTGTAGTATGATGGAAAGGTAGGAAGAATACTAGTTCAAGGCTGAAGTTCCTCTGCTGGGAAGGTAGGGAAAGCCATACTGGTTTCGTGGGAGTCAGGATAAATCTGTTAGATTTCAGAAAAGGTGTCGATAAAGAGTACAGGGGTACAAACCATGTTAGACATTGGAGGAGGGCCTGGGACATTGTGGGTGTGAAGTGGTATGGTGGAAATAATGGAACATCCACATTATATATGTGCATGGATGCAAGTAGAGTGGGATCTTGCAGAAGCATAGATATTAGCTACAGAGAAGGAGGAAAGAATGGAACTAGGCCGGGCCAATGGCTGTGGACCCAGGCTAGATATGATGTCTTATAGAAAAATAAATATCAGGAGGAGTAATTACTCACCAGAGATCGTAGTTGGGGTTTTACTGCTATGAACGGATACCATGAACAAGGCAAATCTTATATTTTTAGTTGTGAGCCTAGCCTTTAACAGATGATCCATATCTCCAGCCCAAGGCAACCTTTATATGAAAAACATTTAACTGGGGCTGGCTTACAGGTTCAAACGTTTAGTCCATTATCATCAAGGCAGGAACATGAAGCAATGAGGCAAGCATAGTGTAGGAGGAACTGAGAGTTCTACATCTGAGAGCTGCTATCAGAATACTGGCTACCAGGCAGCTACTATGAGGGTCTTGAAGCCCACATACACAGTGACACACCTACTCCAACAAGGCAATACCTACTCCAACAGGGCCACACCTGGTACTAGCGCTATTCCATTGGCTGAGCATATACAAACCATAACATCAGGCTAGAATCTGGAAGAGGATATGATACTTGTTATTATTAAAAGCAAAGGATAGTATAAATAGATAGTATGTTCCTGAGATAGATATTTCATTGTGATGTTTGAAAGAAATGCATCTTACCCAGAACATAGCTTAATTACCATAGATTAAAAAATGTCAGGGAGTTAATGAATTTTTTAAAATTTTATTTAATGCTTTTTATTTTTACACTCCAGATTTATCCCCTTCCAGGTCCACCCTCTGATTGTTCCCCATAACATACCTCCTTCCCATCCCCCTGTCTTCACGAGGATATCCCCACCCTAACCCCACCAGACCTCTAAATTTCCTGGGGCCTCCAGCCTCTTGAGGGTTAGGGGCATCTTCTCTGATGGAAACCAGACCCAGCAGTTCTCTGCTGTATATATGTTGTATATTTGTATACCTCATATCAGCTGGTGTATGCTACCAGGTTGGTGGTCCAATGTCTAAGAGATCCCGAGGGTCTAGGTTAATTGAGGCTGCTGGTCCTCCTACAGGGTCATCCTCCTCCTCAGCTTATTTTATTTTTTCCCTAATTCATCCACAGGGCTCAGCAACTTCTGTCAATTGGTTGGGTGCAAATATCTGTATCTAACTCTTTCTGCTGCTTGTTGGGTCTTTTGGAAGGAAGTCATGCTAGGTCCCTTTCTGTGAGCATTCCATAGCCTCAGTAATAGTATCAGGTCTTGAGGCCTCCCATTGAGCTGGATCCCACTTTGGACCTGTCTCTGGACCTCCTTTTCCTCAGGTTCCTCTCCACTTCTGTCCTTGCAGTTCTTTCAGATAGGAATAATTATGGATCAGAGGTTGACCATGGGACAGCAACCACATCCCTCGTGGCCATTTGCTATCCCTTTGTTGAGAATTCTCTGTTTAGCTCTGCAGCCCATTTTTAAAATTAAATTATTTGTTCTGCTGGTGTCTAACTACTTGCGCTCTTTATGTATTTTGGCTATTAGTCCTCTGTGGGATGTTGGGTAGATGAAGACATTTTCCCATTCTATTTTGTTCTATTGAAATAGTCCTTAGCCTTACAGAAGCCTAATTGATTTACTGGAGGCATGGATTTCTTCAAGTTATGTAGAAAACTTTACTCTTCTGGGCACAGAATGAACAGAACATACACTCTTCCATTCATGCCCTGAATGTTTGATCTGCAGGATGAATTTGTTCATTAGGGTCATCTGGAGGGTCATACTGAACAATCTAGTCTATTTCAGTGATGTTCAGTACTCTGCCTGCCACATTTGTGCATAGCAGTATTTCTGAATCTGCATGGCAGAAATGCTTATTTTCATTTAAAAATGGTTTTACCTTCCAGGGATGGCCAAGACAGTAAGCCATTGAACATTAGTAGCTTATAGTGATACATCATACATAATGCACAATTAACAGATGATCACATTTTTTTTTGTTCTTCTTAAGGAATGTGAAAAGTAGAAGAAACATCTTCTTAGAGGGACCAACAACATATAGCTGTTCAAGTCTACCTATGGTGGCAACCTTTTCATTTTCATCAACATTTATGTCCGAAGGGCAGTCTGGGCAGCTCACTATTTTTTGACTTTTCCACACTGTCTTACACTTCTTGATGAGCTTAAGTATTTTCTTCAGTTTTCATTTTTATAGTATTAGACCCAGCATAATTTGCCAGTCTCTTTCTTCGTTTTGTGTTTTTGGTTCTGAATTGGGAGGTAGAGTTACTAATATTTCACTGTTGGATAAAGTGGTAGGTTTCTGGGATGATCTTTTAATCCCTAAAGCATTCTGTGAATGTGACCCCAGCAGAATCACCTAGTGGAGACATATCTAAAGAGACAATTGAGAACATACCCCATCTTTTAATGGAATTATTCATTTTCTTGATATTTCATTTATTTAGTTCTGTATAATATTTTGGATATTATCCTTCTATCAGATGTGTAGCTAATTAGAAGTCTTTCTTATTCTGTAGGCTGTTGCTTGCTGCTTTGTCTAAATGGTGGTGTCCTTTGCCATGCAAAATGTTCTCAGTTGCATGTGGTCACATTTGTTTATTGCTGATATTGTACCTGTGCTAATGTTGTTCTGTTAGAATTTTCTTATCCTTTAACAATGAATTCAAGGCTATTCATCATTTTCTTTTCTATCAGGTTCTGAAGAGTGAAAAATTATAAAAATCATTATATATATATATATATATATATATTTTAAAAGAAATATATATATATATATATTTCTTTTAAAAACGTGGAAAACTTCTCTCTGAAATAAGCCAAGAATGTAGATTGGCCAGTTCCAGAACCGGCTGCCCACAAGGAAAAAGATGTAAGTCATTTAGGTGGTGAAACACAATGACTGGGCTGTGGCCAGAGAAAGTGAGAAATAGTTAATCAGAAATAGTTGATAAATGACAGAGTAGGGCACAGTGGCATGGTAAAACTAAGAATGAGTGTACAGAGTGATTTTCCCATGACCCTAAATCATTTAGGGTGGGTTCCTCTGGAATGTTCCGCTATTTTTATGTTATGTATCCTTGACAAGCCCTCACCTCCTCCTCACTCCCCTGGTTTGTGGTTTTTCTCTTTAAAAGGCCCCTTAGCCTACCACTCTGGGTCAAACTTTGTTCCTATGAGACCTCATGGTTTGACCTTGGCCAGCCAACTTCCCCTAATAAAGCCTCTGCTGATTGCATCCAGGCATGGTGTCTTGCGATTTTTGGGTGACCATGATTTCCTGAGACTTGAGTAAGGGTCTCTCAAATTTGCGGGTCTTCAGATCAATGTATCTGGTTTTATGTTAAAGCCTTGGATAAAATTGGAGTTGAGTTTTGTGCATTTATAACTATACATTTATTTCGAGTCTTCTATTTTTGTACTGATACCATAATGTTTATATAACAAAAGCTTTGTGGTACAGCTTGAAATTGAGGATGGTTTTACCACCAGCTACCTCCATCGGTTCATTCATTATTCATGATTATTTTAGCTGTCCTGTTTTATTTTTGCTTTTCTTTTTCCATATTAAACTGAAGATAGTCTCTTTAAGGTATGTGAAAAACTATGTTGAAATTTTCATGAGGGATTTCATTGAATCTGTAGATTGCTTTAGTAAGGTGGCCTTTTTTACTATGTTAATCCTACTGATCCATGACCATGGGAGATCTTTTCATATTCTGATATCTTTTTCAAGTTCTCTTTTCAGTATCTTAAACCTTTCATCATACAAACATTTGTTGCATGGTTAGAGATAGCCCAAAAAATTGTATGTTATTTGAAGGTATTATAAAAGGTATTTGTTTCTGTCATGGTCTGGGAATCACTACACGATCCACTCAGATACTCATTTCAGCTTAACAGAGCTGGTTCCACCAGGTTCTGCTTAGCTAGAAAAATCTTAGGAAAGATGATGGAGAAATAAGAAAGGATATAGCAGAAGATCTACTATAGAAGTAGGGGGTGAGAAGGGGTTGGATAGTAAAGAATGCAGTAACCTTACTTTCTTCCCTAATCAGAGTGGCCTGAGAATTCTCAGGGGGTGCCTGATGGAACTGGGCATTAGGATAAAGCAGTGAGTGGGGGAAGGGAGGGTAGGAAGTGAATGTCTGTGGGATTCACTGGAAATAGGGGTAGGGTGGATTAGAAGCTGCAATAGGAGTTCCATTGCAGAGCAGGGGATGAGACCTGGTGTTGGACTTGGAGAAGCAGAAGGAGAGGTAAAGATCTGTAGTTATCATGTCTGCTTCCCTGGTAGGAGAGGCCTATGGGTCCCCATGGAGTTCATGCTTAAGGTTTACGATAAAGCAGGGAGGTGGAAGGTAGGGGAGGTTAGGAGGGAAGGTCTCTTTGATCCATGGAAGAAGGGTATAGCAGGTGTTCTGCTGCAAAGCTGAGGGTGAGACTGTGAGATTTCAAATTCGTTAACAGTCATCTGGTTGTCTTTTTTTCACAGCTACTGGAATTGGAAAATTTTAAGCAGAAGTATCAGACCTTTCAACTGAATGGTTGACAGATCCTGAAGTCGCATTCTGTCGAGAGTTGAAAGGAGGCACACTTTTTATGCTAAACTTCACAGATATTGGTGAAGGAAATTTCATGAGCTTAAAGTACATCACTTCAGTACAGCCAAAAGAAATTAGAAAAACTTATATTCATTAAAGTATTATTTTATTTTTGAATATAACAAAAGTTAATATTGGATACTTTAAGTAGTTCAATTGTACTTTTGGCCCAAGGTCATGATATAATAGTGCAGACTTACTTTGGAAAGATGTTAAAACACATTTCAGCTTTTTATTTTTTTAATTAAAAAAGACAAGTGAAAATGTGAGCACAGCTTTCCAACCCTTATTCTACTGAGCACAAAGCACATGGAAAGCTGCATAAATGTGAAATTAACTTTTTGCTGTTTAGAAAAAAAAAAGAATTTGGATTTGAAAGCAAGTGAGCTAAAATAAAAACATGCATAATTTACACTACAGATGGGTCTACACTCTGCATTAAATGATACCTACTGATTTCAATGAGAAAGAAAACCCAGTGACAAGTAGCATTAAGAAGGTGGCAGAAGTAATCAAACACATGGCATTTTAAAGACAAGGGATAATAAAGTTCCCATCAAAATCTTTCTCTTCCATGACTCAGACACCAAATAACTATCTCATAGGCTTCCTAAGAGGTTCCAGTGCCATTGTCAATAATGCATGCAGTACATCTTCAGATATAAAGGCGAGAGGAATTTACCCAACTCAAAAATGCCAAAGCTCAAACACATTGTACCATAGGGCTTAAAACAAGACAAGAAAGTGTGAATGTGCTTTGTGTAGATCAGTGTGGAAGCCAGTTTTGTTGAAGGCTAAAAATGAATTTTTAATGAGGCAGAAATTCCTAAATTGTATAAGCCAGCATCACATTAATGGACCCATGGTTGTGAGAAAAGTACTTGCCATTTGAGCCATTTCTCTTAGGCAACAGAAAGATTCAGGGTCTTGGCATTCAGAGTATTGTATTTCGTGTGCGAGTTCCATTGGAAGCAGACACTATGCATGCTGAACAAATCAGCATCGTGACAGCACTCGGACACATACCTTTAGTTTCAGATACAAAGAAAATTGATCAGGAACCCAAGATTATTTGGTTTTACAAGTTTGTTTCTTATACCTACAGCAAATCTAATGTATGAGTACATAAAAAAATAAACTGTTGAAAAGTTTACAATTTTAAAGTTAAATTGGAATAGTATTATTGTACATAATGATTAAATATTTGAATAAGTTCACAGACATTGGAAACATTCAGCCTTGACATTTTTGTTTGGTTTTTGCCTTTATTATTTTCCCCAATTTTTTATTGTTTCTTTGAGAATTTTCTTTAATGTATTTTGATTGTATTCTTTCCCCCAATTCCCCTATTCCTTAAGTACCCAACTGTATATTCTCTTAAACAAGCACACAAATAAAAAAAATTAAATACCGTTTAGTTTGTGCTTCTCACATAGTATCCTTTCACCAGAGTGATTACCTCAATAGAAGCCACATTCTTTATAATCTCTTAACCTTTATAGGTATCCTAAAAGTATACATATATTTGAAAAATAAAGGTTAACATGAACAATAAGAGAAAAAAAATTATTCGTCTTCTAGATTCTGGTTTACCTCATTCAGAATTTTTGTTTTCAGCCCTATTTATGTGAAAATTTCATAATTTATTTTTTTCTCATAGATAAATAACATTTCATTATATAAGTATATGACTGACCCAAAGTTTGATTTCTTTGAGGCCCCAATCTTGGGCTAAACTTTGCAAAGTCTGCCCTAGACAAATACAAAGAATTAGTGCTCCCTTTGTGCTATCATCAGACCCTTTGAGAAGGTGTTGGTTTGGCTCAACTCCCACCCTACCACATTTTCATTGTCCAGCTCTCAGTTGATATATAAGCCTCAACTACAGTTTTGTCAAATACCTCAGCATTAGACTTGGTGCCCTGAATGTGATAACGGAGCTATAGGAAGTAGGCTTGGACTCAATGGAACAGACTCTCTGAGCTGGACACTTCTAGCAGAGTTATTAAAAGCAACAGAAACTCAGAGCCTCATAACATTAAAATGTGTCTGTTTAGCAAAAGACACCATAATTGGAATGAAAATATTACCTATAGAGTGGGAAAAAATATCTACCAGCTATCTCTCTTTCAGAGGGTGAATAACTATAATATGCAAAGTACTCAAAAAATAAAACATTAAGAAAACCATGACCCACTTAAAAATAGGGCAGGGATTTAAACAGAGTGTTCTCAAAAATTGGAATACAAATGCTGAGAAAAAAAAGGTTAAGTATCACAGGCTATCTAAAAAATTAAAATAAAAACTAACCCCAAATTTAATCTTACTGTAATTATAATTGCTAAGATAAAAATGATATTAAATGGTGACCTATGTATAGGGAAATATCACTTACTGACTTGTTTCTTAAGGTTTTCTCAGGTTACTCTTTTGTATAACCCAGAGCTCCTTTTCATGGATGGCAAGAAACATAATGGAATAAGCCCTCTTCACCAATAATTAACAAAATTGATATTTTACAAGATTTCTAAAGCCAATCATACATAAACATTTTCTCAACTGATGCTCTCTCTTTTCAAATTGCTCATTTCAAATTGATAAAAACTAATCAGCAAAACCTACAAGGTAATCAAATTTCAGAATGTAAGTAGATCATAGCTACATATATAAAATGTATATTTCACAAACTCAAAACCTTTAGCTTGAAAATACTTTAAAATCATAGTTTTATAGATAATTCAGTTGTAGCAACATTTATACCTGTTTATATTAAAAAGTTGCTTGTTTCAGGTTGTGCCTTATATGCTAACTCATATGCAATGTTAATGCAATGTGAGCAGCATAGATTGGAATTCTTTGATTTATCACTATCATTAACTTGTCTCCCCACAAGCTTATTTTTAGACCTATTTTACAAATAAACTTTATAGGAGAAAAATATCTATTAAGTCAACAAAGAAACAAACCAACAAACAACAAACAAACAAAAGCAGAAACATCTCTTCAAGTTGCCTTTCTAGGGATTTCAAGAGTCCAAGACATTGTCAAAGCTATATAGGCTACTGCAATTGTCTTTGTTTGTCTCCCAGAACTTGAAGGTAACATCTTATTCCTGAAGACACAACGCACTTCAAACATAGGATGTGGAGGTGTCAAGCTAGAACTTACCTGGGAACCTCCTCCCTGAGTATTGGGTCTCATGTTATTAGAAGTTGCTATGCATGTGCCTAAGGGAGAAAAGTAATAAATAATTTCATCTACCTGTAATGTATCCACAACAATGACTGGCCCAGTGCTATTGAAACAATAACATTTAGCTATTGGTTGAAACCAACATATGTCTAATTGGATTTAAGGACTAATCAAGAAGAGAAAAGTAATGCCTGGCTCTATGAACATAGTGAATAATCTAGTCAGAGAGTCAAACACCCTTCAGCTAAACCTACAGATGCCATTTTCCTAAATAAAAGTAATGTCTGATTGTATTGTTAATATACATCTTTATAAACCTTGAAGAAACTCATGGAAGCACAAGCAAAAAATCTGGAAAACCCAGTGATCCAGAATGTCTACCACAAGATAGTATCTTCTAGGCATACAGAAAAAATGTAACCATGGAACCAAAAAAAATTGCATAATGACAACACCAGTTGATGTGCCAATGTAAATGAGGAAAGAATTTCACATGATCATGGTGTTATGCCTTGATAAAGAGCTATCAGGAATTAATAGTTGCTGAGAAAGGGTGAATCAGTTTTCTTAGGGGATAAGCCCCTTATAAACAAAATTCCAAGTGGTCATTCCTAAACACATCTACATACAAGCAACACTAAATATACTCAGTAGGTCTTGTATGTGTTATTGCACAAAAATAATAATTAAAAAAGAGGTCATGAATTTGTGAGGCATTCGAGAACATGGGAAAACTTGAATGGAAGAAAACGATATTAAATATAGTAGGTATATATGAAAATTTCAGAAAGATTGAAAATTACATAAAATCCCCAAATACCAACTGCCTATTGATATCTTTGTGTTCAGGTTAAAATTATCCATACAGTAAAACTTATTTTCCTCTTTAATAGTAGATGGTCTTTCATGGCAGAATAATGACAGTCCCTCATTAGAAAAACATTGAAATATAATCTTGAAAACAGTCCCTATAGATTAAAAAGAAGGTCAGTTGTTGAGCCTCTCAGCTCTACTGAAGGCTTCAGTTACAAATCTGATGGACCCCTTTTTATCTTGTTGTATTGTTTAAAATGATACTTTTCTCAGCATAAATAATCTTTATTTAAAGCTTAGCAAAACAGAACAAATGAAAACACTTTCCATTTGGCTTCAGGTAGCTCTGATTATGTCTTATAACTTTCAAGCAGTTACTTTCTGTTAAGAAAAGAGAATAATTAATGTCACCCATATCTCAGAGACACTTCCAAATCAAATGGTCCCTACTCTTCCTGACATTGTAGTCAAAAACATATATGCGTAGATTGCAGAGTTTAGGTTAGCAATGCCACAGCGAAGTGTGTGTGTGTGTGTGTGTGTGTGTGTGTGTGTGTGTGTGTGAAGTTGTACAAAATATAATTTTCCACATACTTTGATTCCTTTTTCTATAAGTTAAACCAATTAAATGATACAAAATCCCATTCTGTATTTATTGTTCCCTTTAAGAAAGAGTATACTAGGAAAGAGGAATGATTTAGGAATATTAACTTTGGTTTCTCTTACATAAGTTTCACTTGATATCCTTGAAATTTTGCTTTTACTAATTAATGCACTTGGTAAATCTCTTAGAACATTTCCTTGAGCACCAGTCAGTGTCCCATGACCCAATCAGGGACCCAGCATTCATGTGCATGAATTGGACTCAGGGTGTTATTAATAACAAAACAAAGAGAAGACAGGAAGTTAGGAGTGAGACAAGGAGTTGGCACTAAAAGAAGTTGGAAGGAGGAAGTGTTAGATAAATGAGATTAAGATCAATGTTTATACATTGTATAAACATATTTTCAAAGAACAAAGAAAAGTTTCTTATTTAAATGATAACAATTAGAAAAAATGATTATTCAAAAAACTATACCTATCAAAATAGTGTATTCATTAACGAGTAAATTTAGTTTTGCCTACATCCATAATATACCTTACTGTTTATTTAGTATACTGAAATAATTGAACTGTCATCTTAAAATATTTTCATGACAGTGGATTTCATCTAATATATAAGAGTTGTGAATGAAAGACTAGAAACCATAAGTGTTATTTTTAGCACTCTATAAGCATCTAATTATTTCCTGTAGTCAAAAATAACATGCCATTTTTTCACCTGGAAATTTAGTGGAGTGTTATTTACTCAGTTTGATTCTGAATATGAAGTAAATGTTCTGGATCTGAATCTATTATTTTCTTTTTCTCTGTCTCTAAGTTAAAAGTGGCATTTTTTTCAGCCTGCTGTTTGGTTTGACACTAACATTCTTTCTTCTTCTCTGGGGAAAGAGTTGATTGAAGGATATGGATCAAGTTGGGGAAGTGTGTTTTCCAATTGCTTTGACAGTGACATTGGCTGACTACCCATAAGGGAGATGTCAGAAACTTCTTAGGTCTTCCACAATTTCATATTTGCCTTAAAAAAAAGCAACATAAAACTTAAAGCATTTGTAGGAGCAACATTCAATCCGCCTTGGAGGGAGAAGTAACCTCGGTCCAGCAACAATAGCCCTCTCTTTAGAGTTGGCATTCTCCTTGTATAGTACTGAAATCCACTCTGAAACCCACCCAGAAGGCTTGCTGTTTAGAAAAAGAGAGAATATTTTTTAATAATTTATCATTTGGTTGCCTTAAAAAATGCACTGGGATTTTAAAATCTTCAGTCTTTAGAAACAGAACGTTAACTATTTATGCAGACAGCAAGTTTCATATTGCTTTTTGAAATATAAAGTTTATATGTGGCATTCAATAATGTTTATCGTCTGGTCAATTGGCATGGGAATACAAAAGAACAAATTTGGCTTGACAATATATAGAAAAATAGTAGTCTATTAGGAATGACATAATTTTCTGATAGCTCATTTGATTTAAAGTCCTCAGTTCTAGTTAACCAATTAATTAAGGTGCTGAAAATACACAAAGGACAATGCTGATTTCTCAAAAACTGTAGCTACAAAAAAAGGAGATCCATGCTGCAAAATAATGAAGTGCTTATCCTAAACTATAAATAAAAAACACTTAATAGTAGACAAAACACTTAATCATAAGATCTAAATTGATAAAATTCCTTAAAAAAAAGTATAGGAATAATTTCTGCCTGACAAGGACTTTAATGCACTCAAATAAAATAAATGAAAATTAAGATTGTGGAAATGCATGAAATGAAAATAAAATTTTGCACAGAAAAGGAAACATTGGTTGACTAAAAGTGCAATGCTAAAATAAGGAACCAAAGGCACAGACAACATTGATTAGTCTGTCATTCAGCAAGACTTGAGTTCAATCCTCAGGGCCAATGTGTAAGAAGAAAAAAACAATTTTCGCTAATTATCCTTCCTCTGACTTGCACATATGCACTGTGGGGCATGGATGTACACCACACATACACACACATGTACATGCATGAACATGCATACATACACATAAATGAAAAATATATTTATGAATAATGTGCTTGTTAAAGGTTTTTTCAAAATAGTTTAAACTTAAAAAAAAAGAGCACCCAAAAGCCAACAACTTAAATTAAACATAGATTAATAATCAAGATATGTTTCTGCAGAGAAAATATAGATAACTATCAAGTGTCTTAAAAAGTTACTAAGACACTACTTTTCATGGAAATGCAACTCAAATGAACCATGAAACCTTACACATTAAGATTTGCATTTTCATAAGAAAATAATTTGGAAAGCAAATGGAAAATTTGAAACCATTGAATACTGTTGTGTGGAGTTATACAGTCACTAGAAGAAGGACTGAAGGAGTTGAAAGTGTTTGCAACCCCATAGGAAGAACAACAATATTAACCAACCAGACCCCCCAAAGAGCCCAGGAACTAAACCATCAACCATAGAGTAGACATGAGGGGACCCACGGCTCCAGCTACATCAATGGGAGGCGAGCCCCTTTGTCCTATGAAAGCTTGATGACCCAGCATAGGGGAATGCTAGGGTGCTGAGGCAGGACTGGGTGGGCAGGTAGGGGAGCACCCTCATAGAGGCAGAGGTAGGGAGAGTGGCATAGGGGGGTTGTTGAGTGGAAACTGGGAGTGGGGATAACATTTGGAGCGTAAATAACCAATAAAAATGAAAATGGAGTAGAAATGCATTATGATCTAGTGACCTAATTTTTGATCTTGGTCTAAAGGAATTGAAATTAGAATCTTGACAATGTCCTTGTGCTCTTGTAATAATTACAGCATTCCTTGTAATACTCAAGATATACACAGAAGCTTAGCATATATTGTCAGATGGATAAAAGAAATGTTGTTTTAGGTATCTATGATTTTTTGTGGTTCCATATAACTTCTTGTATAATTTCTTTGAAATAAGATGTCATAATTTGAATAGGTTTTGCATCAAATCTGTAGATTAGTTTGGTAACATAGTCATTTTTACTATATTATTTCTACTAATATAGAGAGTACATTCTTCGTGATATGAAGGTTACTATTTGAGATTTTGTAATTGTAATTATAATGTAAATATAATTGTATCATGCTTTTGGATATGAAAATTTTGTAACAGATTCTAAAGGATTTTAAAAAATTATTGAAAATGAGTTATTCTCTAATATATTCCAACCAGTCTTTCTTCCTGTCACTACTTCCAGCTCCTTCCTACCTCCTCTCATTCCAAGGTCCATTCTTCCTTCTTTTTTCTTCAGAACAAAGGAGGCTTCCAAGATACAACAAACACACACAATAAAAGAAAATACAATAAAACAAAACAAAAACCCTCACAATAAATCTTGTCAAGGCAACTTAACATGAGGGAAAGAGTCCTAAGACCAGGTAAAGTGTCAAAGACACACCCAGGCTCATAGTTAGAAACCCCCCTCTTCTGGACACACACACAAAAAGCTACCAGCCGTAACATATATACACAAGACCTTGTCCAGACCTCTTTGGCTTCTGTGCTTGCAATATCAATCTCTGTGAGCCTTTGTGAGCCATGCTTGACTGATTCAGTGGCCCATGTTCTTCTGGTGTCTTCCATTTCCTCTGATTACAATAGTCTTTCTAGTTTCTTTTTTATAGGATTCCAGAGGAGGGTCCTGATGAATACCTCCAATTTAGACTCTTTCCATGTAATGTCTGGATATATGCCTCTGTAACCACTTCCATCTGCTGCTGGAGGAGTCATCTCTGATGAAGACCTAACAATACACCAATCTGCGAGTAGAGTAGAAGATCATTTAGGAATCATTTCATTGATATTTTTTGTTTGTTTTTAGAACAGGTATGTTTGGTCCTATCCTAGCATTCTTGGCTATCAAGGGTTAGGTTCTTGACCATCCAAGCATTATTGAGTATGTGTTCCCTCTTGTGTAATGGGACTCAACTTAAGCCAGTCATTTGTTGTCCATTCCTGCCAATTCTGGGTCACCATAAACTCACCATATTTGCAGACACTGTGGATTGTAGATCAAAGTTTTTGTGGCTGAGTTGGTATCCATATTTCTTTTTTTTTGGTAGCCTGCAGAGTACTTTCGTGCACCAAAGAGACTCAAAATAGGCATGAAGGCTCCACAGACTTTACCCGTCAGTGTTCAATGAGCTATGTGGATATGATACTTTGCAATGCATCCTCTGCTATTCTTTTGAGAGAGCAACTCTTTCTTCTAGCATTAGCCTGGTTTATTTGGAGATCTCCATGAGAACCTGTCAGCCACAACTAAATGGAAAGCAATCCAGTTCTATTACCAGGGACCTTGTCTGGCTACAACAGATAGTCAGTTCAGACTCCATATAACCTAACATCAAAAGTTTTTACTGAGATCATCTTACAGATTTCAAAAAGTTTCCACTGAACCAGATTTCCACACTGTTCTCCCCAAATAACCACCAATTCCAGCCATCTCTCCCCATGATCTCTTCATTCCTATACCTTATTGTCAGATAACTCTGACTTTCTTCTCCATCTTCCTCCTGGTCCACCTACAAAATCTATTCTATTTCGCCATTCCAAGTAGTAGATCTATGCCACTAGACTATTCCTCTTTATCTAACCTTTTGCATTCTGTGTGTTGTAGGTTGGTTATTGTTTACTTATCAGTTAATGTCCACTTTTAAGTGAATACATACCATATTTGTCATTCTGGTTCTGGGTTACCTCATTCAGGATGATTTTATTTTTTTATCTCCAGCCATTTGTTTTCAAAGTTCTGGATGTCAATTTTAACAGCTGAGTAATACTTTATTGTATAAATGTAGCATATTTTGTTTGTCCATTCTTATGTTGAGGGACATTAAGGTAATTTCCAGGTGCTGGTTATTACAAATAAGGCTGAAATATAGTTGAGCAAGTGTTATATGGTAGGGTGAAATGTCCTTCAAGCATATGTCCAAGAGTGATATAGAAAAACTGCCATAATGATTTCCATAGCAGATCTCAGCTGCAAGAAAGAGTGTTTTTCTTGCTACAAATTTTTGTTAACATGAGGTATCCCTTTTTTATTGATTTTAGACATTCTGAAAGGTATAAAATTGAAACTCATAGCAGTTTTGAGTTGTATTCTCCTGACCTGATGTCTATGGATGTTGAACATTTCTTTGAGTGTACCCAGACCTTGAGATTCCTCTCCTGAAAATATTCTGTTTAGATCTGTACTCCATTTTTTCATGGAATTATTATTATTATTATTATTATTATTATTATTATTATTATTATTATGTATTTAGTTTTTTGAGTCCATTAGATATATTTGGACTACCTTGGAGACCCCAGAATATTAGGCATTCTAGAGTCCTGTGATGCTTGCCAAAGAGATCTGCTAACATGAAATAAATTGAGCTCAAGAGAGAGATTGATGTGTTAGTCAACAAGACTGAAAGGAGTTAAAAATCTGAATAGTGCTTTGACCATAGAAATGGAGATATAGAATTTGAAGTTTACCTAGGTGATTTTTGGTCTTGCTTTGGTCCAATATTTTTATTATGTTTCTTTTCCTCCATTTTGAACTATTAATATATATCTTGTGCCTTTGTATATTAGAAGTATGTGTTCTACTTTTTGATTTTTGTTTTTAGTAGAGATTACCTTAAGAATATCAGAAGATACCTTGTACTTTGGAATTTTAAACAGGGGTGAGACTGTTGGAAATTATGAGAATGTTTGAAGTTGGTGTGAATGGTGTATGATATAGCTACAAGCCTATGAGGGCCAGGGAGTGAAATGTGGTAGTTTGAATAAGAATGGCCCCAAACACATGTGTTTGAATATTGGGCCCATAGAGAGTGGCACCATCTGATTGTGTGGCCTTGTTGGGTTAAGGGTGTCACTGAGTGATCAGGCTTTGTGGTCTCAAATGTTCCAGCTAGCTCTATTGTCACTTTCACTTCTACTCTCTGCAGATAAAGATATACAACTTTCAAGCTCTTTCTCCAGCATCATGTCTGCCTGCAAGTGGCCATGTTTCAGACCATGAATTTTGCACCATGATGATAACAGAGTCAATCTCTAAACTGTAAGCCAGACCCAATTAAATGGTTTTTTGTTTGTTTGTTAGAGTTGCTGTAGTACTGGTGTCTCTTCACAGCTATACAAACCCTAAAATAGACACTGCATTCTTTCTCAGACATTCAGCTATCTCTGTCATTTCTAACTCAATTACGGGGAAGATTATTTACATTTCAAATGTCATACCCTTTCCCCATTTCCCCTCCCTAGAACCCTTATCTCATCCCCCTCTTCCTTTTAGCTTTTATACTAGTTTAATTACATGCATATATTAAGGTTATGCATATATTGAAGGTCTAGCAATACAATAGATGCAGACTTATTCTTAATAACTAAGAACTGAAAACAACCCAGATATCTCTCAACCATGAGTGGACACAGAAAAAGCGATTTGCTTACACAATGAAATACTATTCAGCTATTAAAAATGAGGACATCATGAACTTTGCAGGAAAATGGATAGAACTAGAAAATATTATCCTAAATGAGGTAACCCAGACCCCAAATGACATGCGTGGTATGTACTCATTGATAAGTAGATAACGGCACAAAATTACAGAATACGCATGGTATAAACCATAGACAATAAGCTGTTTAAAAAGAGCTAAGTGATGATGCTTCAATCTCACTTTGAAGGGGGAACAAAATAATCATGGGAGGCAAAGGTAAGGAAGGACCTGAGTAGGAAAGGGAAGGGAAGGACAAAAGGGAATAGAATCATATATTGTGGGAGTCAAAAGAGAAGCCCAGAGAGCCAGGAGAATGAATAGAGATATACAGCTGCTAGGTGTGGGGGTTCTGTGGGAGGTTGAACCTCTAGAAAGTCCCAGAAACCTGGGATCTGAGAGATGTCCAGGACTCAACATGATTTACCTTAGCTGAAATACCTAACAGTGGAGAGATGGAACCTGAACTGTTCATCTTCAAAAATTAGACAATCCCAGTAAAGGGATTGGGACCCCAATCCACCTTCAAAATTTTTGACGCATTTTTTTTCCTGTCTAAAACAAAACAAGGGACAAAATTGAAGCTCTGATTGAAGGAATAACTGACCAATAAGTGACCTGTCCAACTTCAGATACAGCCCATGCCCAGGAACCAAATCTTGACCCGATTACTGACATGCTTACCATGTTGTGCTTTCAGACAGCAGCCTAGCATGGCTGTCCTTTGAGAGTGTCTACCAGCAGCTGACTGAGACAGATGCAGATACAGCCAAGCATTGGGCTGAGGTCACGAATCCTGATGGAAGAATCAGGGGAAGGATTGAAATAGTTAAAGGGGACAGTAACACCATAGGAAGAACAATATTGTTAACTAACTTGGACCCCTGTAGCTCCCAGAGACTAAGCCACAAACCAAAGAGCATATACAGGCTGATATGAGACCCCTGTCACATATGTAGCAGAGGACTAACTGACTGACTTGTCTGGCTCTAGTGGGAGAAGATGTGCTTAGTCCTGTAGAGACTTGTTGCCCCAGAGAAGGGTACACTCTCAGAGGTTAAGGGGCTAGGGTCTTGTGAGGAACTCTGGGAGTAGTGAACTGGAGGAAGACATTATTTGGTATATAAATAAACACAATATTTAATTTAAATACAGAGAGCAAGAAAGTGACAGGGAGAGGGAGAGAGACAGGGACAGGGACAGGGAGAGGAAGAGGGCTGTGTAGCCATTTCTCCAGAGTGTAGTATGGTGAACAATGGACATATTTGCAAATTGAAGTGAGTTCTGCCCCTTTATCTTCCTCTTCTGGATTTCTAAAGGTGGAACCCACTATTTACAGAGTCTCCAGGTAGATCCAGGTCATGAAACTCTGAGCAGTGGCCCCTGTAAAGCAGAAGTAGTATAACAGCATGAGATAGAACATGAAAAGTGAATGGACCACTTCCAGAAGGTGACCCTGGAGGCATGATCATCCAATAATGCTATCGTCCAATGTAGCAGAGGGCAAATGCAGGGATAGGTTTGGACTGCTAAGGCTTAGCTTGCCTCTAGATAAGACTCCAGTGTCCATTAACACTTCATATGCCTCAACAGTGTCAGTGGGTGCTGAAGGACAAGTGCATTAGAATGAGCAACATTAAAGAAAATGAAAAACATAGACTGACGTTATGTGTTACCAAGAGCCATGCAAAAGGAAGTACAAATGGATTTAGAACTTATAGAATGCAGCTCATAAGTTACCATAGTCATATGGGTGAACATCTGCGTGACACAGAGCCAGGAACTATGTGTTCTGAGGACTTCAGGCTGTTGAGGAGTTCTGGTTTGCTTGCTGTCTTCACATTCCTGTTAGTGAAGCTAGGATGAGATAATTTTTATTATTGGCTCTGATGTAAAAAATCTCAGGAAACAATTTATCGTTCAGAAAGGCACACTCTGATTAGTTACGCTAGGGACCTTTTATGGTCAGGAAACTAGAACAACGGCAGCATTGACTGATGTAACACTAGTGATAGTTGATTTCTTATAACCCCTTTTGCCCTCATCTTCCTGATATGATTTTTTTAAAGAATTGTAGATGAGTAGATATGCATTCTGAGGATTTAAGGTAGATATGACTGGTTTTTATATAAAAGTTTAGATTTATAATACTTTTAATATTGTTGCAAGATTTCTTTTAAAGGTAAATAATAAAATAATTACTTCTTTCTTTTAACTGCAAATTACTGCCTTCTAGTAAGAGGAACTGACTGAGAAAAGTACTTTACTTGCTTACAATTTATTAATCTATAACAAGTTGTTTAGTTACAAATAAAAGTGGAATTTTGGGAATAATTTGTTTTCTTTACCTATATTATGAAATAATATTTGGTAAAAGTTTGGGGGAACACACCATTTTTCATATTCATTTACTAGAAGATAACTACAATGTAATCACATTTCAATTTTATATTGCATGAAAGATTTTTCTGGGATATATAAGTTATGGAAGAAAGAATAAAGTGTGAGGGTTGGAACATCCATCAACTATGTGTTTGTGTAAGGGAGGTTTGTGTGTGTTTGTGGAGTGTTGGAGCATTGTTTCTTCCATCCATCAACCATGTGTACGTATGTATGTATGTATGTATGTATGTATGTATGTATGTATGTAAGGTTTCTGTGAATGGGGGCTGGAACATTGTTCCTTCCATCCATCAACTGTATGTTATGCATATTATAAAGTTTGTCTGAGTGTGTTTTGGAGCTCACTTCTTCTACCTATTGTGTATTTATATACGTATATGTGTTTGGAGTATGCTTGCTGGAGCTTTGCTCTAATTGTTCTATGTGTGAATGCTTATACATCTGTCTGTAATGCTCTAACCTTTGTGTGTGTGAATATGTATATGTCTGCTTTTACTTCTATATGTATGTATGTACATATTTGTGTGTATGCAATTATTGGACTCTGCTTTTTGAATCATAGGCTCAGGGTGTGTGTGTGAACTTCATTCTCTTCTTTTTCTTGCTGGCCCCAAAGAGTTAAAAGAGTTCATAGTTTTAGCACAGGGAGTGCCAGTTCCAGTAATTAAGCTTTTTTTTTCCCTTCAGAGAAAAAGTGTCTCCTGGGACTGATGTTATAGAAAGTTGTGACAATCCATGCAGGTACTGAAAATCAAACCCAGGTCCTCTGAAAGAGAAACCAGTGCTCTGAACTGCTAATCCAATATTCTAGGCCTACAATATCCTTCTTTAATATATATCTATGTGCTTCTTCAATGCAAGGAGTACAGATAAGAATAATTTGGGAACTGCAGTCTTGACGTTGAATTCTTTAATGTGTTTTGAGTCTGAGTTAGCTATTACTTTTAATAATATTAAGGTTTATAGTAGTCAATTGATTTCCACCTAAAAAGACTAACATTTACAAACTACATTGTCTTTGCAAGGTATGGATCTGGTGACGGGAAAAATAATAGCTTTCTGGACTGGGGAGGGACTTGAGGAAGAAACTCAACCTGGTGTCCTTTGTGGTTCTTTTCTAGATGGGAAACAAAAGTGTGTATCTAGCATATAATCGACTTGCATGCTTCCTTTGTGCTCTGTTAGAAATAACCTAATTGACAATTTCACTTTCAACGGTGAGTTCGTGCCTTCAATGAGAGCTTCTTAAAGAATTCTTTGGAAAGAAAGTACCTAAAACCTTTACAGAAACTGATATCTCTACTGTAGTACAGACATATTTTCTGGGACAATGCTCATGGCACAGTATCATTCATTAAACAAACCAAGAGCAGAGGTGCCCAGGACTCCATTGAGATCGTTTCCTTCTTGTGTTAAGTCTTTGGTAGCCACATCTTTGAGCCAACATTGTTCTGGATGTCTCTGGAAAAGTACTGTTTAAATGAGATTTCTGGCTGAGTAAAGATGATCATCCCTGATGATTCGATGCATCCCTCCCAACACCTTGAAGTCCTTAACAGAAAAAAAAACCACTAACATCTCTGGAGAAGGAGCAGTCTGCCAACAGACTGCAGTCATACTCAAGCTCAATCACGAGTGTGAAGGCTCTTTAACACAACCTTCATGTTGAGGTGACCTGCAACCATAAAATCATTTTTGCTTCTACTTCATAACTATAATTTTGCAACTCTTGTAAATCGTAATGTAATTATCTTTATTTTCTGATGGTCTTAGGCAATGGAACCCCTGTGAATGTCGTTTGATTCTTAAAGGGGTTCACGATCCACAGTTTGAGAAGTGCTTTAGCTGTAAGACTATTCAAGGATTCAAATTGCAGGTGTACTTTACAGCTGCATCTCTTAGATTTGTCAGATGACAGGTTATCAGTTGTATTAGCCAACACTTTAAGTCTCCCCTATCTTTTCCTCCCTTACCATCCTCTCTCCCTACTGATATCTATCTATCCTCCTCTTCCTCCTCCTCCTTTTTCCTCTTCTTCCTCTTCCTTTTTCTCGTCCTCTTCTTCCTTTCTTTCCCTCTTCTTACCTTCATTTCTCTCTTTCTCTCTCTCTCACATGTGCACGCACACAAACACACACACATACACACACACACACACACACACACACACAGAGAGAGAGAGAGAGAGAGAGAGAGAGAGAGAGAGAGAGAGAGAGAGAGAATCTCTTGGTTTTGTTTCTCTAGCGAATGCCAATGTATTTGATCCAGTATTTTTGTTCCACCTTCTAAAAAGAACAGAAGCACCTACACTTTGGTCTTTCTTTATTGTAGGCAAAGTGTGGAGCAGAGACTGAAGGAAAGGCCATCCAAAGGCTGCCCTTCCTGGGGATCCATCTCATATACAGTCACCAAATCCAGACACTATTGTGGATGCCAAGAAGTGCATGCTGACAAGATCCTGATATAGCTGTCTCCAGAGGTTCTGCTAGAGCCTGACAAATATAGAGAGAGATGCTTGCAGGCAATAATTGAACTGAACATGGGGTCCTCAATGGGGATCCCTAAAGGAGAAGTTAGAGAAAGGACTGGAGGAGATGAAGAAGTTTACAATCCTATAGGAAGAACAAAAATAGTAATCAACCAGACCCCCGCCCCGCCCAGAGATCCCAGGGACTAAAATACAAACCAAGGAGTAAACATGGAGGGACCCATGGGTCCAGCCACATATGTAGCAGAGGATTGCCTTCGCTGGCATCAATGGGAGGAGAGGCCCTTGGTTCTGTGAAGGCTTGATGCCCCAGTGTAGGGGAATTCGAAGGCTGGGAAGCAAGAGTGGTTGTGTGGGTGGGGAACACACTCACAGGAGCAGGAAAGAGGGGATGGGATAAGGAGTTTCAGGGGGACAGGGAAATGGATAACATTTGAAATGTAAATAAATAAAATATCCAATAATAATAATAATAATAATAATAATAATAATAATAATAATGACAATGGTGACTAATGCTCATAAAATCTTAAGAATGGAGCTTGGAGAGAGGCTGTGTGAGAGGGAAACTGGGAGGAGAGTGGGAGATATCAAGATCAAGATGAGACATGAATGAATGAATGAATGAATGAATGAATAAATAAATAAATAAGAAAGAAATGTTGCTAGAGAGATGACTTCGCAGTTAAGACTTCCTACTCTTCTTGCAGATATCAGTTCCCAGCACAAACTTCAGGCATATCACGACTGCTTCAACTCCGGATCCAAGGGACCTCTGGCTACTGTGGGTACCTGTACTTATGTTAACAAGCCTACATTCTCAATTATATCTAAATATAAGCAATATAAATAAACCTTAATAGTGATATAAAAGACAAGAAAGCAATGAAAGCATGTTCAAAATCGAGAAAATACCTGCGAAGAGTCTCTCTCCTCTGTAGAGTGCAGAAATAATGCCCATTTCAAAACAACTTGATTTTATCCAAATGAAGTTGAGTTTTTAATTCTTATTTTATCAGTTATTTTATTTATTTACATTTCAAATATTATCCCTCATTCCCAGTTTCCCCTCCACAAACCCCCTATCTTCTACCCCTCCCCCTGCCTCTATGATTGTCCTCCCTCACCCACATACCCACTCCTAACTCAGTGCCCTCCCAGTTCCTTACCCTGGGTGATCAAGACTCCACAGGACCAAGGACCTCTCCTCCCATTGATGCCAGATAAGGCAATCCACTGATAAATATGTTGCTGGAGCCATGGGTCCCTCCATGTGTACTCTTTGGTTGGTGGGTTTGTCCCTGAGAGTTCTGGAGGGTCTGATTGATTGATATTCTTATTCTTCCTATGGGGTTGCAAACCCTTTCAACTCCTTCAGTCCTTCCCCTAACTCCTCCATTGGGGTCTCTGTGCTCAGTCCTTTGTTTAGCTGCATACATCTGCATCTGTATTTGTCAGACTCTGGCAGAGCCTCTCAGGGGACAGCTCTACTAGGCTCCTGTCAGCAAGCTCTTATTGGCATCAGCAGTAGTGTCTGTGTTTGTTGTCTACAGATGAGATGGATCCCTAGGTGGAGCGGTCTCTGAATGGCTTTTTCATCAGTCTCTGCTCTACTCTTTGTTCCTGCATTTCCTTTTGACAAGAGAAATTCTGGATTAATATTTTTGAGGTTGGGTGGCTGGTCCCATCTCTCAACCAGGGGCCATGTCTATCCACTGAATATGGTTTCTACAGTTTCTCTCTCCCCTTTGTTGGGTATTTCTGCTAATGTCCTCTCTTTTGGGTCCTGGTTACTTCCTGGATCCCTGGCATCTGGGACTTTCTAGTGGCTACCCTCAGTTCCCCATCTTCCACTGCTATGTATCTTCTTTCAAATTCCTAACCTTCTGTTCTTTTCCCCTGTGCCCTTTATTTATTATTCAATATTACAAAACAATTTGTGTTGTTTGAAGTCACTAACCTTGCTTTTTCAGTAATTTGTAACAGAAGAAATAATATATTAATCTCACTTTTTTCTTGACTATAATCATTAGGAAAGAGTCTATTGAGAAAGAACTTTTTAATAGTTATGACCAATCATAGAACAACACTAAAGGAACCTGTCTATACGTCTTAGTAACATAGAGACTATCATTTAAAGTTCTTTACATTTCATTTTCAGCTATGTTTCTAATGCCTTTACACGTATTCAAAACAAATTCATTTTAGTGAGTGTTTTTAAATAAAACTTATGTAATTTTTATATTTTGTTCAATAGATATTATCTCTGCTCTGATCATAATTTCTTATACAAAAAGGCAATAGTGATGTTTGCATCAAAGCATTTTGGTCTATGTATATTATGACTCTCTTTACCAAAATCTGTTATCAATTCTTATAACGATCAGTTCTTAGAACTTAAGAATGAACATAAAAAGTTACATTGGTGTATGCATCCTATCTATATATGTACATAGAAATCCATATATACCCTATGTCTCAAAATGAGGATCACATACTATTTACGGTGAAAGGATTATCTTACCAAATCTGAAATTCATTCACAGTACCTCAAATTGTTTCTTATAAAACTTGAAGGAACTTTTCCCCTGTGCCCAAGTATTCAAGGCTCTTCCCCACCTTCTATCTATTAGTTTCAGTGTATCTGGTTTTATGTAAAGGTCCTTTATCCACTTGGACTTGAGCTTTAGACAAGGAGATATGAATGGATCATTTTACATTCTTCTACATGCTGACCTCCAGTTTAACCATCAGAATTTGAAAATGCTTTCCTTTTTCCACTGGATGGTTTTAGCTCCTTTGTCAAAAATCAACTGGCCATAGGTGTGTGGGTTCATTTCTGGGTCTTCAATTCTATTCAACTGATCTTTCTGCCTGTCTCTGTACCAATACCATGCAGTTTTTATCACTACTGCTCTGTAGTACAGCTTGAGGTCAGGGATGGTGATTCCCCCAGAAGTTCTTTTACTGTTGAGAATAGTTTTCGCTATACTGGGTTTTTTGTTATTCCAAATGAATTTGCAAATTGCTCTTTCTATGTCTATGAAGAATTGATTTGGAATTTTAATAGGGATTGCGTTGAATCTGTAGATTTATTTTGGCAAGATGGCCATTTTTTATTATATTAATCCTGCCAATCCATGAGCATGGGAGATCTTCCCATCTTCTGAGATCTTCAATTTCTTTCTTCAGAGACTGGAGACTGCCCTTCCTGGGTATCTATCCCATGCAGTCACTAAAGGCAGACGCTGATACTGAAGCCAGGAAGTGCATGCTGACAGAAGCCTGATATAGCAGTCTCCTTAGAGGTTTACCAGAGTCTGATATATACAGAGGCAGATGCTCACAGCTAACCATTGAACTGATCATGGGGTTCTCAATGGAGGAGTTAGAGAGAATACTGACAGTTTTAGGGGTTTGTGGCCCCCCATGGGGAGAGCAACAATACCAATCAACCAGAGCTTCCAAGGTCTAATCTCCCAGTCTGGGAGCACATAAAGAGGGATTCATGGCTCCAGCTGTATATGTAGGGGAAGATGGCTTTGTAGGGCATAGGTGGGAGAGGAGGTCCTTGGTCCTGTGAAGGCTGGATGCCCCAGTGTGAGAGAATTCGAGGAGGGGGGGAGGTGGAAGTGGGTGTGTGGGTGATGGCATATCCTCATAAAAGCAGGAGGAGGGGAGATGAGATAGGAGTTTTCTTTTTGAGGGTAAAACGGGTAAAGGGGACAACATCTGAAATGTAAATAAAGCATCAAGTAAAAAAATAAAACTTAAAGGAATATAAATTATTATTTAAGGCAGATGAGAGAAAGGGAGTACTTATGGACAACTGTGATTTGCAACATAGCCTATGTCAAATTTAATGGATTACACTCCCATTATTCTACTGAAAATGAGGAGTTTATTAACTGGGATACCTGAGTGTCCTAAGGAAATTAAATAGATTGTTAGATTTTTTTTTAATTGGATATTTTATTTATTTATATTTCAGATGTTATTCCCCTTTTCAATTTGCCTCTGCAAACCTCCACCCATCCCTCCCCTCCTCCCCCCGATTCTATGAGAGTGTTCCACCACCCACCCATAGGCACTCCTGACTCATGGCCCTAGCATTTACCTATGCTGGGGCATCAAATCTTCCAGGACCAAGGGACTCCCCTCTCATTGATGCAAGATAAGGCAGTCCTCTGCTACATATGCAGCTGGAGCCATATGTAGCAGAGTATTGCCTTATCTGGCATCAATGGTTGTATCTACATTCTACCTCTATATAGTTTTCATAATAGAAAACCAAGTATATGAATCTTTCTCTTGAAAAGTCCTCTAAGAGTTGAATTTTTCCTTATTCTCTTCTTGATAATAATTATTCTCAGCAAAGTAAGTATGAACTTCATTTTTTGAGCTTTGTTTTTCTAATGATTAACAATATTGAGTGTGTGTGTGTGTGTGTATGTGTGTGTGCTTGTAAAAATGTGTTAGGAAAAATGTCTGTTAGTTTTACTATTTTCATTATTAAGGAGTTGTTTGAATTTGTTTGTTATTTTGAATATTAAATTCTTCTCATATGCCCAAATGTGTAATTCAACCACGTAAAAGTAACTTTTATTCACCTGATATAATTGTCGTCTCAGAGACTTACTGCTGAATAAACTCATCCTCTCTAGTTTCAGAACTCTGGCTGGCTGATTCAACTCAGCTCTTCTGGTTCAAATACCTCTTCAAATTGGCTGATTCAGTTTGGCTTCTCTAAGCTTCTCACTGAATTGCTGTGCTTGGCCTCAAACTAATTCAGGCAATGTGTTCTGTCTTCTGGTTTATTCTTACTCTCTGGCTTCAATTATCTTTGCTGGCCGGGATTGAGCTACATGAACTCATGGAAGAACTTAGCTTCAGTGCACTGCACTTGATGCACTGAGTCCCAACTCATGCTTCAAACTGACTGATAGAAACTGACTCTCTCCCTCACTGTGCTGCTCTTAAGTTGCTTCTCTTACTTATGCTGTTGTTGTGAGAATTGGACATATCTTATCTCTGATTAATTCTGTCAGACATTTCCCTGATTGTCACTTTATCTGACCCTCAATTAAACATCATTGTTTGGGATTAAAAATTTGTACTAAGTATGTAGCAGTATTCCAGCTAGAGGAATTAGTGTGTGGTGTGTTTGCATTCCAGCTGGATCACACAGACCTAGAAGTTCATTGGATGTGATTAGAACAGCCATATTGCTGGATTAGAAATCCCATACATAATTATCTACGGCTGGGAAGCAGAAGACAGAGTTCAGAGACAGGTTTTCATGTACAGTAAATAGCTCACATTACCTCATAGCTGAATGAGTCACCAGTAGTACAGTGTGTGAGCCACTCCTATGTCCTCTTACTTCCAATTTTACCTTTACTGTTTTGTTTCATTTTTCCATGGCTTTATTTTCCCAATCGAAAACTCAGATAAATTCTTGCTAGTTACTATGTTTGTAAGGAGAAAATGATACTATTGTGTCCAAAGTCTTATGTTTTGGATCAGTCACATGTATATTGGACATCATGGAAAAAGTGATTTCTGCTTATTAAAATTGAATATAAAATACTTATGTAGGTCCAGAAAACAGCCTCTGTCCTGGAATTTGGTCCATTGTTGAGAATAATCAAATGCTTTCCAGATACCTCTCTCATGATGCTCTCTTCTATTGAAACTATCCACCACACTTAATCTCTGTGAGAGTAAACTTATCTGATGTCTTTTTCACTATGTGGAGAATCATCCTCCAGAGTGTCAGGCATCAACAGAATCAAACTGTTACTTCTTTTGATAACTACTTGTGGAAAAAATTTAAAAATTTCTTTCTGTCTTCTAGTTTAACTTCACCTTAATTTGAATATGACCTTTTATTGTTTGTCTACCTAAAGTACTATCTGCCTCCCCCCCCCCCTTTTTTTTTCTTTTAGAACATTGGCTGTGATCCTTTGGTCAAGGTATCCAATAGTCACAATATCACTTAAATTGTTCTTCAGTTCACTTGAAGAGGTCACTGTGGCTCGTTTGCAAGTTAACTTTTTACATGGAAAACAAGAAACAATAAAAGAATATATTGATTCCAATTCTAAATTGTCTCATATTAATTATTAATTTTTAGCTACTAAACTTTAATGTAATCCTTCAAGATCTGGAACATAATAAGCAATAACTACTAAAACTTTAATGAATCACTCTTTAAAATAATATTACCTCCTTTTAATAGGATGTTTGTAAGTTCATTCAATCTTTTAGTCTTAGCCCACTTCTGTTGGTTTTCCTTGAGAACACAAGATATCTTCTTTGTACATTTGAAAACACAGCTATTTCTTGTATTATATGTAGTATAATTATTTTTAGCTTTCCCTTTAAACTTTAACTCTGTTATGTAGCCTTGGCCTATAGCATTTTATTAACATTGCTTTCAATTCACATATAAATTTAGAAAAAATTATAAAGAAAAAAAATCTCTGTAAATTATTTTTCACATATGGGACTGTAATATAATTTTGCATTCAGTCAAGCATCTGTTATGATCATTAGATGCTTAAATCATTTTTTTCAAAAATATTAGCATATGCTAATTTTTAAAGCTAATGAGTTTTGTGGCATTTGGATACATTTATATGATATACTTGATGATTATCTTTTCTTATCACTCCAACCAAACTTATACATACTCTTTTTCCCAAATACTCTCTACCTTTCTTTTGTCGTACAGTTTGCATGTTTGTATTAGTATTCCTGAGTTGGGCTTAATTTGGTTAATATAACCACTGTACATTTTCTCTTTCATTACCTAAATTTCAATGCTAGACTAAATACTTTAAAATGGTATGATTTATGATAATATATATGCATGCATATATATATATATGTGTGTGTGTGTCAGCATGTTGTAATTACTTTATATCTGATGAAAATACTTAGTCACTGTTATTTTAGTCATTGTACCTTGAAATACATAAATCATGATTCTACTCATAAAATATTTTATATAAGTATTTATTTAACATAGAAATTTAATTACATTTTAACATAAATCTAATTTTTATGTGTTTTTTAAATTTTGTATAAAACCAATTATTATATAGAGCTGACATTTTCCAGATTTTTTTCTTTGCCAATAGTGTGCATGTATATACTATTTCAAATAACTTCCAAATACTCTCTCTTCTCTTCTCTTCTCTTCTCTTCTCTTCTCTTCTCTTCTCTTCTCTTCTCTTCTCTAACAAACCCTCTCCTATAATCCCTGGAAAAAGGGATCTTTTCCACATTAATGACTTGTAGGTTTACTGTATGATAGTATAGAGCTATGTCTGTGAGAATTGGTTTGAAATTATGCATTGGAGAATGGTTGGTTATCAATAAGCGTGCAACTGAAAGCATTGACTCTCCATTTCGCTGAAATAGTTCAACAGGAAGTGGTAGGGCAGATATGTCCTTCTTTCCTCCTTGCTTAACTGTTGCTGGAGCTGTCCTTTTGGAGACCCCAGTATTGCCATTTCCAGCTGCTCTCAGTTTATATTTACAATACCTGTGTCTTTCTCCAAAGATAGAACTTTCGTAGCTTTATTTTCTTAAGTTGTTTCTGCCCACTTTTGTGGATACTATAACTTTATTACTCGGCTTCGGATGTTCTAGAAATCTCTGTGTAAATCAGGCTGACCTTAAAGTCACAGAGTCCCACTTGCCTAAACTTCCCGAGTGCTAGGATTGAAGATATATGCCACCATTCCTGGTTTGCTCCTTGAATCTTAAAGGAGCTGATACAAATGTCGTGATTAAGGCTTATCACTTAACCATTATCAGTTCTTCTCAAAACTATGTGGGGTAATGAGTTTCTGCACTCATTACAATTGTCTTGATAAATAGGTTTCTTTAATTAATATCATTAGTAGCGTTTGCCTTTTGGTAAAAGCATAAAAATTTTGGAGGTAGTTTGATACAATCTTAGTTAAGCTGAATGTCAGCATTCACCTGCCTATTAAGTGCAGTAGTCTCCACTGGCATTTTTTTTTTATCACATTTATAGAAGAATGCATAGATTCCCTTCTATGACATCCAGAGAGCAGTTGGTTATTCCATTTATAGAAGTATCACTAATCCACCAGTCAGTACATCCTACCAGGCATGTTGAGCCTGTAGTTTGTAGAATTGACTACTCAGTAACACTGATGATTCCTTTGCTGATAAAAAGTACTTGCTTGTCAAGTACTTTCTATGACTAAGAAATCTAACCCCAGGGGAGAAAGCATCTAGTTTAATTCCCACTTGATTTCTTTATGTAATGCAAGTAAATTCTGTGTGCAATTTAGTAATAGTATTTAGTCATCTAGTTCTGGTGGTCCACCCAGAGAAATTTAGGAGCCTGTATTGATTTGGGGGCATCTCTTTGATTAAATGGTTAAAAGTTATCTTAATCCTGTTGTTGGTGTCTTATTTAATAACCCATAGATCTAGTAACAGTTTTGTCTAGCCATGCTCATTATTTTCTTGATTTTAAATCTCTTCAAGTTTTTAAAATTATCACATAAAATCTTTTGTCCATTTTTCTTTCCGCTAAAGTTTTAGCATGCACTCTTCCTTACTCCTCATTTGCTTTCTAATTAATAGCATCCTTTTACATTAATTGTTATCACATATGTATGTGTTTATGTATATGCACATATATTCTGAACTATTTAGATATAACCTATTCTGTCTATATAATGTAACCCTTATATATGTTTTCAGGGATACTTGGTACTAGACAGTCAATTGCTGTGTTCTTCCTTGAGGAAGGCCATTTCTCCCATTCCCAATATTTCTTAGTTACATTCAGTTCTCTGCATAAGATTGAAGTCTCTTGGAGTTTTCCGTCTTCCATTTTATTAAATCTATTGCTATTGTTCTTGTTCCGCTCTCATTTAGGAAGTCATGTTTTATAACCCTAACTGATTCCCCAAAAGAAGGCTTCTCATTCTTTATGTTGGGGTTTTTGTTAGTATTTCAATTAAAGAGGGAACATTATTAGCCTATATGAGGAATTTTAACTGTCATAAGTAAATTTATGAACATATTTACACATATTATAGATTTTTTAAAAACTGAATACTTTATTATTATGATGATATTTTCAGACAAGTATTTTTTATAACCTTAGTTTATTTTCTTTTAGACTTCTTTATGCATGGTGGTTGCCTTTAAAATATTTGTTAAAATAAATTAGATGTTTACATGATTATAAGAGAGTTGAATTCCTTCCTTCCTTCCTCTCCCTCTCCCTCTCCCTCTCTCTCTCTCTCTCTCTCTCTCTCTGTCTCTTTCTTTCTGTCTTTCTGTCTTTCTTTCTTTCTTTCTTTCTTTCTTTCTTTCTTTCTTTCTTTCTAATACAACTATTTTAGGGGGATACTCTCTCATAACCCCTTATTTTTCTTAGTTCCCCTTCCCCTACATTTGCTGCTT
This sequence comes from Arvicanthis niloticus, assembly GCF_011762505.2. Taxonomy (NCBI): domain Eukaryota; kingdom Metazoa; phylum Chordata; class Mammalia; order Rodentia; family Muridae; genus Arvicanthis; species Arvicanthis niloticus. The sequence continues at coordinate 6,423,324 of NC_133433.1, forward strand.
CTGTTTTTCTTTTCATTTTCAATGTCTGCCATCTCTGATGCCAGGGTATGTAAATTTTTCTCTCATGCTTCCCTTGAGGTATTCCTATCTCACTCTCTTATTTGTAGTTTATGGGTTTCTACAGCTAAGCCATATTGAGAAGAAAGGTTACATTGGAAGTTAGGGCTTACATATGAGAAAGAATAAGCAACAATTTTTTTAAACCAATTAAATCAAATTACTTTCAAATTTCATGATTTTATTGTCATAGAATAAAATTTGATTTTGTATGTGTACCACATTTTTATTATCATTTTTGTTTGATACTTATATTAGTTAGGCCTTTTACTGTAATACAATGGCTCAATAAAGTGTACATTTGGCTCATAATTTTAGGGGGTAGAAAGTTTAGCATGACAGGCAGACATGGTAAAAGAATTGAAGGTGGCTGGTCCAATCTACTCAGGTCAGGAAGCACAGAGAAAAATATTAATGCTGGCACATAGACATTTACCTTCTGCTTTCCCAATTAACTCAATACAAACCCAGGACTACAGCATGCTGCTTTCCACATTTAGGGTTGATTTGGCATTAGTAAAATTCTCTAGAAACATCCTGTTATATAGAAGTGTCTCAATTCAAGTTAACTATAACTATCTTACAATACTGAAACTGCTTATTAGAAAGGGTAAAAGGTAACTTTTGAAAGAAATATAAGGCTTTCATTATCTGTCTCTGTAAAAATTCTTTTAAATTTATTTATTAAAATCCCAAATAGTCATATTATTAAAGTATCATACATTTAAATAAAATGCATAATATGTAACATTTATATTGTGTTGAATATATTTCTATCCTCAGAAATTTAGAATTTTATTTCAGTTGAGGTCTTTAATTTTACTTCTCATTTGTACTTATTATACAAAGTAATATTTTCACTATAACACTACAGTCACATCATGTGCTTATTGAATCACATTATCTTTGCTTCTTGCTTTGTTCTCTTCCTATTAGTCATTTTCTACTTAAATATTATTCCTCCCACCAAACCTTTCCATAGTCTCCTTTCATCTCTTTTTCAGATCCATGCCCTCTTTTTTTAAAGCTGGTTGTTATTGCATGCATATATGCACATACATATTCCTTAAAATAAGATGTTCACTTTGTATAATTTTGCTTATATGTAATGTTTTCAAGGATAATTATTTAATATTGTATAACCAAGTTATGTGCTCTTCTCTGGGGAAGACTATGCCTACAGACATGATCTTTAATGAGTATTACCTAGAAGAAGCCAAAGGCATATTATTTAAAATTTAGTCATAAGCTTCATCAATTAATTCAAGGAATTTCAAGAAAAACAGTGAATATTCTCAATGAATTTAAAGAAAATAATCTCAAAGAGAAAATCTAAAGAAAACAAATGCCAGAATAATACCCATGAAAATGTAAACATTATACTAATTGAGATGCAAAGACAATGAAGAATTTGGAAACTGTGTCCAATAAAGATATAAGAACATTGCAGAAAATCAAACTGAACTTTACATGGAATTTAAAAAAATCCATTAACTCAACTTGAAAGCTCAAGGAAAATTCTAACAAGTATTATTAGGCAAGTAGAAGATAAAAATACTCAAAGAAAAAGTAGAATAACTAGGAAAAGCAAATATCATGGAAGAAAAATTGAAACAAGGGAAAGAATATGCAGAAAATATTGCATACCAAACTTTAGAATTATAGTAATAAATGACAGTGACACTGACAGACATCTTAACAAGATCATAAACAGAAAGTTCTATAAATTAGGGAGATAAATGTTTATAACTATACAGGAAGCATACAGAACACCCAATAGAAAATAACTAAGTAAAAAGAATTTCCTAAATCTATGCTAAAACCCTAAGAATTTGGGAAAAAGGAAGAGTATTAAAGGCTGCAAGAAAAAAAGTCATATTAAAAATATTAAAATAACAGCCAATTTTACTATGAAAAATTTGAGGGCCAAAATGCCTAGAGAAATTTATTTCAAGTTTTAAAAAGCCACTACTGCCAACCTAGACCAGTGTACCTAACAATAGTATCTTCCACAATTGAAGAAGAAAATAAAACTTACTGCATTACAAATAAACTAATGCATATTATAAGAAAAGTAAAGGGGTAGAACTAGGAAATTCAGTAATCAAGTTATCCCTATTGGCAAATGATTATACATAAGCTATCTCTAAATATTTAACAGTAGCAACTTAGGAATAATAAAAATATTAGCAAAGTAGTAGGTTATAAGAATTAACACTGAGAGAAGTCAATCATGGCTACAGACCCAATCATAAGAGCTTTAAGGAAACAAAATATCTAAGAATAAGCCCAATGAGGTAAAAATTCTCTACAATGAGAACTGTAACATTTTGAAAAGATAGATAAACTCATAGTAAGTTAAAAGACATATAAAATGCTCACAGACTGGTAGAACTAATGTGAAAATGACCATTTCCTGAAAGCTCTGCTCAGATTCAATACAATACTAAACAATACAACCATCTCACTGTTCATAGAAAAAATATTGTAAATATGATACCACAAGAACTTCAGATAGACAAAACAATCACGAGCAAAAATACAATTGCTGATGCCAAGAAACACTTGTTGAAAGGAGCATGGCTGTCTCCTGAGAGGCTCTGCCAGTACCTGACTAATACAGATGAAGGTACTCACAGCCAACCATTGGACTGAGACCAGGGATTTCAATGGAAGAGTTAGAAAAAGGACTAAAGGAGCTGAAAGGATTTGCAACCCCATAGGAAAAACAATTATCAACTAACTGGACCACTCAGAGCTCCCAAGGACTAAACAACCAACTAGAGTATACATGGAGGGATCCATGGCTCCAGCTACATATGTAGCCTTATCTGGAATCAATGGCAGGGGAGGTCCGCGGTTCTGTGGAGGCTTGATGCCCGAGTGTAGGTGGATGCTAGGGCATGAAGCAGGAGTGAGTGTGTTGAGGAGCACCCTCATAGAGGCAAAGGGGTAGGGAGGGTGGGATTGAGAATTTGCAAAGGGGAAACCAGGAAAGGGGACAACATTTGAAGTGTAAATAAATAAAATAAAGAGCTGGGACAAGTTTGGTAAAGGCATGGTATGGTGAGCTAGAAGGGGGTGTTTCTGTGGGCCCATGCTGAGGCATCCCTTCCTCCTGAGGCATTAGTCATAAGACAGATATAGTATGGAATAGAGTATTGAGTTTATTGAGGGTATGGTGAAAGGAGTTGAGGAGGGAGGAGAGAGAGAGAAAGGCAGAGGGGTAGGGAGGAAGGGAGGAAGGAGAGAGAGGGGATAGGGATGAAGGGACGAGAGAGAGAGAGAGAGAGAGAGAGAGAGAGAGAGAGAGAGAGAGAGAGAGAGAGAGACAGCATACTAGGATGCCAGCCAGAAGCAGGTGGAGAGGGGGGAGGGGAATGAGGAGAGAAGGGACAGAGAGGGTAAGAAAGTAAAAGAGTAGGAGTGTAGGAGAGTAAGAGAATGAGGAGGGGGTAAACAACCCCTTTTATAGTGAGTCAGGCATACCTGACTGTTACCAGGAAACTGTGGGCCAGCCCCTTGAAGAAATGCTAACAATAGGACAATTCCTTCTTTTGACAATGCATTGAGTAGCTGTCTTTGAACTGGTGTGGCCAACAACCTGTGATTGCATCACATCACTCTGCCTCTTTTGACCCATAGTATTCTGGAGTCTCAGTGTCCTTGTTGAAACAAAGAATCTACTTGTACTTGATTAAACAATCAGTCTGTCTTAGTATGATCTCATCTTATCTGGTTATAGCTGTAACTAACTAAATCTCAAAATCAAATTCTCTACAAGCTATAATGACAATGAAAACATATCATTGGCACAAAAACATTCATGTTGACTAATTGCAAAAAGTGGAAGACCTAGAAATAAACTCGCACAGCACTGTGAACATATTTTTTTTTAAAGTGTCAAAAACACAGTGGTAAAACGACAGCCTATTCAGTAAATGGTGTTGGCAAAAAATAGATATCCACCTGCAGAAAAATAAAATTAGATCCATATTTCCCACCCTACACAAAAATCAATTTAAAGCAGCACAAAGACCTTAATTTGAAATCTGAAATACTGATATTTTTAGAGGAAAACATAGATAAATTACTTATAAAGGTATAGGCAAAACCATTTTACACAAAACTCCAACAGCACAGGAAATTGCCCTAAAATTCAGCACAGTGAATTACATGAAATTATAAACTTCTATACAGTAAAATAAATTTTCAGTAGGCAAGCATGTAGCTTACAGAATATAAAATTATCTTTGCAGGTTATATGGTAGACAAGATGTTAGGATCTAGAATGTATGGAGAACTACAATAATTAAATGTACACACATCCCAAACAAACAAACAAACAAACTACCCTCACCAAAGCTGCAAACCAAATAAACAGAACGTGTTTTTTTTTTTTTAAGTGTTAAGAACTTCACCTAACATCAAAGCGTGAATGGAATCTTCCTTAAGGTTTCCTTCTGTAGTGTAAAGAAACAAATACAGAAACACAGAGCCAGACATCGCACAGAGAGTTGGAGACCTTAAAATACTTAGTCTTACATGTATTGTCTCCATACATCCCTCCTCTCAGGGCTCAGGGAACCCCTTATAAGAGGAGATGGAAGTGTAAGAGTCAGAGACAAAACACCCTCCCCCTAAAAAAAACAGCATGAGCAAAGCTGATTTGAAGTGATTTTGCCTCACAAAATTAAGGCAACATGCACAGGGTATGTGTGTATGTGTGTGTGTGCGCATGTACTTGTGTGTGTGTGTGTGTGTGTGTATACACCAGCTCAGGCTTTATCCAGCTCCTCTACTTATATATTAAGGCTTTAGTTTAGTATTTCTATGGGATTCCTGAGAGATCGAATGAAAAGGTTTCTGATGCTTGTATCTTCTCTTGTTCTCTTGTCCTACTGTTTGTTTTGGTAAATTCTGACATGTTAGGTTTGTGTTTTATATCTTATTTTATCTTATTGTATTTTACTGATTATCTAGAAGTCCATCTTCTCATGAGAGACATAAAGGAGGTGGATCTGAGTGGGAGGGTAGGTGGGGAGGAATTGGAGGATGTAGAAGAAGGGAAATTTCCAATCAAGATGTATCACATTAGGAAAACATCTATTTCCAATGAAATCAAGAAAGGTTGTGCCTCACTCAGGTCAGAATGTCACCAAAATACAAATGACAACAATTTTTCTAAGAATGTTGATAACGATACATTCTGATATAGTTGTTGTTGAAGTATCAACTGGTGGAACTAGGAAGAAGATCAGTGTAAACACTACTGAAAAAGAGCCACAAAAATACAGGCGCCATTTAAGCCAGTTGTATGACTCCTAGTCCACACATCCCAAAGACTTCATTGTAATGCAGAGACACTAGCAATATGATTATTGCTACTGTATTCACAATAGCTAGGAAACAGAATCAACCTTTCATCTTTTGATGAATGTATAATGAAAATATGTCACATCCATACAGCAAAATTTTATTCAACTGCAAAGAGGAATGAAATTAGGAAATTTGTCAAAAGCAATGATAGGGATTGGAAATATTTTATTAAGTGAGGTAGGCCAGACTCACGAGGACAAATCCTGTATGCTTCCTCCCAAATATTGATTGTAGGTGCTAATTTTTACATGGATGAATTGAGGTGAGAGTAGGTATGAGGGGAGCCAGGGTGATCAAAAGGGCCTGTGAAAGACGAAAAGGGATTTCAGAAAGAGAGATGAAAAGAGTAACAAAAAAAAAAAAAAAAAAAAAAAAACAAAGAACACATGAGAGAGTAGAAGAGGGAATGTTTGGAGAGGAAAAGGTGTGTGTGATCAAGATGGCAGGAAAAGGGGTGGGAGAAGGGGTGGAGAAATCAACTAAAAGTATCCATGTAGTGCCATAAGAAAGCGTGCAACACTGCATGCCAATCAAAAGTAAAATTTTATGCAGAGGATAAGACCTGTTTCCAATTGATGTATTTGCCAAACAACTTCTGTACCAAAGGATCAGGAATGATTGTGGTTGAGGAGAAGGCAGAAAGATTGTAAGCTGTAATCATGACAGGGTCATGGAGTTTGCTCTGAGATTGGGTCTTCTAGTAATGCCAGAAGCTACACCATGAAGTCTCACTAACAAGACTGTTTAAACATGAACTGAAAAAGTACTAAAGAGGATGGGCAAAGAGCACATCATAAGGCTTTAACCCTACACAAAGAACTAAAGGCAACTAAGGACTACTGAGAGCAGGGAAAAAAGTGTTCCCCATGGAAGGGCACACCAATTGGCTATTCAATGCCAAATGGTCATCTCCGAAAATATATATTCAAGTAACATTAAATAGACTGAATGATTTATATTTTTGTATTAGAAACATATATGTATATACATATATGTATTTAAGAACAATTAATAAAAAGAGAGGTTACAGAATTGAAAGAGAAAAAGGAGGAATATATGGGAAGTTTTGAAGAAGAAATGGGAAGGAAGAGATGATGGAATTATGTTATAATCTCAAAATCTAAAAGAAAACACTTTTTTTTTATAATATTAAATTTCAAGTATCTGAAGTGTAGAAGTTTTGAAGGATATTATATTATGTAGCCCTGTTTATTCTCTTGTACTGGGGAGTCTGCTTTCTCCCCTTCAAAACAACAAAAACAACTCAGACCAACAAACCTGCTTCTTCTCCTTGTTCATCTGAGGTCCCATGATTCATAGTAGAATACTCTTGTCCTCTTCCTTGGGCCATGCTCTTAAATCTTTGTTCCTCAGTTTATACTACATTCTTCTACCTTTACAATATTTCTTCAATGTGCTAGGTTGTTTCTTGCTTATTTGCTGGTCTGTTTTGATTTTATTTTCTAGAGAGGACTTTTCTGTGTATCCCTGGATGTTCTGGAGTTATCTCTGCAGACTAGGCTATTCTAGAACTCAGATTCTCTGTCTATGCCTTAGAGTGCTGATACTAAAGGCACATGCCTTTGTGCCTAGCTCAATGTGCTATTTTTTATGATCTAAAACATTATATAGTTCATAATTTTCATATATGATATATTATATAGTATATTTTGTTCCTTCTATATTTGATAATTTTCAAATACAGTGGATTCTACTCTAAACTTAATATCAGGGTAAAAACTGGTAGGAAGGAAAGCATGTCAGTGTGTCAGGCACAGTCACGTGAAGACATGGTTAGCAACAGAATCTATGCCTGAGTTTAGATTAAATCGGATGAAGAAAAAAAGGTACTAATTAACAGTCAATATGCAACATTCTCTTAGCTACACATATCTTTTTCTATGATCCAGACATGTGCAGTCACATGTCTGGTTTGGAGGAATCAGTCTAGTAACTATTGCATGCTAAACATAGATTCTCAACACCTCTCTCTTACTCAACCTACAATATTAATCATATAGATGTTTTGGGTTTTTTTTTTTGTTTGTTTGTTTTGTTTTGTTTTTTTTTTTTTTTTTTTTGCAAAACATTGGGTACTCATTTCTCACGTATAAGCACAAGAAAATAAGGTATTTATATTAAAGTGTCCAGTGAAGTGATGCAATTAGATAACTGAAACTTAAATTTGCAATTAGTATTCTGTATTTATACTCCAAGCTTCCAGAGATATTTGACACACCATTCTTAACTATGAGCAATGCAACAATGGTTGCCAGATGTTTGAAAAACAACACAATCTTTAATATCATGAATGTTTTTCCTGCATTTATCTGTGTAACATTCAAAGAACTGTTGCCCGTATACACCGGATACCTTAGAACTGCAATTACAAATGATTGTGAAGCGTTATGTGGGTGGTGGGAATTGATAACTGCTTAGTCATATCTTCAGCTCTAAGAAGCAACTGTAACATAGAAAACTAAAACTAGAATAAAAAAACATAAGTAACAACAGCAAAATAAGCTATGAACATAAAAAAAGAATTATAATTTGGAAGAACTAGTATATTTTAAAAATATAATCAACAACTGTGAGTAGTCACAGAGGGCTAAATGAAGACAACTCACACATGATATCAGAGCAAGTACGTAGAGGAACAAAAGACTCTTCAGCTCTTAGACAAACACAGCATAGTAATCAAAAAGAAACAACGAAACAGACTGAAAAACAAAATTGATGTCTTTCAGAAAATAATGAGGAGTCAAAATGAAAATGAAAATCTCTATGGATATTTGAAAACTTACAAAACTGGGAATATTTTAATAAATAAATCAGTGAAAAATTCTCACATTATGTCAAAGCAATGTTGGTAACAAACTATTATTATCCTCCATAAAAAAAAAGAATATGACAACTTTCCAACAGCTGGTACTTGAAGCCTCGTGCTCATGATTGAAGGACACATTCCTCTGGTCTGCTCTCTACAGGGAAATACAACTTTGCCTGAAACTGACATGCTGGCTAATGTTGGGCCAGCTTCTTCCTTCTGTCATTCAGCTTCCTCATCTTGGGAAACCGATCCTTTCATACAAGCCATGATTTATTACTAAACGATCTGTAAATATGGGGGACGTATTTTCCCATTGCAGCTTTTCTCAGCTTCAGTGGAAGATCGTACACACCACGCTCCTGTCATTTTCCAGCCTCTCACTTACTCCAGTCCAACTGCGTGCTCCTACATCTGCCAGTCCTGTCTTGTTTCAGGCCTGCTGGGCTGCTGCCAGCTTCTCAGTGGGACATGAGGGTAATACTGAATGGGCAGGAAAAGTTGATAAATGATACAGATTGAAGGGCCACTTTGAAGTCCTCCAGTGTCACCAGAAATAACACAGTGTAACCAATACAATGAGAGGAGGTGGCTGGACATGTTCCCCTTAGAAAACAGCCACGGGAATGGGGAAATCAGTTCTCAGGAGATTAACAAAGGATGAAAATGATAGCGAGGGACAAAAAAGTTAATGTAGCTCATGTCTGGATTTTACTTTCATTATTGTTTAATTTGAGGGTCATTATAAAGACTAGCATCGCAGATGATAGTTTAGAGGGTTCTGCAGTGTTTCTGCTTTCAGCACATCCACTTGCAAGTGCTTAGCTGAAAGCATTGATAGATGCTCATTTCGTTCACATTCATGCTCAGCATCATCCCCGTCATTTCAGCGTCTGCTTCATTTAGAAGTACACTTAACTACAGAGGAAAGGGCCAAGACATTTCATGGAGAGTAATGTAATCTATCTTGTGATATCTGAATCCACTTGGTGAAAAAAAATCTTTGAAACAGAAGTGAAAGAACGTGATTTTTTTCCATAAGAAAGCCAAAGAGCATCAGGTGCAAGCCCATCTACCTATAGACCAAGGAAGAAATGCATCTCATTCGGGGAAGTTTGTAAGGAGGCTGGTTATTGGGATTTTCCACTCAGTACCAGGATCGATGTTAGAGGAAAGGAAGACCAGCAGAATCATCTAAACTCCTCTAACTGGGCCACAGCAATTCTCTATAGAAGCACTATAAGGGCAAATAATGATTCTTGAAAAAAAACTAAACATACCCACTAGAGGTGTGTGTGTGTGTGTGTGTGTGTGTGTGTGTGTGTGTGTGTGTGTGTTGCATGTAATTGAGGAGTTTCTAATATCTTTCTGCTGAGAGTGTGATCATGTTTAGTTGTCTGGATCTGGTCAGGATCTTAGTTCTTAATCTTGTATCCATTTAGGAAAAATAAATAGACACTTTTATATCTTATTGTCTTTTTATGATTTATTTAATATTAATAAAATAGTTTGTATATGTTCAAGTTCACAAAGTGGACAAGATGTATACTTTTCTTTCCAATATTCAAGTCACCAGGGATGTCTTAAACATTGAGGGTTTCATTCAGATATCATATATTGATCATGCAGAAGCATGTGAATGTGATATAAGCTGGTCTAATAAAAATTTGTGCATTCATTCACTCATCATCCTGGATCAGCCATTCCCAAGATCAACTACAATTCACAGTCAATATATGTTTAAACATACCAATGTCATTTGGCCTTCTGGGTGTTTTGGAACAGAGAAAAATTGTATAAAAGTACTAAAATTGTTGTTTAACCAAATGTATAACAGAATGATTTCTATTCAAAGACCTCTTTATCCTCATGACATATCCCCTAAATTCTCAGACCAATACACTAGATTGGGACTTTTTATTGTTTCATTAAAAAATATCCATTGTTTCAAACTTTCATATACATGTTCAATGTATTTTGATTGGACCTACTACCTACTGCCTCCTTCTAGCTCTTCCCTGAAATGCTCCAACACATTTTGCTCTCAAATTCATGTTCTACTTCTTTTTTAAAAATTAGTAGCTCACTGAATCCAATCAGTGGTACTCACATGAGAATGAGTATGATCTCATCCACTGGAACATGGGTGGCCTACCAGTGTCCACTTTAGTTGGAGAACCAAAAGTGATTTTTATTCTCTTAACAGACATAAACTGTCTACAGTTTCTAAGCTAGAAGTAAAGTTTCAGGACCCTTGTTCTACTCCATCCATGCTGGAATTCTAACTGGCTTGATATTGTGAATGCCTTGTACAGGTGCTCAATGTCAGCTACTGGAAATACATGTGTGTAATGGGTATTTAATTTCCAGGAAACAGCATTTCACAGGCTTCCTGCATCTTAGCCTGTCCCATTTTTCTAATACTTCTTTCATGATCTTTTTTGAGCTTCGAGTGGGAAGAGGTTGTATACGTGACCCATCTACAACGGAACTTGAAGTGTACGCTTTGAATTTCCCAATACCCAGCATAAAAAGAAGCTTCTCTGACCCAGGGTGCTAGGATTCAGTCCTATAAATGTAATCATTAATATTTATAAGTCAGTTTGATAACATGACCTTCAAGACAAATAACAATGTACTCCCTTGATTCCAGGGCCTGTAATTTTTCTAATCATAGGTTTTGATGTGGTTTAAATTCCTGGCATGAAATCGCTTCAGTGGAATAGCCCTTAAGCCCAACACTGCATAAGAGAATCCATATATTTTCTCTACCAGAATATAACCTGTGTACAATATCTCTGTACTATACCTGCTATGCATCAAGTAGACATTTCCTGTTCAGATTGAGATTGATGTTTATATCCAGAAATAAAAGTTTGTGATGCCTTCTTTAACAAATCTGATCATAGTGTTATACTGGACAATCACAAACAATGGCAATTGTCTGTGTTATTTTGAGGGTATTTCAGATCTCCATGATTAATAACTTAAAGGGAAGAACCCTATGTTAAGCACTGTTTTTCTTTTTATTTCCACTATAAAAATCGAAGCCTGAGCTGTTGTGGTCACCTTGACAACGTTACTCTCATCGCTTCTTTACTAATCTTTACCTTATTCCTAGAATTCATTGTCTTTTGGTAGCGTTGTCATCTGTTTAAACGCACTGGTAATCACGGAATAATTGTTGTCTTCAATTATGCTACTAACTTGAATTTTACAATTACAATTAATTCAAGAATATTTTAGAAAGTTTCAGGCTCCAGGTAAAATAGGTAAGTATAGTATAGTAGGCACAAGATAATGACAAATAATGGTTTGAGTAAGTGAAGAGAAGAAAAATGTCACAGGCAGAGATCAAGGCTTGTAAGAGTGGTACACCCTAGTGCAAATGAGCAGCTGATAAAGAAGTGATTTGATCTAAAAGTGTCTAGAGAAACCATATTGTATGTGCTATAGTTTTTAGCTTTATTTTCCTTGAAGGTTTGTCAAGCAACTTCAGTGTGCTGTGTATCCCCTGCCCATTCTTCCCTCTGTTTTGACCTCCTTTCCTCCCCCCGCCCCGTTGGAGTCCTCTCCCAGTTTATCCATTTCTCATTTGATAGCACCTACATCATATATCTTCTCAAACCCAGCACCTCTCTCCCTGCCTATGCTTTCCTAGTTTCTTTGGTTACTTCATGTTGTATACTTACATCTGAATTTGGAGCCGAGTATTTGAACCATAGATGCTAAGAAGCATGTGCAAATTATCTTTCTGTGTTTGGATTACCTCACTCACTACAATATTTTATACTACTTACTTTCCAGATAATTTTATGACTTAGTTTTTACAGACCAGTAATATTTCCTCATTTAAATTTTTGTTATTCATTCATCTATTGACTGATATATATCTTGTTCCCATTTTCTTATTATTTTTAATAGGGCAGCAACAAACACTACTGAGTAAGTATTTGGTGGAGCAGGACATCCAGTCTTTTGAATAATTTGAATATTCAAAAGAGTGCCATAGCCAGGTCATATGCTAGACTTAATTTTTCTTTTGAAGATTCTTTATAATGATTTACAGAACTGGTATATCATTGTGGGTATACCATGTGTGTTTGTGACAATAATGAAAAAAACAAGGTTATCAATTTAACAGGGAAAGGGGAATTGAGTACCTAGGAGGGACTAAAGGAAGAAGATAAAGAAGTAAGTGGTATAATTCCAGTCAATTAAAAGTATATTTTAAACAATAACCAATATCCAGTTTATGAGTCATGAAAATCTCAACTGCTTTTTTGTTTTACATCTTTCTAGAACAGTGGTTCCCAACCTTCTTATTGCTGTGACCCTTTAATATAGTTCTTTTGTTCCAAAGACCACGGGCATAAAATTGTTTTTGTTGCTATTTGAGAACTGTAGTTTCACTATTTCTATGAATCATAATGTAAATACATGTGTTTTCCCAATGGTTTTAAGCATCATCTGTAAAGTGTTCATTCAATGCACAAAGAAAGCATGACCTACAGTTTGACAACCACTATTCTAGAACATTTTGGATATTTCTGGAGGTATGTGAAAATGCAGAAAACATTTAGTCTAGCCTGAGTTTAATGTTATGATAAACAGTATCTGGGTATCTTGCTGTACTCTTTATGACGCACCCCTGACACTACACAAAGGAAAATCCATCCCCACTTGAGACAAATCTGAAGCTAATGTGAGAAGGTGGAGACATGTAGAGGCAGGTGCTGCTCACATGATGGAGACAAGGCTTAGCCATAGAATGTTAGATGTAGTGAGATGCAACTTAAATGAAAAAATTATCTTCATTCCCTTGTTTTACAGTTTCTTTGTTTCCAAGTCACATTTTCCTTATAGCAGAGAGAATCTTCTCATTCAAAAAAGAGCTTTAATATTTTTCTAGGAAATAAATGGTAGTCATTTCCTCCTTCTGCTCATCTGTAGACATTATCCATCTCTGGAACAATTGTGGGTCATTTCTGTCTCATTTCAGTCTCTATGACACTTGCAATGCAGGAGTGATTCCTTAGAAGACTAGACATCATACTGTTCTATTTTTGATGAAATATTCTATGTCTATCAGCCTTATTGCCAGCACGAACTTATATATTAGGGAGTAGGTATAAAGAAGTCACACTCTGTGCCTAGTTAACTTACATGATCATTTTACAGAAATACCAAGGAGGCAGAACTGAAACATGAATAAATGCTTTAAAATACTCAAGATTGTCTGAACTTATACTATTCTAAGATTTACAGTAGGCTACATTTGTGTTTCTGGTAATATGTAAATCTAAAAGTATAATAAGTTGTACATTAGTTATTTTCTGTTGCTGTGATTAAAAAAATAATAATAATCAAAACCAAGTTACAGAAGAGTTTACTTTGCCTTACAGTTCCAGAGGGATAATAGTATGTTACAGTGGGAGTCCTGGTAGCAAGCAGCAGACACAGTCACTAGGACTGGAAGCCAAGAGATGTTTTACTTGACTACAAACACAAAGTAGAGAGAGAAATGGAAGTAAGGTGAATCTATAACCTCTCAAATTCCACCCCAAGGAGATATACTTTCTCCAGTAAGACCATGCTTCTTATACTTCACAAATAACACCATTAACAGAGGACATATTCTTCAAATCATTGATTCTATAGAGTGTATGCTTATACAAAGTTAGGAAAAACACCACTGAGTTCATTTTATGTTGCCATCTACTGCTATACATAGGACTTCCTATTACCTGTGGGTTATACACTTCATGAGACTTCATTGGCAAAGACGAATTTTTCCTCTGCAAGTTGATATTACTTGGGGATCACTTCTTTGATAGGTTTGAGAACATATGTCCAAATGTGCCTTTCAGTGCTGGGACCTTGTCTCCCTTTAACTTGTACAGTCCCTGCATGCTGTTACTTTTGCTCTGAGTTCATACATATGTCAGTACTGTTGGGCCTAGAAGACACTGTTTTCTTGGTGTCTTCCACTCAGTCTGGATTTTACCCTCTTTCTAACTCCTCTTCTGCATAATTTCCTGAGCCTCAAGAGAAAAGGGTTGACAAAAAGTTTCTACTTAAGACTTAGTTTTAGAACCTCTCCATCTCTGCACATTGTCCAGTCAAAGGTCTGTGTTAGTTCGCATCTATTGCAAGAAGAAACTTCTCAGATAATAGCTGAGCAAGACACTGAATAGAATGTCATTAAGAATGATTTCATTGCTATGTTCTTTTAGTAAAACAATGACTTAAATTTTTGCATTCCACATGGAAACATTGTTAGACGTACTACAGAATTAGTGAGGTTGAAAATGTGGCAGATTTCAGTAATGGTAAGTCTGAAATACACACCACCACCACCACCACCACTAGCAACAGCAGCCAAGCAACATCACCACCAACCTAAACAAAAACAACAACAACAACAATAACAAAACATAAAAGCACAAGGTCAAAAGCCATAATATACAAGCAAAAGTTCATTAAGACAAGAAAACTGCAAAAGTACAATTGACACCTAGTGTTGAAGCAACAGCAGAAAGGACAATTTGTTTCTCCTAGGCAAACACCAGAATTCACCAAGTAAATTAAAGGGTCATGGAATGATTGTAACTATATCTGATTATGAAATCAAACTGAAAATTAGCAAGAGAATTCTTTTGGAATCAATACCACAAATACATTTTCCTTTTCTAATTACCATTTTTTGTTTAATTTAGAGAGACCTAACATAGGTGTTGCAAAGGACTATTTACCTAAATTTGTTAGAATTTTCATAATTCCCATTGGACTTCGGATCTGGCTACATGGTATTCATTTAGAGTGCAAGAACTTCCAATATAGTGAACTCACCTTATATTTGAAAAATATTTATAAGGTAAAAATTTTTGATACCCATTTGTTTTTATTTCATAATTTAATAATATTTTCCCAATTTCTAGGCATTAGGAACATTGGCATGAATTTTTTTCTATTTTCAATATTTATTATTTTCTCAGAATATTTTCAAGTTTTAATATTACTAGCCAGAGGGCAGTTGAATGTCGCTAACTTGTGTTGATGTGGTTGATAGAGAGTACTGCAAATGTCTGATTATATCTGACCTATGTGTCTAGTGAAGACATTTAGTTTGAATATTTAATTTTTGAAAGTTTCAAATGTGTTTTGCTTGGATTTGTAAGTCAACCACCTTGTGCATTACATACTGATGATGGATATATTCTTCAGAGATAAGCATCAGTAGTTTGTATCTTTCTGCTATTTGTCTGTTTTTCTCTGACAACTACTGTAATTGTATCTTATACATTTTATTTTCCATCTTTTCTTGCTGTTTAATTGTGAGCATGAATGTTTCGAAAATTGTTCTCTCATTACCACATACTTGGTAACTTGGTACTTCCCTTCATTACTGTGTATTTACTTCTATTTTGTGACAAGATGTGAGCTCTGTGATTACAATCTGATTGAGTGCATTGAAGCCTTTATTGATGTTTAGCATATGTTCTATTTGAGAGTTCTAGTAGTTTTCAGAAAATACATCCTGCTACTTCCAGCTATATAGTTTATACCTGCTTGTTTTAATATGAATATATTACTGTGAATATGAATCTATAAATACAGTTCATGCCCTTTATCAGTGTCTAGATAAAGCAATTATTCTTTTTTTTAAAATTCAGAAAATAGTATTATTGAATTATCACTCTCTTCTCTCTCAGTTTTGCACCATACACCTTATAATTCAATTGCATTCAAAATACATATCTATAGTATATGATTTGTGCATATAAGTTTTATTATTTTGTGTTTATTGTTATATCAATATTTTTTATTCTCAACAAGAAAATGTGTCAACTTCTATTTTGCTAATATCATTAGCTAGCTATTAGTCTTTTATTCAATATCTTTTAAAATATTATTTATTGTTATTTTTTCTGCTCAGAAAATGCTGTTTTGTACTATTTGAGTATGTTGAAACTACGTAGTTTGACGCTGTCAGAGATTACTCTTCTTTGTTCTCTTGATGTGTCTGGATAAAGAAAAACATTGTCTTTAATATCTTAGTACACCATAGTTATTGTATCACCATTCAGTAGAGAGGAATCTTGTACAACAACAATAATGTGTGCTTTATATATGTAATAGAGTTTAATTCAACCAAAGGAAAAAATCTAATTATGTCACTCATTTTAAAATTCATGAACATAGAAACATATATGCTAATAATTTAATTCTTGTTAGTCATCAATATTTTAATTAGACATTGCATTAAGTATTCTTGCTTTATTCAATAATTTTAAATATACTATAACTTCCCAGTGGAAGCTATTTCAACCAGACATTGCATTTGGTAGATACCATTCTCTGACAACTTCATTTTTACATAAAGCTTTCAAATTACATTTTATTTATATATCTAATTCAGAAGTCAGTTACTTTTCTCAGTTCCTTAGACTCTTCTCACTAGAAAAGGACATGTAGAAATGAATATCTGTTCATTAATTGCTTGGCTTTCAAAGCAGTATTACTGTTCTCAAGTAATTCACACTATCAAAATACTCAAGTCTTACAAATGGTTAGGGAAATGTATGTGTGTGTGTATGTGTTTGTATGACTTTTAAATACACATGCATTTTTACATACCTACCAATGTGTATACCTATTCATTTTCAACCTAACATAGTGCACTGATCTATCTCAGAAGGCAAAAATTTATACTTATCAGTTGGACTCCAACTGTATGAGCTATTTTTGCTCCCTGTGCAGAAACCCTGTTTAACATACTCCCTTGTAGTAAATGTCTTAAAGTTGGTCACTGGTACTTTCTCATTCTCAGTGCAGAGTCCTGACTTTTATCACTTTGTATAATCTTTTAGAATCATTTGCACGGAATGGCAAGAGAAAGAGAAAAGAAAGGGAATATTTGGAAATTACATTTTATATTTCTAACACAAAAGAAATGCACTCTATCATAATGGCACACATATTTCCAGTGGAAAAAAAAACAAAAACAAACAAACAAACAAAAGTTTTGCTACTCTGTTTTTTAACAATGTGCACATTCTTTTATGATTTATTTTAATTTTTCCTAAAATAATTGATTAAAATTGCTTATTGTCTATAGCATATATTTCTTTGCTCCAAGCAGTATTTAAATAAAGTCATAAACTCTAATTTCTAATTCTATTCATAAAAAGATATCTTTCCATGACCCATTTGAGTCAAATTCAGGAATATTTAATGAGGGTGGGATAAAACACTTCCTGCATACATGACAAGTGTCTTTGGACATACTGGTTTAAAATGCAAAATATCACAACAAATTTACAATTAAACAAATGTTACAATAATACAATCATCTCAGTACTATATGAATATTTTTGCATATAGAGATATTGATATAATCAGTTATATATATTGTATTTGTATTGTGCTGTTAGCTATCTGTGAATGTACTTAAGAACTTGTGTGTTCTGCATACATAAATACAGACAGTATGCATATTATTATGCATGCATTTTTAAGTATTAATTTACATTGCATTGTGAACTGGGCCACGAAATCTTTCTCCCATTACTTCAGAGAAGATAGTCACTTTTAAATTTTTGTTAAGAGAGCTGTCTTAAAAACAGAAAGGAAAGCAACAAAGAAATCAAGTTTCAGTAATGAGCCAACTCTCAAAGTTCAAGTCAGGATGGAAAGAAAATTTGAAAAATTATTAGGATCAAAGATCTACATTTTACTAACAAGAAATAGGCAGAAAGTTTTATGTTCTTTATTAAATACACATTTCAGTGTGCAAGCAAACAAGTGGTAAAGTTTGACTAATGAGTGTGCTTGGTGCCAGTTGCTTTAAAAAAGGGAGGTAGGGCAAAGAAGGCCAATTGGAATGTGCTGTCAGTTGCTGATAACTAACATGATAGCTGTGAATGTATCCTCTAAATTACTGTAGCTTAAAACTGTATACTCTGGAAGTGCAGAACATGTCAGGATAAGGGGTTATTGTTTATATTTATATGCAAGTATATATATATATATATATATATATATATATATATATATATATATATATGTGTGTGTGTGTGTATATATATACACACACATATAATATATATTGTAAGGCAAGAATGAGAATTAACAACTATATCATTTTTTTCCTAAATTCTGTAATTGCAGCAAAATCAATTAGACAATTTTTCTTGATTGCATTTGAAACTTTGATATTACATATTTCATTTACTTGCTTCTGGCCTAATACCCTTCTGCATGCTGGGGGAAAAAAAATCATTGTTCTCTGATAGAAGTAATAAAGCTATCTGTACGATTCTCTCTTGTGAGACATGGAGTGTTCCTATTTTATTTAATCTATTGCTGTGCAGCCTTTTCAAAGTAAATACTTCACAAACGATGAACAGAGAAAGACATGCAAGGGGACTGGCCCGAGGAGTGAAAAAATTAAAAAGAGTCCTGTGAAGAAATAATGATGGCTCTATAAAAAATTAAATAAATACGAATCCTGGGTCAAGCAGGCCTTGACTCTCAGTTGCTGCTGGAGTGTGGAGTGCTTCACAGTTTACGAGCCCCCTGCTCCATTCACTTGTTCCTGTTGAATAGAAAGCATCTAGAAAATGAAGAGATCTAAATGCCAGCAGGAGCCGAGCTGCATTCTTCTAGCCATGTCCTGAGCCTAGTCACCCAGAACAACTTGTGATCCCCAGACAAAGCAGCTCACAGCAGGTGGTCATATCAAGAAATTTTCCTCCTGGAATTAGATATTATCCCAGGAATCACTACTGAGTCAAACATAATGCCCCATCCTGCTGGGTCAAGTAGGATTCCATTTCAATTTCTTTACACAACGATGCGTTTCATCTTGTCTGCGTACAATGACAGTGCTCAGGCATGAAGTAAATTGAAGTGCCTGAAAGGCAGAATTGTCCCTTGAACCTGCAGCATTCCCAACCCCAGAAACACACATTGTCAAGTGAGTTCCAGATAAGCAGGGTCTTCAGTAAGTGTTTTGCTGCCTGCTTTCCTTTAATCATCCTCTTTTGTAAAACGGATTTTCGAGGGAAAAGATAAATCATTGCAGAGGGAAAAGGGGTCATTTTCAAAAGCTTAGGAGGTTCATTTTGTGTAGCTTTCCAAGGTGAAAAAGGTAATTCATAGGAGTGAAAATCTTTGGGGATCAACTTAATTCATCCATCATATTACCAAAAAGAACTATTGAAATAAGTTTGAACTGAGTTCTTTGTAACAATGGTCCTACAGATAGGAAGTGATGTTTTTTGTTTGTTTGTTTGTTTGTTTGTTTGTCAGGTTGTAACCAAAGTCCAGAAAATGAAATTTGGAGACAAGAACAAGATTTTCTTTCACCTTCTCTTCAGAGAGTGTGGTGGTTTTTCGGGTTGTTTGACAGATATGTTTTGATACATTTATCAATAATATATTTCTGTTTCTGGAGCTTCAAACTAACATCAGTGTTGCTGAGTGACCAAAGACTTTTTTTCCTCCGTCAACTTCCCTGATTATCAGATTATGTTTGAGTCCTTTGTATTTAAAGAAATGTGACAATACCTGAAGAATAACAGTTTATTTCGATTTTACAGAAAATTCTTTCGGCAGCAGTCAAAAGTTCTAAATTTTGAGATACATTCCAGCAGTAAGAACAATTCTTCTAGATGTATTGCTTGAAGGAATTGCCACAGAAGTAAGAACTATTTTACCTTAACAATTTTCGGTATCTGAAAGAAATTATTATTCAAGAGTAACTGTTAGAACAAAAGTAGGAATTGGGTATATTCAGTTGCTTAGTATTTAGCGCCTGCTTACTATAATAGTTTTCATTTATTTTATTGATTTAGAAATGAATTTCTAGGCATGTGTAAGATCCTATAAATATATAAGGCAAATGCCTCTCACATGATTAAGCAAAATTATAATTCTCTCAGCGTTACTTTCTTTTGAAACTTAACATCCAACAGAGATCTTCATACTAGAGTGTAGGCAAATACAAAATACAAGGATGATACTTACTGACACTTCATTACTAGAATTGCTTTTTGCCAACTGTATAAATTATCATTTGATTGTATATATTATGAATACCTCTAATTCTGCACATTTACTATAGCCAGGAAAAAAACATGGAAGATTTGTTCAATTACCACATAAAATTAAATCAAAGTGATCTATGGAATTTGTAAAAGAGTCATACCTATTACATAATACTTACCTTAAAAGGTCAATTCGAAACAATCCTATATATGAAAATAAATAATCATGTGCATTTAGAAATTATATTAAAAGAGATATAGGTAAAATTTTATGTGTTTAAATGTTCCTCTTTTTATTACTGTTAAAACTTTTCATAATTCATTGGATTAATGTGAATCTCTGCAGTGTCTCTGAGACCTGGGTTTGAGGGATCCACTTTCTCAGATTCAGATCCCGATGGCTACCACACTGAGAAAAGACGAGATATTCTAATAACTTTTTTTTGTGTTTTTCCCTAAATATTATTCTCCTTCAGCTTGTTTTGGTCAATACCTTTACATATGTAATTCTCCTAGTAAACATATTTGTAGCTCATATTATAAATATGTAAATGTATATCACTTTTTTAAAATCAGATATTTCTAAGTGAAAAATCAAACTTTTTCAAATTAAATAATTTAAATAATGCATACAAATTAAATAATAACAATTAAAAATTTTTGCCTTATCATTTTCTAGAACCTAATTCAATTACTTGTGATATTTATGTAAGGATTATTGTTACAATAGAAATTTATCTTTTGGGTTCTTCCTTATTATCAGAATCACCTAGAAAATGCTTCTAGGAAGAATATTTCACTTCACTAGGGCTGGTTTTTTCTTTTCTTTTTTTTTGGGGGGGGGTCAAATTTTATGTAAGACTATTAAGACTATTAGAGCTTAAATATTCATGGTGAATTTCAAAATAAAAGTCATTTTCAATAGCATGTGAATTTCAAAAGAAAAGTAATTTTCAATAGCACAACTTCATAAGGAAATTTGCAAATGTATCTTTTAGTTTCTATCAAATGTTCAGGGGGTATTGGGGCGAGGGGAAGGTGGGGGCACAGCCTCATAGAAGCATGAGGAGGGGGGATAGGATAGGAGGTTTCTGGGTGGTGGGAGGAAGTGGGGTAAGGGGATAATAATACCCAATTAAAAAAATGTTCAGGGTCTCACAGTATAGGCTTGACTAGCCTGGAACTCACCTGTACACATATCCTTAATATCCCCACTTAGCAGCCCAAGTACTGAGATCCGTGGTGAGTGCCAGTCTGCATGGATACAAAATTCAAGTTGGTTTGTTTGTTTGTTTGTTTTTGTTTTTTGGGGTTTTTTTGTTGTTGTTTTTTTGTTTGTTTGTTTGTTTTTTGTTTTGTTTTGTTTTTCGAGACAAGGTTTCTCTGTGTACCCCTGGCTGTCCTGGAACTAACTCTGTAGACTAGGCTGGCCTCGAACTCAGAAATCCGCCTGCCTCTGCCTCCCAAGTGCTGGGATTAAAGGTGTGCGCCACCACCGCCCAGCAAATTTCAAGTTTTTAACACACAAAATTATGAAACTAGAAATAACGGGGAATATTTGCTTATTTTTAAGAAGTTGTAAACATATATGTTAAGATTATAATATTTTGAGATATAGGATCCTGTGCAAAGATTTGGGGAAACAAATGTGTAAATTCAACAGGGGACTAAGATAAGGTGCAGATAACTAAAAGCTGTAGGGTGGACCTGATGTATCACATTTGTTTAAATATCACATACCAGCCACAGCAAGGCCCTAAGAAGTAAACCAGCACAGTCATCCTGTGTTTCTACAAGAAGTTAGGGCCATATTCTTAGTGAGCAGAATTGGTGATTTTACGAATTTTTTTAAACTAATTTTTCCCACCAGGATACTGATTTTACCATTACAAAGAAGTTAAACTTTCCCACTCTATCCGAAACACATGTAGGAGCAAGGGTTTTTCGAGTAGAAGATGAACTTCCCTCAGAAGAGATGCGCTTGGCAAACATGTGGATATTCAAGTGAGCGCTCCTGTGGTTGCTGGTTACAGATGCATTCCGTACCTTCACTTTATCATTAACACGTCTTAAGTTTTTAGAAAAGAGCATCTTTATAACTGATGAAAACACCTGTGCACATTTGAAGACAGTGAAGCATTGTCCTGGATATAAAGGCTCCTAGTTCACTTAAACACAGACATTGCTCAACTGCCATTCGGGTCAGGGATGAAAGAGATGAAGGCAAACCCACAGATGTGTTCTATAATAAACTCCGTGTCCCCCATTGCTTTGTGTCCCAAACATTGTTTCTTTTATAGAATCAGTTCACAAAATGCTTCACATCTACCATTCAAGAGACAATATTTGCCTATGGGAAACAAGAAAAAAAAAACATGTTTTACAAAGAAGATAAAGAGAAGGTTTTTTTTGATGGTGTTTTAGAGACTTGAAGGAAGAACTAGGCTTAAGAATATATAGACTGTGAGGTAAGGTGTGAAGCACAGGTTTAGGAAACAAAAAGAAGATACTGATTAGTAATGGCAAGGAAAACAACACTAATAGAACATGCAAGAAGCAGTGGCTATCTGGTTGCCACACAGCTTATTGTAACACTTTCTTGATAATTAAGTTTGGGACTTCATACCTACAGCATATAACTTCATAAAGAATTCAATCTTTCAGACTTAATCAAAGGTGAATGAAAAGAAAAATTATTGAAAGAGAAAATAAAGCTTGGCAACAATTTATAAAGAAAAAAAATAAAACAAGAAATAAAGGCCGGAAGAGTTAGATTTCTCTGTTGGATTCTATAGGAAAGATAGTTATATGGCAGCCTGAAGGCAGGAATGAGGCAAACCATTACTAACCTGCTTTGATGGATATTTGTAGAAGAATGATTACAGCCAGTATAGTAAGTTATTGAATTTGTTATCTGACCCTAATAAATGTACTGTTCTTTTCATTACCAGATTTTAAAATTAGAACTCAAAATAATTTTATTAACACATTGTAGAAAACAAAACAAATGAAAATAGCATGTTAGTGAAACATACTGACTGAAGAATTCTCAAAATTTGAACACTGTAAACTATAATTTCGGACATAATATATAGGATGACTTCAGTTCTTATCACACTACATCATTTCCTGAGAAGATTGGCAGTAAACTAATTTTTCATTTACTTACTGGGGAAAATATTATGTTGACAGTGGGACATTACAGAAAAGGGGGAAAAAAGGACCATACTTTGTACAATATTCCTCTCCAAGTGAGGATGAGTACAAAGGTTGCCAGAAATATTGTATAGTGAAGTTTATAGTAGTTTAATAACTGATGAAAATCGCTTAAATACAGTGAAACAAACAAACAAAAAAAGAAAGCTAGCAACTGGGCATATCACACATGTATATATAGTTTGTAATGTTGAAATTTTCCATAAGATCAAAGAACGTCTCCTCTCTCTCTCTCTCTCTCTCTCTCTCTCTCTCTCTCTCTCTCTCTCTCTCTCTGTGTGTGTGTGTGTGTGTGTGTGTGTGTTCCCAGGATATTTGAAACATCATGCAGCTAGAGACTTGTGGTATGAGTTGATAAAGTGGCAAAGTTGATAAGGACATAATATAAATCCAGTATTGAAAATGAAAACATGAATTCATTGTATGGCCACATCAGAGTAAGGAGGAACAATCTTTAAGAGAGCTCTGAACATATATTCATGGAGACAGGAAGGAAAAAAGACTTAAACCAAACAGGTAGAGCTCTGACTCCATTTGGATTTCTTATTAAGAAAAAAATATTGTTAAAAATTATTTTCTTTATTCAACTGTTCTCCAATGTCATCTCAAAATGAGCATCTTATTTCATCTTAATTCAATGAATAATTATTAATGTCTTGTCATAGATTCCGACAAAGTGTCAAACATACATACATGAGTAAGATATGTTCTCTTCTACAGAAGTTTTTCTAATAAACTCATTTATTGATCAGGAGTTGAGTGAAGGAAAGTAACCATGCTATACAAGGAAGTAGAGCATACGAAGAAGTGTACGTCATTCACTATAAATTTATAGATGAAGGTAATAAAAAGGGATGCCTTCACATAAGTCATTTTAAATCACAGATTCAAAAAGATGGATGGTATTTCACTACACCAAAAAGATAAGTCAATAGAAAGACATGAACACGCACATAGAGAATTAAGGTGCAGTGAAGCTGAGGTATATACTACAAGTGATTTATTATAATAAGAGAGGAATCCAGGCACCACAACTGGCCAATTATATAGCAAAGATTGGTGTTAAGAACAACTAAAAAAAAAGAGGGATATTATGCAACAAAATGCAAACCTTTTCTTTGTACTTCTGCATTAGTGATCAAGACAACTGATAGATTTTTCCCGGTAATTCTCCTTTATCTTCTGTCCTGGTCCATGTTTCAGTCAGTGGTTTTCTCCTTAAAAATAATGCCAGAAAGCCAGTAGTTATTAAATTAAAATTTTCTTTTCTGTTTCTAAACCTCTTTGATATAGGAAACTAGGCCATTTATGCCAAAATATAAATACAATATACATATAACTGGTTTCCAAATTTATTCAGTAGATCCCACAATAGTTCAAATATTGCGGGTTTTGTCTCCTTTTAGGTTCAGAATTCCTAACATAGGTGATCATACTTACATATGTGAGGTTTGTTTATTTTACTTACTTTTTATTGTAGTATTTTTATTTCATTGATGCCCCTATATTCCTTATGAATCTTTTCAAACCATCATTTAAAATGGTTCCAGATATGTTTAAATTTAAGAATCAGGATACTCAAAAGTGTAAAGCTTATTATAAGCCTTAAGATAACTACTTTTCTGTCTATATATTCTGTCTCTGGAATATTTCTATATGTCATTAAAGTTAGCAATAATATATTCACTGTTACCCTACAATTTCTTTTTTCCATTGATTTTCATATCTTACAATTGTTCCAATCTACACTTATGAGAAATTGCTTATCATGTGTTTACCACCCTAAGCCTGCGTTCATTAAAATGCATTACTCACTTCTGGAATTTTAAGTAAAAAATTTTGCAGAAATCCTGTTGAAGGAATTACTCCATTGCTATACTGGTTTTCTTTTTTTTCTTCATTTTTTTTATTGGTTATTTTGTTTGTTACATTTTAAATGTTATTCCCCCTTCCCGGTTTCCCCTCTGCAAACCCCCTATCCCATCCTCCTACCCTTTGCTTCCATGAGGGTGCTCCCCCAACAACCCACCCACTCCCACCTCACCACCCTCGCATTCCCCTATGCTGGGGCTATACTGGTTTGCAAATTTGACTTCATTTAGGAAATTCACCTTAACTAAACCCTTAAAGATCCTATCCCATGGTTCTTATTTGCACAAGAAGTCAACTCTGTGGTACAAAATATAGAACCCATGATTTTTACATATAGCAAAAATTATTTTGCAACACAGAATATATAATCTCCCAAATAACGGAATTGGATGAATGGAAGAAGTACCCACACTTCCTGATTTATGGAGGGACTCTGCCTCTACAGCTGCACAAACCCAGAGGAAACTGATTCACACTGTTGTGTCAAGCCTTTCTCCTGCTAATGAATAGCATTCACTTTTGTGTGAAGAACGAACGAGTGGGCAGTCTTACAATGGGATCTGAGTCTCTTTAAGTGTATGATTTAAAGCTCTCTTTAAAAAGTTCTTGCCTGTTGGCCAAGTTTTAAAATTGATCAAGGCATCACATTCAAGAGAAACAAAAGAACGAATAGTAAGTCACTGACCAAGGTTTGTGAGCAATTTGTTCTCATCTTAGAAGTATTTGATTGTCTTACTATGCATAATTTGCAGATGTTATCACCTGCACTTATAATTTAAACCCTCTTCGGGTCATAGACTTCATAAGCTAACCAAGCAGAACATTGAAATACAGCTGAGGACTTAATTCAAGACAAAGACAAAGATGGCTAGTAAATGCCATAATATATGAAGTTTGTTAATGAATAGCAAGTATTTTGTTATAGGGCTTTAAATACAATCCTGCTTTTCTCTCATTTGGCAAGTGATGTAACCAATGTTATGTCGTAATACAAAAGTTACCTAACAGAACATCGAAATATCTTCCTGAAGTAAATACATAGAAATAAAAAGATATATAGTAATATGGTAAATGCATCTATAGAAAACTACTCAGGCAGACTATACTGAAACAACTTCAGTAGTTTCTGAAGGATCAAAAATTAACAAAATTTGCATTAAAATGTTCAGCTGTCAATTCAGCAATGTATTGCTTTTGTACAATCTTGTAATATGAAACAATATTAGGTTGTTGATTCTTAATTTTGAAAGTTGACTCAAAGCAATCTTATAGCAAAACATTCTTTGTGGAGGAATTACTTTACACAAGGATAAGAGTAAAAAACCATATAGAGAGCAGTTCAAGTGCCTGTTCTGAACCCAACAAATTTGATTCGTTTTGTATACATGAGGCATATAGCTACCTGTGGGCTTTCATTAGTATGTGTAAAACCCATTGACGTATAATAAATGTCAACCAAGCAATATTGACTTATAATTGATAGAGAAAAATTCTATTATTCTTCATTTTAAAAAGTTGTGTCGGATAATGTACGACAATTCATACATAACCTGATTTGATTAGAAACTATTTACAAAATACAATATAAGCAACATATAGTAACCTATTGTTTTCCTAAAAAAATGTATTTTTATCTGCCAGTTAGGTGCATAGTGGTAAAGTGTAGGGCAGAATGGGTGGAAACATCTTCTGTGATACTGTAATTATTATAATCAGAAGTATGTCATGTATCATTTATAAAAATAAGGTATTTTACATTCAGGTCAGCCAAGACTAAGTCTAATGAAAAATACTCATTTTCCATTTAAAAAGTTAATAATAAAAATTACATTGACTAGGCCCCAAAATAATTGGTAAACATTTTCCACTTCATTTTTAACATGAACTAAATTTGTCTTATCATATAGGAGGAGGACACATTCAGAAATATCATTGAAGACCAAACACAATGAGAACCGTTTCCTCAGAGAGCTGAGTAGAGAGTTTAAATCTCTTTGATTCTTGAATGCAAACACAGGCTGTGTTCACAGTCATGCCTCTCGCACGCGCACGCTCACAGTGCTCACTTAAAGCCTAACGGCTTCTGTTTTTACTTGAACTGATTAAGATATACACTTTTTAAAATAGGCTTTAGGCTTTTGAAATGGCACCCGTTATACCAAAGTGACATAATACTGCACTTCTTTCATTCGAATAGGCTGTCTCTGAGGCGAGGGGATTGAATGTCTCTGCACAATTCAATTTCTTTCTTTCCTGTTTTTTTCTTCTCTCTGTCTCTCTCTCTCTCTCTCTCTCTCTCTCTCTCTCTCTCTCTCTCTCTCTCTCTCTCTCACTCTCTGTCTTCCTTTTGTGAGTTAAGCAGATTTACTCTTTAACAGTGGAACTTCAGGGGACGATTATGACATCAAAGTGTGACAGAAGGTGATTATGTACTGCAGGGAGAAAATGCATTTAAAAAGTGGCAGTTCATTCTCCTGGCTTAAAGGGACAATTTCCTTGGCTAAAAGTAAACTGTCTCATCCCATGCTTCTTTTTAAAGAGAGGGGAAGCTTAGTCTATTTCATTACGTTGGATATTTCCTTTCATACTGCAGAACCACAGTCTCCTCACATACCTTTCTCCGCCCACTCAATCTGCACAGCCTAGGGATGCTGGGTTGTAATCCAGTGATTCACTTCATTGAGGACTTTTACCAGCAGGTTTCACCCATAATACTGCAACAGACATCAGGTGTTATTGCCTGATTATATTTTTGTTTTCTTTTCTTCAACCTCTTAATAGTCCTTTTCATTCTGTGGCCAACTTTAGATGTTTATGAAGTTGTTGGAAACTGCATTCAATATAGAAAGAATTATATAGAAAGAACTTTTTTGTGGATTTATTGCCAAGATTAAAACTTGGTGATCATTGCTTAAATTATACCTAATCTTCTATTTCTACTTCATAGCCTATTAAGGTATTTTATGAAATATACTGATAATATCTTTTAGTTATATGTCACATTACTTGATTCAACATAGTCTAAAGAAACTTGTATTTAGTTTCAAATATTTTAGGAAAAGCTCGATAACTAGTATCAGCTTAATTCTTAGCCAAATGCTGTACCTGTCATGTATGTCTCTGTGTATTCTATATATATATATATATATATATATTCTATATATATTCTATATATCTATATACAACAGTGTGTATCATATTACTTTAATGCGTGTTTCCAGGACTAACCATTTGGTATGGGATGACCAACTGCTGTACTCTTACCCAGGGAATACAATTTCTCCTGTCCTCAAATTCCTAAGTTGCATGTAGTTCATTGTGTAGGACTGAGTGTGGACTTTCCCCTCTCCATTTTGCCATACCTATTGGTATTGTCTTTATTCAGCTCATCTTTAGGCTGTCATGTTAATGAGTCTTTATGGACATAGTTCCCTACATTCCTGTGAGAGTAGAGCAGCTCTCACAGCCAATTTCCCGATCTGTTTTTCACACTCTTTCAGCCCCTTTCCTTGGGAAGTATTTCTAATTTAACTATCACAGAATTGCATAGGGATCTATTGTGGAGAAGCAGATAAAGTCCTGGGTAAATGTGTATTATTGACATAAGCACAACCATGTTGAGGATATGAAGGTCATAAGAACTGACAAAACTTTCTGAGTAAGGTCCTGAAAAGGAAAAAATAACTGTGAATCATTCATTTGTAAATACAAGGTTCAAGTGTGTTAAAGACTAGCAACTGTAGACTCACCCTCTCTGATAACTGTAACATGAAACTAGATACTTACAGACACCTCCTATAGACTAGCTAACTCCTCCTCCCTGTGCTGTAAATAATAAGTACACCTAGTTCTCTGTTGTTGTTTAATAGATATTCTCAAACAGGGCAAACATAGCTCACCTAATGCTAACTTTTCTGTATCTTCTTTCTGTCCTTTCGGTACCCTCTTACCAGTCCTCATGAGGTTTCCAGAACCAAGACATGCGATCTATAAGTACTTTTATTTTGTTTTTGTTTTTCTACAACACAGAAAATATGCTAAAAATTCTCTCTCTCTCTCTCTCTCTCTCTCTATATATATATATATATATATATATATATATATATATATATATGTGTGTGTGTGTGTGTGTGTGTGTGTGTGTGTATGAATGTATATAATCTATCTTTATGTCTATCATCTATTATCCATCTATCCATTAAATATCTATCAATCTACCTATCACCTACCTGTCTATCGTCTACCTATCATTTATTTATATATCTATCATATATCTATCCATCTATCAATTATTTAAGAATTATCTATCTATCTATCTATCTATCTATAATTACTTACTGACAATGATCATGTGATGGAAAGATAGTATGAAGCTGGCAGTATGATCATAAAGGGCCCCATGATTGGGACGTGGTTTGTTTCTGACAGTATTCATAGGGGAGGTTACATCAATTAGAGGCTGGGGACTAACAGTGGGAAGCTGATCACTAGAAAAGGGTCTTTGCTGGAATCTTGTTCCAGATTTCTACTTGTATTCCTTCACCTTTCTGTCCACAGTAAGGTCATGCAACCCTCTGCCACAGACTCTCAAGCTATGCTGCTCTGCTCATGAGAGTAAGTGACTATGTACTAAACTGAACCAAAATAAATATTTTTTTCCTTAAGATTTTTCTATTAGGGTTAGGTCACATTATCCTGATTTGAAAGTCTCATTATTCAACTTATTAGTAATTTCTATGAGTATCAAAAGAAAAGCATGTATGGAAGCATGGTGAATTGTTTTATTTGGGCCTTAAAACCATAAAGTGTTGGATAAATTTCTTAAACAAATATTTTTTTAGACAGACATGGTAACAAACATTTTTAGTCTCAGAATTGGGGAGGCAGAAGCATGTGAATCTCTGAGTACCAGACCACCTTGTTCTCCAGAGTAATTTCCAGGACTTCCAAAAGTACACAAAGAAACCAAGTCTTAATAATAATAATAATAATAATAATAATAATAATAATAATAATAATAAATAAATTTAGAAATTTTCAGTACAATTTACATCTCTGGATTTTATTTTATGCTAATGTTTAAAAGAATGTTCTATGCCTCAGATACTTCATGTTAAATGAAGAAAATATTAATACCCAACTCACATGTTTTATACAGATTATATGGATTAATATGTTTAACACACAGAACAAAGAAAAAAATTGTTTGAGAATTGGTTTTGAGATTTTTATTTCATCAATACCATAAAAGGCAACATTATTATGATTTTCTCAATTAAATACTATATGAGGTAAGAAAAATTTGACATCTTAAATATGACAGAGGAAGGTAAGAAAAAAAAGGAGGGGAGGCTCTTTAATACCTCAAAGAGGGCTAGAAATATAAGTATTTTTTGGATCTGAAGACCATAGCTGTAATATATCCAGCAATGGTTGTGTAGTAACAGATTATGAAAAAACAGAGATAAAAGGAAAATGTGTCTTGGGCAAGTCTTAACATATTGATGAGAGTCATGGCTGCAGCTCCCTGTCATATGTAGAAGACACTGTCTTCAAGCACAGGTTGCTGGTACTCACAAACCGTCAGGTCCTCCTTTTTCTAAGAGTTCCATAAGGCTTAGATGGAGGAGTTATACTGTATATTTATTAATTATCAATGGAAACCTCACAGACAGTTGTTCTTTGCACTTTGGCCAGTTGCACTTTTTTCAGTGCTCTCCATTTGCTGCAACAAAAACTTCTTTCCTAAGAGATGAGAGCTACATCTTTGTGTGCATATAAGAATAGTGATCTAGGTTGCATTTGGGAATTTTATGTGTGTATGTCTGTGAGTATGCATACACACATATGCTTATACATATATGTGTCACACACATATATGTATAAACATATATATGTATAATTCTCATATATGTAGAGGTAATGGATTTCAGAGGGAGTTAGAGAGACATGGAGTAAGTTTTAAAGGGAAAAGTGAGTGTGAGAAACAATATAAATAGAGTACTTGTGGATGAAACTGTCAAATAATAATTTTTAAGCAAATCTTTAAGTAAGTAGGCAGGATCAGAGCAAAGTAAGATTGAACACCAAGAAAAATTTTGTCTTCCTCTTACCTTACTCTATTTTCTCCTGATGTAATCTATAGTTCTCACAGTTCATTAAATCTATAGTTCTCACATGGGTATCTGGAGTAGTCCTCTGAAAGGTATAAAGCATATTCCTGGCAAACTTGTTACTGTTCATTCAGATAACCATGTCATAGTAGAGAGGAAGTCTTTATGGGAGTTACCTACCTAGGGGAATGTACATTGTGACACAATGATTATAAAAACTGATGAAACTGTAACTTGAAAAATCTAACAAGGAAAGTGGCATGTAAAATACTGTGATTCCACTAATAAAACTTGAAATATTATCTCAGCTTTGTTCCTGTCAGACAAACAAATTGTTTCACATAGGAGCTCTTTCAGTCTTGATGACTCAGTCTTTGTCAGCCCTATTGTCACCTCTCTCTCCCTTGGAAGGCTGATGTGCAAATATGAAAATGTGAACATTATACCACACAGCCAAGGGTTTACTGTGGTCTGTGTTCCTGCTCCCTTACAAGTGCCATTTTAATTTAATTTAATTTTTATTAATTTTTCATTTATTTACATTTTAAATGTTATCCCCCTTTCTGGTGTCCCCTCTGCAAACCCCCAATTCCATCCACTCTCCCCCTGCATCTATGAGGGTTCCTCCCACCCACCCCCCATTTCTGTCTCACCACTTCAGGATCCCCACTTACGCTGGGCCATCAAGCCTCCACAGGACCAAGGGCCTCCCTTCCCATTGATGCCAGATAAGGCAATGTTGGCTGCTCTAGATCAGGAGCTGCTGATTTAGAACAACCAACAAAAAAACCCCCTAGATCCAGAGCAACAACATAGGAAGAAAACCAAGTGATGTAGAGCAGCCAAGGATAAAGGAGTATACGTCCAAATCATGTGTTCAGAATTTCCATTGCCCTCGGTGAGACGCACTCACCGAGTAAATATGGAAACTTCATATGAAGATGAATTTTTTAAAATGAATACATACTGTTGGCTTTCATAATCCTATAGGTGACATCAAAGTCATAAAAGCAAACACCTAAATGAGGTCAAGACTATGACTCAACATTTTAAGATACACAGGTATTCTTCCATAATTTTGCACTTAAGATTTTGAAGACATATTAAAATCATAAAAAGACAAAAATGGGTGTGTTATGAATTTATGAGTTTTTATGGGTATAAAATTTTCATAATGCATAAATACCCACCTGCTTGTTAACGAAGTTTTATTCTGTCCTGCCATGCATTTATTTATCAGATAGATTTGTCAGCCCAGTAACAGTTTGTCTATGTCACTTAAGATTTTGTTGGTGATGGTGAAAAGAGAAACAAAAAAAGCTAAATTTGCTAATACACTATGGTATCTAAAGCAATTTCCTTAGCAGAACCTTCACATGTCTCAGCAATGTGGGTAAGGGAGCAGAAAGATCATTTTCACAACCAGAGGACTTCGGTCTCCACCTTTTAAGGTCAGTATTTTCAGGCTGAAGACCTTAAAGTACTGCTTATTATTTACCATTTTGAATATTATTTTAAATAAGGATTATAATAGGTAGTATAAAGGTATTCCTTTGTTTTATTTTTATTTTTGAGCTTATAATATAGTTACATTATTTCTCTCTTCCTTTTCCTCCTTCTAAACTTTTCCATGTAACACTCCTTGCTGTCTTCCTAATTCATGGGCTCTTTTATTTCATTAACTGTTATTACATGCCTACTTACATATGCCTACTTACTAAAATGTATATATGTATATTATATATGTATATTATATAGGTATATTAACCTGGGCTAACATATATATATATATATATATATATATATATATATATATATATATGTATATATACATATATACATGCATATATACGTGTATATATATGTGTGTGTATAGATGTGTATATATATGTATATATATGTGTATATACACACACACACACACACATATATATATATATATATATATATATATATATATATATATATATATATATGTTAGCCCAGGTTAATATACCCAGCAAAACTCACAGAAACCTATTTTTATATACCCAACTCATTTAGACATGTACCTTATTATAGAGCAGTTATTAATTTGGCTGCTTTGTGCATAGTCCAAAATAGATTTAATTATCTTTAATTATGATAATTTAAAACTTATTCAATATCTTCAAATATTTTTACTACTCTCACCTCTGTGTTATTTAAATAAATGTTTATATACTAAAATTTACAGTAAGCATAATACCTCAAAAACTTGATAAAAATCTATTTTGTTTTCCTTGGAAAAGTAAATCTATACAACTAATAGTAACATTTATTATATTTTCTTAAAGGAAATTCTGCGTGGAGTTTATTCTAGTTGTTCTTCAAGCATAGAGTTGGGTGCTTATATAAAGCAAGTAGGCAAAACTCAATTTAATATTAAAAATGAAAGATTAATGTAAAAGGGTTTCTATACTATGATCCCTATGAGCTCCCATTCCTCCCAGATGTACTTTTGCAAAATTTACATGGTAGATATAGAAATATGTAAACAGTCTTATTGTTGGCATTTGAAATGCAAAGACATTAATTTAAATCGAAAATGACCATAAAACATTGTAGGACTTTGAAGACAAACTGTCTAACGATAATGTTGCACACATACTGATATTTCAAAATTTCAAAATGTTACCTAAATTGTATATCTAATATGAATCAGCAAAAGCTGTTTCTGTTTCATTTCTAACTGAATTTTCTTTCCTCCTCACTATATATTTACTCGTTGACTAATACAAAAAATGCTAAGAATGTGGACAGCTTTCTGCAGCCTTAGTTTTCAGAAGACAAAACAGGAAGCCCTCTCAAATGCTCTGAGTTGATCCATCTTTGTGTTCTGAGGACAATGCCTTAAAAATCCACCTGCTGGAAGTCGGTGGTGTATGTGAGGGGATGTCATGGCTATTTGAGAACTGTTGAATACAGAACAGAGGCTTTTCCTGCCCTAAAGCTCACCGCTCTGGTTTGTCTGACTCATTACATGCCAAAACTTTTGATTGATGTGCTCACTTCAGTCACGGGTAATTTTAACTCCTATATTAAGTAGCGGCTGCTTCCACTCTATTATAGTTCTTTGCATGGGGCAAACCAGAGCTCAGGTCTCGTCTATATTGGGTTGACCCAGAGCCATAGTGTGCTTTTGTTTGGATTTAAGTAGGAGGCAAGCTAATATTTCTAAACTAGCAAACTTGTACATTCTCAGCTTTTCTTAATTGTGTAGATCCCTGTGGTAAAGAGCTTTTCAGTGCTACCACACATCTCTTTGGGAGTTCAAGCCAGTCAGAAGAGACAAAGACTTTCTCAGTTCACAGAATTGCTTTTAAAATGGTGGAGATTTACAGGGATTAATACAATTTAACCAACTTTTGCAGTTGATTTTTACTCCTATTGTCTGTTTGCATTTGTGGGAGTCACTGTGTCTTAATGGAAAATTTTGTTTCTGTATCTCAATATTTGCAGTAGCTTAGGTGGCACAACACTTTTGTGTGCTTAGCATTTTAAAGTACACTTTCCATAGACAATGCGAAACGGACTCAAAGAAGGTAGTATTTGACACTTCCCTTAAATGCCAGAATCAATAGTCACATTAACCTTTATGGAAACATAATACAAAAGGAAATTATAATCACTAAAATTGGAGAGTAAAAGTAGCATTTAAAGCAAACAATTCAGTTAAAGAAGTAACTTTGATTACAACTTCCTTGATTTTAAAATTGAAATAGTTAAGTGTAATAATGACATATTTATTACAATGATAATATAGCCTAAATTGGTGCTTATGTTAGCATACATCCCTTGCCCAAATGACTTTGAAAAGAGTTTGTAAAACGAAAGAAAGATTGCTCTTTCTCTTAAAATATTTTCTTACATTAGATATTAAAGAATGTGGAATCTATTCAATATATCACCACTCTTGAGAGAAACTGGGTAAGGCATATAACTCAAATTTATTAACAAGTGCACAAGGGAATATAGCAGAAAGTGGCAAACAATATCAGTATATTAGTAGCTCCTTAGAAAATTAAAATCTAAATGCTGTAATCTGGACATTTCAGTACTGTTCCTTTATATGCGGTTTGATCCTAGTTTGTAGAAATTCCATGTCAGACTGAATGACCTGCATGTTTAACCATT
This sequence comes from Arvicanthis niloticus, assembly GCF_011762505.2. NCBI lineage: Eukaryota > Metazoa > Chordata > Mammalia > Rodentia > Muridae > Arvicanthis > Arvicanthis niloticus. The sequence continues at coordinate 6,458,996 of NC_133433.1, forward strand.
TACCTTTGAACCAAATGAAATATAATTTCATGTGTGATGAAAGATTGTGAATATTGAAATGTTTTAAGTAATTACCTGCATCCTTAAATCTAGTTGCATAGTCCTTGTGTACTGGAGGCTTTAAAGGCAACTGAACTCAGAGGATAGTAAGATAAATGAAAGTAAAATAAATAAATTTTCTGTCTGAAAATTGAGGAAATACATAGTTTGTATATGTTAGGTGTTATGGCCCAGAAAGATATTGATATAAACTTTAGACAATTAATTTGTTTAGTGTTGGTTGAAAATAAAAATTAGAGAAATGAGTAATGAACAAATTATATATATATAATTTATAAGTGATTCTTATGAATAAACCTTCATCTTAACATTCCTTCTCTTACTGCTAAGGGCCTCTTTCACAGTATAAAAGCACAGTGGACTGAGACAGAAATGATAGTCATTGTAGTTGGAACTATAATATCTAATAGTCTACTGTTTACCAAGATATAATTTAAAATAATACTGCATGATTAAAGATAAAGACCATTTTAAACAAATTTAATGCTTTGAACCTTGTAAAATATTGAACCAAATTAAAACTATTATAAAGAAGTTAAGTATTTTTGGAGCTTTGCTTCAAACCAGTGAGTACCATCAGTAAGAGCTGAAACACCAGTGGGTATTGTTTACAGGTATCAAGGAAAGAACAAATAACACTTTTAAAAAGGTAACCTTCAAATACAACTTGTAGTTATTTATTCATATCTTTCATTATATATATTATGGAGGAGAAATAAAGGATTTAAAGGTGAATTTTCTGATTCCCAATAGTCAGTTTTTCTTTTTCTCTAAAGCAAGATAGTCCAACTCTTAAACATTTTTAAAACAATTTTGTGATTTATTCTGGTTTTCAAATGAGGGAGCACAGCCATAAAAGTGCCACAGTTTTCCCTCCAGCGTAGCAAAGCATCCATGGAATTATAGCTCAATTAGGGAGCTGGAAAGTCTCAAGCTCTCAGCAAGGTCCACACAATGGGTGGCCAAGCAAGATATGGACATGGCTGGAAGAAGCTTACTTCTTTCTCTCTTTTTAAAAAAGCCATCAGCTAAGCAGACATTGCTTTCTGGTACCTCCAAGTCAAAGGGCAGTGGCATGGCATTTTCTTTGATTAAACATCGTAAGCATTTAATGATTTCTTAGTGTACTTGACATTTACACAGAATATGTTGATTATAACATCAGATGGAGAATCTAAATACAACAGAGAAAGACATCAAGACTTAAAAGAAGAAGAAGAAAAGACACAGTGAGACAGACCTTTGTTGAAAAATAACAGTGGACATAAGGAACTCCCAAGCTACCAGAGGTCACATTCATGGTCGGCGACAGAGATCTTTAAATTTATCCTGGCTGGTTTGATTAGTGATTTTAAAATTTACTCCAAGATATTGTCATCTTCCTGGCAGGTCTATAAAATTTCTGGTGTACACAAATCAAATAAGATTTTGCAAAATACATCATCTGAGTAATCCAGTCAATATTATCCTAAGATTCTAGCAAAATACCAAGTTTCTATTGCTTATGGCATCATTGTACAAAGTGACTGGAAAGACCTCATATGGTGAACCAAAAATTTGAGTAACATGGAAAAATACATCCATAATGGTTCTGGACGCTAATCTTTATTTTATTTCTCTAATGTGAAAAACGTAAAGCTTAAAGAAAAGCAGAAAAAAATTAGTTCACAAAGACTTTCAGTAGAGAAGCCTGTTTTTCTTCAGTAAAAATGTCTTTCAGCATTCCAAGAGAAGGGTACTTATTCAATTTTCTAATTATTTTTTAATTCCAACAAGTTTCAGTTTAGTTTTAAGTAGGTCCTAGGAACTATGGATGAGGAAAGTATTGTCAGTCACCTCTTAAGATAGTGTCAGAACTTTTCCATGTCTTCATAAAAATGTTGGTTCTAAAAAGTCTTCTCCTTGAGGTTAAAAATTATTAAGCTCAACTATTTCACACATTGTATAATAACATAGCGAATAACACACACACACACACACACACGCACACACACACACACATTAGGCACATGGAAATGCCTTTCTATACAAATAACAAATGCATTACAGGCTAAAGCAATTTCTCAAAGTATTCTTTGAAAAATAGTATATTTTTTATACACATAATTAAATAACAAATTAGAGATGTATACAAAATATAAATGGTTTTCAGTTTATTTTTAAAAAAAAAATCATACATTCACAACACAGGTTCTAGATTTTTTAAATAATTTAAACCTTAATATGAAAAAGTATATTTTTATAATCTAGGTTATGAAACCTTTAACATGCCATATTAATTATATAATATAAAGTAAAATCATACTGGGAAAGATAAATATATTCATTATTATCTGAAAATTCCCTGGTTAAATCTCTATTATCAGTAGTGTAATGAAGAATTAGAATTATGATACTAGGTTTTAACTGTTAACAATTTTCCCTGAATTAAAAAAAAATCCTTTGAGGAGTATAACATGAATCTAACGATGCAATCTTTATTAAATGAGAAATTCCAAAAATTAAAAAAAAAAGAAAAATAACCATACATTTTATGTCATATTGTACATGAGGGAATTTTCTTGTGAAAAGTGAGAAATTTTGTTATAAATTTAGTTAAACTTCAAAGTCTTAAGCCCGAGCTAAAGAACGTTATTAAATTTCACAGGAGGAAGTACAAAATCCACTTAGCCTGTTACTAATCTCTAAAATTCTTCCAGTGAACACTGATAAAGATATAAGATCTAGGATTATCTGATACTCTTTCTTCTACACTCCTTATTTCTCGCTATTGATTAAGCCATGAAATAATTGAAATGCCCATAAATACAACTCAAGTATTCATAAATGCTAAACAGCTTTGACAATAAAAGAAAAATAATTAACATTAAATCTTCATATTTTCTCAAATATTAAGAAAGTAGGTAGTTTCCTCAATAAAAAGTCTAATGCAGTCGTGGATGAGCTAATAGTGAATATGAAGCCTCAGTGTTTTGACAAGGGCATCATTAAATAGGTTAGAAAGAAAAATTGAACAAGTACATACAGTTTTCTGTACCTCATCAAAGTAACAAATCATTAATTTGTTGACAATTTGGGTGATATATATGATAGTAAATGCTTGTTGTTTACTTGTCTGTATATATTTTTGTGTGTTCAGAATAACAATTACAAGACTTTATCAACTAAATTTCACTTAAACCCAATTCACCCTCCTATAAACCAATTAGTTAAACATCTTTTGGCCACAAAAGAAAACTTCTTTTTCCTAATAATTTACACTTTAATATATGTCACTATTTTCTGTATGTCTCTTTGGATGTTTGTAATTTCCTCAAAAATCTTTAATTTTCTTTTCAAATAACTCTCGTACTCAAATGTATAATTTTGAAGGAAATAAAATGAAAGCAAAAACATAATTTTTGAATCAGCCGGCTTATCTCCTTGTAATACACAAACTTGACCAATGAGGCCTAAACTCAAATATCTGCAGCAAAAGTTAAAAGAGGAGATATTGCTAATGCTTCTTAATAGCCAGGAAAACATTTTAACTAGTTCCCAAATAATAAATTCATTACATCCATGTATGAATGAGCATATGTATTTATATAATTAAAATGATATAGTATAATTAATAAATAAATTGTAGAAAGCTTCCACTTAGTCTATCACATATAATTTAATTAATTCATTCACATCAAGCAGTTTGGTAGATGAGATTAAAAAGCTGTGAAGGGCAAGGGTTTCCTTGTAGACTTAACTTGCCTTCCAACCCCTGGACCCTTTGCTTTGATCTCAGCAAATAACAAAATAGATTCTTTGGAGTCGGAATGTAAATCAGATCTCACAGGTGACTGATAGAGCCGACCATAGGAATTTACAGAATGCAGCCATGAGGATTCCAGGTGTGTGTATGTGTGAAATGTTCTCAGTGCTGTTGTGATTGCCATCCCCGCATTACCTGCGAGGCATGCTCACTAGAATGGATGCGGGGTTCTGTGCTGCCTACTTTGGGTTCTGGCTGCCTGTTGTTTTGTTTTTTTTGTGTACTACTTTTTTTTTTTTTTTTTTCTATTTTGACTCTGTTACTGTACAGAATCATTCAGTCTCATTTTTGCCTCTTTCAAGGGTCGTGTGGTCTCCTCTTGTGGGAGGTTTGCAGTTTGTTATGTTTCTTAAATCCAGAGCAACCTGGATCTGTTCGTTTTCACCTTCACACGAGAATTGAGAAACAATTCTATTGTGGAAGTGTACTCTTCAATAAGTTTAAATTTGTTTTACAGGCAGCGTCTTGGTGAATCTAAGAAACTTAAGAAATATGTAACACTTTGGGTTTGATTTCTTTGGAATACTTACTGAGGTATATTCATATGCAAAGAAAGAAAGTCTATGTGGCTTGGTCATGGACTGTTTTCTCCTGGCAGCACAGTGCCCCCTAAAGTTACTCTTGTAAAAAAAAAAAAAAATGCCACGAGTCCTCACCGTGAGTTCTGTATTACTTAAGATTTCACAAAATAAATATACTGTCTACAAAAAGAAATCACGGTAGATGATATAAAATGTGTTTATTTTAACACGGATTTGATCACAAAAATAAAAATGATTCAGTCCCTTGAATTTGCAAACTACAGTACCAACGTGAAATATGCTAATGACCGAAGTCTCAATGGACTGTTCATTCCAATGAAAAAAATACCTGCTGCCAATAACATTTGAGAGTTTTAAGCTGCGGATGGAATATAGTTACAGGAAGTGGTAATAATAATTTTCACAGTGTAAGCTTACTTTTAATACAATTTTCTGTGTACTGAATAATTAATTGAACAATCAAGAAACATGAAGAAAATGTTGAAAAAATACATACAAAGAAAAGTTTGGGCTTTATTTTAGATATATCATTAAGTTTCATTTTTAAACCGCACCACAGAAATAAAACATCACTCTGGTGTTATGAAGGTGAGAACAAGCTGAATTTGATAAGTCAAAATAAGCCAGCTATGACAATTGTCTCTTTCATATGAGGAGAATTTTATTACAAAATTTTCTTTATAAAGGAAATTGCTTTTCAGTCTCTCATCTTTCAGAACAAACGTTTAGCTTTATTCCAGTTCCTAAACATAATATAAAAATAGTAGGTTGTCTGAAAGGCGTTATGAGATACACAGTTTAAATATACTTGTTTTTCTTGCCTTTCAATTTCTTTGAAGAATGATTTTCTTACTGATTATCATGGAGTCTTAGTTAAAATCTTGATGCTGGATGTAAAAACAAGCCTTGAAAAGAAAGTGCCCTAATGACAGTTGGGCCATGGCCCCGACTGTGCCGCACTACTTTAGGAATTGAGATAACTTGTTAAGGAGAATAAAATTCCCAAATGGCAAACTCAGTTGATGTTTTAATGTCTCCCAAGGTTTAGAAATTCACTTGATGAAATTTCCAGTAAGCTAAATTTACTAACTTAATTTCACAAATCATGTTTTTCACATGGTTGCAAAATTTGATTGTGGTCAGTATTTTAAGATAAAGTATCACAAACCAAAAGAAATCATATACCAGACAGATGACAAAATATAATCAAGCTGGGAGTCTTTTTTTCTCCATAATTCTTTCTTTATTGATTGGCAAGAAAATATGAGTTGACCAGAGTATGCAAGCAGTAATAATAGCTACTGAGGCTTGGAGTCAATTCATACCCCAACAGCTATCAAAAAATGTATCTTTTCAGATTCTACATTATCTAACATGCACTCTTTCAAAACCTAAAGTGCATTAAAACACATTTATTTTCAAATATTTTAATGTAAGCCCATCCCTGAATACAAATGCTAAAACTGTTTTTAGAGTTTTATAATAAAAATACAAAATCCTTGATAGAGTGAGTAGTATCACTGTGGTTCTCAATACAACCATGTTTAATTCTCTCAAAAGTTTAAAACTGTATGTTATTCTAACTACAAACATACACACTGAATTTTTGAAAACCTATTTCACATTGTTAGTCAGAAGTGATAAATGTATGAATGAAAATCTTTGAAAGTTAAAAATCTCTCCTCTTCACCTCAGCAAATACTGACAGAAATCGTGCAGAATTGTGAAGATCTGCTGTCATTCCACGGGAGCAGGACATTTGTCCACATTTGTAGGTCACCAGTGTGGTCCTCAAAACACACAATCAGGTTGTTCTGGAAATCATTCATATCCATCATCTATCTGCATATTTAAATATCATTCCTAAAAGGATTCTTATTTGTCTATATGTAAGACAAATAAATGGACAGTAGAGAAAAAAAAAACAGTTGAATAGTACTCAATTTTATAAATTGAATCCGGTATTAAAATGCATACCATTGTTTAAGAGGAGGGAATGCAAACAAATCCTCAAACAACACAGTTAAACAGTAATCTGATTTGGCACTCCTAAATATGCATGTATAATTTTTCAACAGCAATATTTATATATTTTTTTAAATCTTACTTTTACGAAGTAGTTTTATTGTAGTAAAAAATATATTGAAAACCATGCATTCCTATTCATTCACATAAAAGGTCACCACAGTTGTAATAAGCTTCCTGTCATTAACAGGGTCACTGAGACTAGTCACAAAAGTAATACTTCCCTCCTTGTGCCATCTGCTCATACTTGGTTTGAATGCTTCGTGACCTTCTCTAATGGCAACTATTGGCAGACACTGCCTGGTAACTTCCCACAGCCTGCATTTGGCCCACACAGGACTCAGTGTCAGACGCTAGCCCACATTTTGCTTTCTTTGGTTTAGCCATCACATCTTTGATCTCTGCATTGTTCACAGCTGATGATGTCTTTCATGTTCAAAATAATCCCACTCAGAGTGATTATAAATTAGCAACACTTTTACATTTTCTTCAGTTTCTTTTTAATGAATATGTAAATATATGTATATATATTTCATTAAATATTGCCTGTTTCAAAGAGCGTATTTCCCTGGAGGTATAATAGAAATAAACTCGCCAACAGTAGATAAGATGTCAGGATGATTTTTAAGGACTGGGAAAAGCTACAAAGACATTAGAAGTGCCTCAAGTGCTATCTTAAGAACTAATCTGGAAAGTACTATTAAATGTAAATTAAATAATTAAAATATTTGCATATGTAGTTCATAAATCTGTGGTACATTTTTATGACAAGTAGAATCACAAGATCATATAAACGAAATTAGTAATGCACTATTTTATCTTTTAGGAGAGGAAATATAAATATGCATTGTATATATGTATTTGCATATTATATATTTTAATAACAAATGCTTTTCTTGTTTAGTAACTGAAAACTCTCTTTGTTAGAGAGTACTTAAAGACACACACATAAGAGAGACAGGGAGATAGACACAGAGATAGACACAGAGAGAAAGAGAGAGAAAGAGAGAGAGAGAACGAGAGAACTCTGGCAAATACCTGGTAGTATTGTTTTGTGAATCTAGAGGACATTTTAGTTATAATCCTTCAACTTACAATTTTTCTTTGAAAAATAAAAAGCATGCAGTAAATACATTTAGAGACATTTAATAATTGTTGATTTATTTGTTATTTATAAAGATATTGCTAAATTTCAATCTCATTAGATAGTATCCCTGCTTCCTCTTTGTCTGTGCTGATTATGATGAAGAAAATCCCAATCACTGTACGTGAGTTTCATAATATGTTCTTAGGACTTTTCTGTTTTTAAGTGAAAAACCTTTAACCTGTCTTGAGAGTTTTTTATATATGTATATATGAAACTCTTAGAACAAGACATAATAGTAATACAAAATTGTAATTTTTCTGAATTCATAAATGAGATACATGTTTAAAATCATGTAACTGTCATTTCCCACTGTTTTGTTACTGGTATACTGTGTCAAGTGAATATATGAAACTTGGATTGAATAGTATAAAAAAGAGAATTGAACTTTGAAGGAAATGTATAGGTAAGTGTTAGCAAGATTAATGTTGCCATGTTTTCTATTGTTAAAGATTTTTGGAAAGAACATATTTCATATGAATAAAACATATTTTCATTGATAATACGTTTTATATCTTTTGACTTACAACTCTGTCAGAATCATCTACTCTGGTTCATTGTAAGTTAATCACTTAAGACACTGTCTTAGCATTATACTGAATTATAAATTGCCTAAAAAAATCAGAAAAGAATAATTATCGAGACTTAAGATGTTGAAGCACACATTTTAACAATTTTAGATGCTAAACACACATATGTACTTGGCAATCAGGAGCATGATGTTGTGAATATGCATAGCCCCCACTTCATAGGATAAGGTGAACCTTCAGGTGTTTCCAGTGATGAGTCTATGGCAATGCGATTCATTGTTAATTTTTAACCTTGGTCAGACACCTTTAAAATTAGTAAAATCCTCTATTATAATTAGTTTCTATGAATAGTAACTCTCTATTAAAAATAGTTTTCCCTTGAAATATTACTTCACATTCATAATGAAAAAGCGTACCCCTCCTTTTCCAGGTTCTAATGCCTAGGACTGCACCGCTCAGAAGGTCATTTCAGAACAGAGCAGATGCTGCACATTTTATTCTTTTCCTTGTTTGTATCATATTTAAATACGTATTTAGAAAGTTCACCAGCATGATTTTTGAAGATAAAATGGTTTATTTTGCATATCTTTTTTTAATCTCACAGTTTTTATTCAAGTAAAGCTTTACCTTTAGTTTCTGTCTTTTATGACTTTGTGGTATAAAGGCTCTGTATGTTAGAAACCACATTGACAACATCAGCTTCTGTTCATTTCTTCTCATAGCAACAAAACAGTTAATGCTAGAGTGAGTTAGAGAGTGTTTGGAAAAAATGCCTTTGAAATAAATTCCATAATGTGGAATACTTAATCAGTGAGTAAAATGGTTACAAAGGGTTTTGGTAATTTATTTTATGAATTTAATAATGATATATGTCAACAAAAAATAGCTGAGAAAAGTATTGTTAGTGAGTTGTTTGGTATATCAGTTCATCATAATAAATAGAATTTTAGTTTTGTATTTTTGATATGTGGTGATAACAACTTTATTTAATCTATTATAAACGTAATATAATTTTTAATTGTTCACATTACCTTGTAATTTATAAAAATAAAGCATTTAAAGTATATTAAAATCAGTATTAATATTACAGGCTACTGAAACTTTTAAATTAATATACTTGAGATTTTGAACCATCATGACAGCATTTTTCTAATAATTTAAAAAAACTCCATATAGCTTGTCACAGCACATGCTCACATATGCATATGTGTTTGTGTGTCTGTGTGTGTCTGTGTGTGTGTGTGTGTGTGTGTGTGTGTGTGTGTAGGAGGGGTATATGCTATCACTTGACCTCCTATGTTTTCCTTCATATCTTTTCACTAGTGACTGGTTGTTTGTTTTGTTTTATTTTGCTGTTGTTGTTTGAAAGAGTCTGTGGATGAATGTTGGAGTTAAACAATAATACTAGGTTGTGTGACTAGCATGACCCAAGAGAATCCTTGAGCCTATGTTAAACAATAAAAAAATGTGCACAACCAGAGCAAGCTTTGCTTATGTGTTCCAGGAATCAAACTCAAATCCTCATGATTTCATGACATGCACCATACTTATTAACCTATTTTAGCAACCTTTCTAACATAGACTTCTTAGGATCCATAATACACTATTGTATTTATATTTGACTTGGTATATGTTATTCTAATCAGTTAATGTATCTTTACTTGATATTAAATTCTGTTTGTTTGCATTTTTATAGGCACAGAACATAATGGTGTATACATTCACAGAAGATTATTCCTTTGAATCAATTGTCCACAATTGATTTTGCTCAACCTTAGCTACTTAAAAAGAAAGTACCCCTTTTAATTTGGGGACATTTTTGTCTTCTTTACCTACTCAGCAGGTGGATTTACTGACATTGAAAGAGCGATCTGTACATTTCTTACCTAAATAGAAAAATAAAGTACATTAAAATGGAATTTGTACTTATACTCTACTTGTATTTGTTCTTATTTTGTCAGAATAAATAATTACATACCTAATCTAATTTTAAAAAAAACTCTGTTTAAAATTGAACATATCTCTGACTTGTCATTTTTTTAAAAATTATTTATTTAATTATCTTCCAAACATTGCCTCCCATACTGGTACCCCCTCTCAGGGTTCTTCACCCATCCCCCTTTCCTTTACCTCTGAGAGGATGCTTCTCCCCCAAGGCATGCCCCTTTCTAGGAGTATCAAATCTCTACAGTATCAAATCTTCTCTCACTGAGGCTAGATAAGGCAGTCCTCTTCTACATATGTAGCAAGTGTCATGGACCAGCCTACTTATGCTCTGGTTGGTGGCTTAGTCCCTGGGAGCTCTGAGGGGTCTGAGTTAGTTGATACTGTTGTTATTCCTATGGGGTTACAATCTCCTTCACTTCCTTCAGTCCTTCCTCTCACCCTTATTTGGTTCCTCTTTAAGTCCTTTTAGCTCTTTGCTTGTGTTTTCCTGCATTTCTTTAAGGGGACTGGTCATTATTTTATTATTGATTTTCCAAATTTGGCCTAAAGAGGTTTAGTGTTAGATTTATTTTTTTCTCCAAGGTCCATACCATTTTTTAAATTGGAATTAAATTCACATCCGAGATCAGGTAACATATATATATATATATATATATATATATATATATATATATATGTAATCTCTATGTATGTAATAGCTAGAAATATGTGTGTGATCCATCTATATTGTAGTTAGTTTTATATCTCTTCATTTTCATATACAATGTCTACTAGCAAAAATACATAATTAAAATTGTAAAAGTCTTTTCTGTCTTACATTTTTACATTTAACAGAATAAATAAGCTATTATGTTGAATTTATATTTGCAATGTTACTGTATAAAAACTATTTGTGGAATGCTAAATCTGCAAAATTTACAGTTAATGTATTTCTTTATATTGTCAAAAATTATGCTCAAGATAATTTCCCCAAAATCATTATTAATAGTCACTATACTTTTCATTTTAATTTTGCAAACATTTTATGTTAAATTGTAAGAGTAATTTTAGAAATTCCTTATTTAGCAACATAATGTTCTCTGGAGAATTTGTGATGGTAAATAATAGTGTAAACTGAGCCCCAAAGTTCAGGGAGAATAAATTGTTATGCTGCCCTGAAGTTCAGTGATACAAGATGTTAGTGTTGTGAGAGCAGCTACACAACTCATAAAAAAACCACTGTGGGTAAAATATCCATTTTGCTAAACTCTTTCTCCTGTTCATGAGGCATGTGCCACCTTGCTGACATGATCCTTAAGTATAAATGACCACTTGGGTTTTCCTTCTGGTTTTGTATACTATAGCAGTTTGTTCTGGAATAAATCAAATTACTTAGATCTGCATTGGTCATTCTAAAGATTCATCAAAAACATTTACGGTCCAAAGTTGCCTGAAACCAGCACATCCCTGTGAAATTCAGAACTCTGACTTTCAGAATACCATGTCAACCTCAAAATTCACTGATGATTTTTATGTGCCGCTGTAACTGATGATAAGTGACTGATTTGAAGTTAATCAGAATTTCTGCCTTCACTTTCTTAAATTCACACATGAAAAGAAATTACCACTTCATTATCTAATCAATCAATATCCCTTATTAAGTGATTTTTCTTTATGAAATAGTGTGTTTGAATGAACTTCCAGTTACTAAAAGAAGAACAAAAAAATACTGAAAACCTCATCTCCAGATTCTAATAATTACTGTGATAAGTTAAAGAGGACATAACCAAGGTAAACAGTATACTTTTGAGGTATTCTTTTAGTTTAAAAGTTTATGGTGTGTTTATTTGCGTCACCTGTGTGCCTGATGCCTTCAGAAGCCATACAATGGCTACGATGGACAGATAGATACCTTAGAATTGGAGTTATGGATAGTTGTAGGCCATCATATGAGGGCTTAGCACAAAAATCAGGTCCTTTCTAGAGCAGCAAATACTCTTAAACACTAAGCCAGTAGTATGGACCATGGTAAACAATCTACAATGAAACAAGATGAAAAGTAAACATGTAATCTCACATACAATGAAAACTAGAGAGAATTAGTATGACTTATGAGCCACGTTGATGCCCATGCCTGGTGTCCTCTTTATACATTATGTCATACAACTGCATGTGGAGTATATTTATAAGAATTTTAATGAAAGTGAGTGAATAACTTATTTCACTATATATAGTCAAAGCTAGGGCGGGGGGTAAGTGTATTATCTCAGACAGTGTTCTAAAGAAGATATCAGTGAGGACCTGTGGCTTATACTTAACATTTCTCTTTTCTACATTTTACATCTAGCTAAGTTTTAGTAATCTTATGTGAACTAACATGGTATCACATGTTGTATAGTTTTATCAAGTTCAACATATTGTTCTCCTTCAACATAATTTCTTCCTAATAAAAATCTCTGAAAATATTTGCTACTAGATCTTTTAAATTTCTAATATATTATTGCTGTTACCAATGGCAAAGACATATCAAATTTGAGCTAGATTTTTATAAATCATCACTTTTTAAACAAGATAAGTAAAAGCATTCAATTGTGACATAAAACCATGAGAGTGAGTTATTTATTCCTGAGAAAGGGGAGCAGTACAATTTGATGGCAACCTGAGTCCATACTCAATGACACAACACTATGAAACAAAGTATGCACGTGATCTGTATTTCATTCCCTAATGTCATGTGGATCCTGGAAGTTTCTACAGCCTTCCTTTAATATTTATATAACAGTTCCATTCAGCTTTGAGTAGATTTTGTTGTTTCATCTTGGAATAAGTTTGTTTTCCATTCACATGAATATTCTTGCAGAATATTTGCTATTCCTATATTTGAATTTCAAATTTTATCAATCAAGACCAGTATGTTCTCATGTAATTTTATTACCATATTATGTAAAGGTTATCATCACAGTGACTCTACCTAAATAAAGAGGAAGAAGAGTTAATAGAGACAAGACACTTGTTCCTTTCGATTATGAATGGACATCAAAAGAAAATAAGAAAAATAGTTGTCAGCTAAAACTAACAAGTGAAGGTCTTGCTACTTCAATCAGGAACATAAAAGGCAGCTGAGATAGAAAATACCTAATTTTCATTAGTAGATACTCGTGAGTACTCTATAGTTGTTCATACTGAAAGTAACTTAGATACAAATACATATCTAGCAATTAATTTTAAAATATTTTATGATAATGTAATAAAATTAGCTGCCGAAATTTCAGAAAATACTAAATCATGTGCAGATAATGAGAGGACAAAATGATAGGCTTCAGAGGTGCTTTCAGGCCACATCCACAGGGGAAGGGAGCTTGAAAGGACAAGAACTAAAACAATAATAAAAGCAAATTTAAAATGCAAATCGATATAACAAATTTAATTACAAATATATTAGTATGTTAATAAATATGAATGGAGTTTACTTAAGTGTAGACTTCTCCATTAGAGTCAAACAAACTGATTGCTCCATAGCAACTACAGTAGCAACCACATGCAAATTTCTTTACATTGTGCAATTCAAAGAACTAGAACATTAATATGAAGAAAACACAAAAATTAAAAATGAAGAAATTATCAGTATTAGCTTAAAAACCAACAGGCAATGTGAGATAGTTTATTTTTGACTGACACTGAAAAAGGCTATTTGGTAAGGGTAGGATAATGAAAAAGAAATTACAGATAGATGGGTGTTAGATTGCATGAACACCAATAAGACAATATAGTTACTTAAATATAATAAATAAATGATATTTTTAATTTTACACTTTTGCATATATATTGTGATATATGTGTCTGCAAATAAAAATTAGTAAACTATAAGAACATAGCAAACTATGAATGAATATCCTATAACCATTCAAAAAGACATTTTAAAAGGTATAGAAACTAGATATAAATTACAAAAGGACATGGCAGTATAAGAATAAAACGATGACATAAGGTGGGATTAGTTGAATGAACAAGGGTGTCATACAGTTAATATGAATAGTACTCTATCCAGTAGTGAGATATATGCACTTAATATAAGTAGTGCTTTATGCATGTGTGAGATCAATGCATTTAATACAGTAGTACTTTATAGAGGTATGAGATATATTAGCTAATATGAGCAGCACTTGACATAGCTGTGAGAAATATGTGGTTAATATGATCACTGCTCTCTCTCTCTTTCCATATAAATATCTCTATCCATATATATATTATCATATGATAATGCATCACTGAAACATATATATATATTTCCATATAAATATCTCTATCCATATATATATATTTCAGTGATGCATTATCATATGATAATAAAACTATAAAAGCAATTTAACAAAATAATTACTTAAGGATATAACTGACTGGTAACGAATTATAGCAACTTATAGTTTCGATTTTAAAACCGGTGAGAAAGTCAGGCTGCAATTATGACTCAGCACTTACCAGTACAGGCTATATTACCAGAGGAGCCAGGTTTGATTTCTAGCACCTATATACAACACACAACCATCTATAATGCAGTCCCTTGGGGTCTAATATGCTTTTTAACCTCTATAGGCAAAAGCACAGGCATGGATTCATGTACTTACACACTGTAAAAACACATTCATATAGTTTTTAACTGAAATATTAAAAGTCTGATGAAAAAATTACATGTTTATATAGTTCAACTATTTTCATCGTAGTACAATTTAAAAAATGGATTTGAATTCTCTATTCAATTTGATGAATGATAATATACAGGTCAGAAGAAATAGGCTATGTAATATTTGTATTAAAATTTGTAATATTCATGTTCAATATTGACACTATTTAAAGATAACTGTTTCTATTAAAATAATAGTCTTAATTGTGATGTTTGTAAGAAAAATCTTTTTAAAAAATATGCCAAATGCCATTTATATTAACGGTTTTTAGCAACACTTTAATTTATTACACAGAGGAGTAAATCAATAATTCTATCGCATTCCTCATCATTTTTAATTATTTACTATTCATTCTTTATTATGTTCATATATTTGTCATTAAAGATATTTTACATTTTTAACAGTATGAAATGACAGTTAAAATCAATTTCTTTACCATGTTCTTTAGTGTGGTCCAATATTGTTATACTTACCTCATGAGCTTTGGAGGTTACATAGGTGGAATTTATTATTTTTCAGTTTTTTTGTTCCATGTCTGGACCTTGTAAACTTCTTTGTTTCCTTGCTCTGTAATTTCCTTTGATTCCTTTTAATCTTAAATATGTATCCTGCTTATAAAAGATATGTTTATTCACAATGGCTCTTGAAGAAGTTGAGTGCCAGAAAATGTGGAAATATGTACAAAGTTAATACAACAATATTTTGTTTTAGATCACATGAATTTGAGTCAATTATTTCAAAATTTCTTAGTTTTCATTTATCATAAAAAATCAAAAATTATAAGCTCTGGGAGTATATTCTTTAGATAGTAAAAGATATAAGGCTTCAGTAATTTTCATATTAACTTATGTACTATATTGGTGGCATTTAGGAACAGACAAAAAAAAATTATATTCCTACTGACCTTAGCTATTCAATATTTAACTCAAAGCATTTAAGTATAATTTCTTTATATTCATTACTATTTTAATAGTAAATTCTATCATCAGTTCACAGAATTATAATCATGCTGAATAGTTGATCTGATTAATGTATTTTGCTCTAATGTTCTTTGAATTTTAGGTTTATTGAACTTTTTCAACAGAAATGAATTGTGTACAATATTGTGCACATAGTTACAGTAAAAATTATATTCTGCAGGGAAAGAAAAAGTATAAAAATAACCCCAGTTTAAAGGGCTAGAGCTTGGGACATGAAATTCTCCTTAATCTTTGTTTTCTTTGAAATGTAATAATTTACCTGAAATTTATCCTTGAGAGTTCACTATTGGTGGTACTGTATTTACCTTACATTCTTCATAGGGTCACTGTATCCTAGTGACCCAGTGATGTGAAAATTAGAATGATAAATCTGATCTGAGGACATCAGTATATAAAAATTTTGCTTACTGAGTAATTTATTAAATTCTCCAGTTAATGCTGATGTGAATTCATATTCTGAAAACACGCAAAGGTAGCTAGAAATGTCACTAAATTGTTAAACCTCCTACATAATTAACAGGAAACATCTAAGAGTCTAGCTATAATGTGTAAGGAAAAATATGACTTTTGAAAATCACTACCTAAAGTAACAGACACAGGTATTATACACCTAGATACTTCACCCTACGTCCTTGACATATATATCATGAGTATATGTGCGAGTTCAACATATAGTGCCTGAGCATCTGCACACTGAGAAGGAGACCATTACTTTCCTTTGATTAATTTCATTCATTCCAGACCAGATAAAGACAGGGTACATTATTTTTATAATTGGATATTTTATTTGTTTACATTTTAAATGTTAATCCCCCTTTCCAGTTTCCCCTCTGAAACCCCCTATCCCATTTCCCCTTACCCTGTTTCTATGAGGGTGCTCACCCATTCACCCACTAACTCCCACCTCACTGCCCTAGCATTCCTTTACACTGGGGCAAAAATCCTTCAGAGGACCAAGGGCCTCCCCCGTCCCAATTGATGCCAGATAAAATCACTTCAGCTCCTTCAGTCCTTGCCCTCACTCCTCCATGGGTGTCCCTGTGCTCAGTCCAGTGGTTGGCTGTGAGTATCCCCATCTGTATTGCTCAGGATCTGGCAGAGGCTCTCAGGAGACAGCTGTATCAAGCTCCTGTCAGCAAGTACATCTTAGCACCAGCAATAGTGTCTGGATTTGGTGTTTGCATATGGGACAGATCCCCAGGGCAGTTATTAAAACAGAAAAAAAATGCATGGGCAACAGAACTTGGTAGGAAAGATATAACACAGAAGCATAAATATAAAATGCAATACATAATTTGAAGTAGAAAGGAACAACAAAAATAAATCAAAGATGGTGGCACATGTTTATAATGCCAGCTTTCCAATAGGAAGATCAAGGAGTTTGAGTACTTTGGGCTAATCAAAACACACACATGCTGTTGGGTGGTAGTGGTGAAAGTTAATGATTCTGAAGCATCAAAATAGGACTCCCAAATGTTATTAATATGAACAACAGAAACAAGTACAGCATAAGAGATTCATAATTTAGAATATCCAATCAAAGGGCCTCATTTTTTTTAGAATATTGACAAACATCAAGTGAACTGTGTGGTATAGGAGCATGCATAAAAGGGGCTCATACTTTCAAGCACAATACGGTTTCCTTAGTGTCAAAGTTAAAGAGAGAAAGCTCTGTAGAAATGTGTGAACACTTCTAGTGGCAGTGTGAGAATGACTTTCAGAAAGACCGTACACCAACAACAAAATGAGTTGATGATCTATTCAAGAAGCCCAACCTAGACAAAAGAAATCACACATGGAAATAAGAACAAAAACAACAACAACAAAACAAATGCAAATAAAACTTTCTGTATAATAAATGCAAACGTTTTCCAGCATAGAACGATTGAGATAGGAAAGAAGTGCACAGACTACCTTGTGATACAGAAATGAGAATATTCACCTAGAGGTACAAATTTGTGGTCTCTCAGGCTCTGGAGGAGAAAGAAGTTTCTAGAAACTTCTTCAGACAGCAGCTTTGGGGGACAGTGAGCTTACAAAGAAAATCATAAAGGTATATAAATAATTATAAATTATGCATATTTGATTTTGATTAGCTAATCACATTGTACTTTGTATTAGATTCTAATGTATTCTCTGTCACATAAAATATAAATGAAACAGGAGGTCAGCATGAGGGTTAGATTGCATGAGAGAACTTATGCACATCTTTGCCACACATTTACATTTCTCTAAGATACCGTGAATAGTGCTTTTTCTTTCATCCTCAGTTGAGGGGATCATTTTAGGATTCAGCTCTCATTTTGGCTTTGAAGTTTCCTTTCCTACTTTAATTACCTTTGATGGTAGGGTAAGACTCTTTTGCACAGAAGAATTTATATACTTAGGTTAATATAGCATACATTTAAAAGCAGAGAAAAAAATTAAAAATCTTTTTGCTGGAAGCAGCATTTAAATCATAAGAGCACATCACATTGACACGTGCTCAATAATAACACCGAGCAGCTTTCAAACCACTCGGGAAGTGCTCTCCCACCCCACTCGCATGCTCTTGAAGACAGCTGCCCCTTCCAGCTTTTTTTTCCCCTGATAGACTGATGTCTTTATTTAGGGTGTTGTAAAGAATCACTTCTAGTCATCAGCAGTTTCAGAAACTCGCCATTGAAGTGGGGATAAAGCCTGTTTAGAGGATGGATGCCAACTTTTCATTCAGAAACACAGAGAAAGATGTTTCCTTCTGCAAAAATAGATTCTACAGTGTAGCTAGGGACTTACATTAGCCCTGGATCGTCCCTATAATAAACAGCAAAGACAGAGATATTCTTTCTTTTCATGGAAAAAAGGGTCGCATATGCCAAAAACCTTTCACATCAAGCTATGTTATTGTACACACACACACACACACACACACACACTTTTATAAATATGTGCTGACCTAAATCATATTTTCCTAGAGTACTATGTGACAGGAAAAACTGCATGTATTTTTTCTTCCTAAGATTTAATTTTCTTTAATGCCATTAATTAAAATTATGATTTATAACCAAGTAAAAGGTAGGAAAAATATGTCCCTGTTTTATTTTATTTTATTTTCCACTGATTGAAAAGATGATGATTCCAAACTAAGCAGGCCTACATGGAAACCTCCAAAAGTTGGTAAAGGAATTGAAACCAGAATGATGCTTTTCACTCTTTAATCTTTAATTCATTGGTACCTCCAAAATATGGTCCCATTTTCTAAATATGCAAACATGAATGAGCTCCACATAAGTCAGAGCTCTGGGAACATCTGCATAGTTTGAAGTGTGTATGTGTGAAAACGTGGATGGCCACAAAGAGCCCCATCATGGTGAGCACCATACTTGTGTTTGCAAAGCTGTCTTTCTATTGCACTTATCTTGCACAACACTGAATTTTTATACAGGATAATATTGTCTATGATTCCTAGCATATATATTGCAGTTTCTGCTTTTATCATCTTTCTATTTAGATGATTTTTTATTTTTCATTTTTATTTCTATATTATATTCAGAATTAATAAAATATCTTAGTTTACCCTTAGATTATTGTTTAATTCTCCTTATCATTTATTAAAAATAGCATGACTGACTTTTGAATCTTTAATATATTTGAATGACTTAAGTTCAGGGGTACTTTTTCTGTGTATTGGACACAAATCTTGTTCACCAAAATAAATTAGTAAGGAATATGAACAACTCTTATTAAAAAACTCAACTCAGTATAAGATATAATATCTTCCTTCTACCAAGTGTCTAAAACGTACTCTCAAATAAAGGTACTCCTCAACACAGACATTCCCACCTATAATCAGAGAGTTACATATCTCCATCCAAACAGCCTTTCTTAAACCTTTTACCCAGGCTAAGAGTTGAATGTCCTTCCTTCCAAGCTGACAGCCGCACAAGTTGACAGTCCCACTGCAGTCTTCAGGTTTCTAAGCATCAGTGTTGTTTGTGAGGTCTTCGTTCCGGAAATGTGAAGCTATTCAGATTTACTCTTCAGTCAAGTTTGAACCACACACCTTTTACTAGAACTCACTAATGCTGCCTCAAACCCTTTCATCTTTGGAATACTGCCTCCAGTTCACAAGCAGTGAAGAGAACAGAACAAGACACCCAGGACCATTTCATCAGGTCAAAGATAATTGCCTCCATAATTTAACCAAAAATAGGATTTTAGTTCCCTCTGTTATTAAGTAAATAATTTTAAAACAGTCAGAAATTTATTAACCAAAATTCTTCTACAGGGAGACCATTGCTGTTCCCTCATAACGCTCAACTCTTTGTTTCTTCCTCCTCTACTTCTGTGTAAGTCCCTCTGTGTCTGTTTCTGTGTCTGGCTGTATTTGTCTCTGTCACTGTCTGCGTGATTCTGACTTTGTCTCTGTCTGACTCTGTATCTCTTTGTCTGTCTGTCTCTCTCTCTCTCTCTCTCTCTCTCTCTCTCTCTCTCTCTCTCTCTCCCCCCCTTGTCTCTTTGGTATAATAAGAGAACTTGTAAGATAGCTTTCCTCTTAAGTGTTTTCAGTCATGAGGAACAGAGTTGTGATTTTAAGAAGCACAGCTAAACGCAGAAGGTGGACAAGGAAATGATATTTCTAGGTTTAGAAGGCAAAGTTAAGAAAAGATAACTAGGCAGACCTGTGTTTTCTGCTAGCTTTGGGTCTAAGATGAAAGAGTGACAGAACATAATTTCAGATATCAACCTTGGGCCCTTTCATACATACACATATTCCCACTCACATGTAAACAGGTATGAACAGACATGAAAACAGAAGGAGAAAATATACGGAGATCTATTGTCCTAGGTAAATTTAAATTATCAAATGGATCTAAAAGATGTTTAAACAACTCTATTTAGTCTTTGGAATAAGATAATCAGCACAAGGACTTAATTTATCAAGCTCATCACTCAGATGTCACATCTCCTTGATAAGACAGGTGGCTATGACTTATGAGCTGTATTGTATAATGTCATAGGGATAAAGAAATGTGCTTAGAGAAACAACCACACAATTAAGTATGTCACAGTAGAATGCTGCCAAATAACTAAGGGTGTGCTTTGAATTCTACAACTGTAGCTTTTTATCTAGGAGTAGTACTAAAAATTGAAGCTGGGACATCTTGCAAGCTTGGCAAGCATTCTACCATTAAACAATATACATCTAGCCTGGACGGACAACTGTTAAATAATCTTTTTTTTATTCTTTCGATAAAATTTCTTATCAATATGACACAATGAAATAAAAGAATTGAATAATTTTGAATGGTTGTTGGGTATTTAATAGTCTTTTAAACTATTATAATTTTAAAGGAAAAAGAGTGCTTCACTTTTTAC
The DNA here is from genome assembly GCF_011762505.2 of Arvicanthis niloticus. Taxonomy (NCBI): domain Eukaryota; kingdom Metazoa; phylum Chordata; class Mammalia; order Rodentia; family Muridae; genus Arvicanthis; species Arvicanthis niloticus. Next base: position 6,480,048 of record NC_133433.1, read on the forward strand.
ATTTGCAAAATAAGGGTAATTATCACCAAATAAGAAAAGGAATAATGATAGAATACTTACAAAGAATTTTAGTAGTATTAACTCTTGGCAACTATGAAGGATCACACAGCACACACATACAGTAATAGGAGCCTTTTGCCATTTGTGTTATCAGACTAATACTTTGTGTGACATGTTTTAGAATAGGTAATTTTGAAGATTGCCTTTAGTATAACATTTCGTCATGCCTATTTAATGCTATGAACCTTATAGTACAAAATTGCTATTGCTTATTGGACTTTGCACTGTAGTTATTTCCTTTCAGTTGACAATTTTCTTTCTCACCACACAGAATAGAATTCATTTGAATAAAATACTTATTGACAATCCAGTTATGTATCTCACTCTTAATACAAAAGGCTAATACTTATTTAAAAAAAACACAAGTTAAATAATTTAATTAACTGTTTAGACACCTTATAAAACAAATAAAAATGCATATGTGATCACTGTTTATTTGCCGCTGAACACACAGCATTTAGAATTTAAGACAAACAGAGAAGCCCATTTGGTCTTTCCACTTACCTGATACACTAAGTCAACATATGATAAAGGCAAAGAGGAAGATGTTACAACTTAGTCTAAGAGATTTAAGAGTGTGACTGGTAACATTGGAAATTCCAATAATTTTCTGAAATGAGTCTTTTCTCATTATAGCAGCGGGATAAACTCTATGAAAACAGAACAGTGAAGATTATAGGAATTCTGTTTCCAAAAGATTGGGATTGTGACATGATTTATCCTAAGGCTTCAGGCAGTAGTAATTTTAGGTGAATGGTAGATATTATGACTTATAAGACAGAATCTATGGATCAAGAGGGACAGAAGCCTTACATAGATACATATGCCACTGAGATTGACCAGTGAAACCAACAGAAAAAGGAACTCCAACAGGACGAGGAAGGAAGATAAACAGTTATAGTTGAGATTCATAGCAAAGACGGTGACTGAGCTGGGTCAATGCCACAAGGGATAGTAGAGCCAGGATGGGAACATGGGCATTTGAAATGAGCAGTGTCATGCATGGGCTAAGAAACCATTGCCTTGTTTGCTAATGTATGTAATGTAAACACCCCACCACAACCTATATCCAGTTATAAATTTATAATAATTAGATTATCACATTTCTAAAAATTTGTTATTTGCCATTTCAAAATCATTAGAAGAATCTGCAACTGACCATCTTAGTATTCATGATATCGGGAGAATATCAAGTATGAGGGACTTACAAAAAAAATCAAATGAGAAAATGTTTAACTTAAGGGTAATGGATTCAGTCTAATGAACTTACCTATTTTATTCTGGAGAAATAATGGCCTCTCATGCAATGAGAAACATGTGATGTCTTTAGAGGACAGCATTCCCAAGACTTTTTACTGCTAAAAATGGTTATTGAATAATTATTACAAACACAAAACTATATGTTTCAGATTGTCAGAAGAAGTACAAACTGAGTATATAAATGCATTTAATGGAAAATAAATTCCTTTTTATCATTTTCTTCTTTTTTCTTCTACTGTCTCTTTAAAATCAAATATAGTCCTAAAATAGATACTTAATTCTGTTCTGGCACATTCTTTAACTCTCTGTTAATCTAAATTTTCCACATGACTTTGCTTTTTTATCATAATATCTCTGTAATTTTTATTGTAATATCTGCACAAGTAAACTGATGGGGCATAGATATGTTATTATTTATTTGGTTCTCTTTCTATTACCAAATCCATTTTTGGACACAGTTTTGGTGTGTATTGTATTTCTTAGAATATATTACCACATTTGGTTCTTGAATTCACTGGAGAATTCTATAGCTTTTCAATATTTACATTTCTTTAAAACATGCTGTTAATTTGTAATATGGTATGTGAACTCTTGGTTTTGTGATGGTTAAATAAGTATGTGCATTTTTATCACTTTTCATAGAATAAGTTTGCCTTAATACTGGACAGCTCTTGGATCTATGTTACTATTGTATTCTGTATACCTTCTCAGAGTTTATATAACTGGTTTTATTAAAATGTTCAATTTATCAAGATATCTAAGTATTTTTTTAATTTTTTCTTCTCTTTTATTGGATATTTTCTTTTTTTACATTTCAAATGTTATCCCCTTTCCTGGTTTCCCCTCCAGAAACTTCCTATCCTATCTCCCTCCCTCTGATTCTATGAGGGTGCTCCCCTACCCACCCACCCACTCCTGCCTCACATCCTGGCATTCTCCTATACTGGGGCATCAAGTCTTCACAGGACACCTAAGTAATTTAACTATCCTAACCTCTTCTCTTGATGAACAACATATAGCATAGTTGAAAGCTATTGGAGTGCATAGGATTTGTGTGATTATTCCTGATGCTTTGCTTATCACACTGCAATCTTCAGATAAATAAAATAGCAGCTCATTTCCGTTCACAACAAAGAGTATGCTGAAAGACAACAATGATGGGGGAATTTTGAAACTCTTGCTATATTCATATGTTAATGAACAGCTGTGATGTTTCCCAGACACTTTACTAAAAGGAAGACAATTCCCAGGTTTTCTGTACAATCTAAAAACTTTTACAAAGATTCAAACATAAGCTGTAAGCAAAACTGTCATGAGTTTCTACAACTCTACCATTATACCTTTACAATTCTCAGCTGTCACTCAACTAAATTTAGAAAACCCAAATGTTACAACAGTCTCTTTGTTTATTTAATATGTTTTTACCTTTAGGAAAAGTGACGTTGCCAAATGTGCAACATAACTCAGAAGGCTGTGTTTCTTCATTATGCTGAAAAGAAGGCAAAAATAAGGATCAATCAGAAAAGAATATCATTTAAAATAATAGCAACTGTGCCATCTTCACTCCCTCTGTGCAGCAAGGATGTCTGAGGATGCACCCTTAGTTTCTGTAATTAGTAAACAGACACAGGAATGACTAAGGGCCCTCAAAGGGATTTCAAACTCCTACTTTCAAAACCATATTGCATGCCATTACAGACTTCAAGAGTAAGATGGGAGGCCAGACATATGTACATGAAATGTAAAATAACCACAAAAATTGAAAATAGATACATTCTTGGAATTTTTTTCTGTGACTAAGTCTTCTTGAAAATAACACCATAGATCTGAAATCTCCCCTTATTTTATAAATTAGCATTAAATGTGCAATTTAGAAACAAATATCAGTGCCCCTATGTCTACTAATGGCATGTGCCACATTGCTTCTATATGGTCAGACTCTTAATATAATTTGCAAGCATTCATTCACTCTGACATTCACATGGATAGGAGATTCTCAGTGAAAGGCAATTCAAATCCTTTTCATTGTCTATTCAGTCTGCTGTGCCATGAATATATGAATACATCCAAATGATATTATGTAAATTAAGTCTACCAAATGGCAGGTGCCATGAGAAGTAAAATACTTTCTCAAGAACTAAATATATCCATAAGTATTTGATTTGAGAAAAAAATGAAGATGTATGAAAATGAAGTATAAATCTATAAGTAATAGTCACTGCAGTTTACATCTACATTCAAATTCTAGAGACCTGGAAAGATCTCAGTAAGCATATCAGTATAGTCATGTTCTAACTTTAGCAGTTTAGTGAAGTATCATATTAGAATTCTTTATTGCAGTTTGATCAAAATTAGTATTATACTATCTATTCTTTGATTGCCTAGAGAGCAGGTCTAAAAGAAGTGAGGAAAAATATCTTCTTCAAAAGCCAAATTTTACTTTTAGTAAAAATCCACATGTACCTATACCACAAGAGAGAGCACATTGGTCCTTTCTCTTGTTATTTTATCCGAATGAGCTTGTTATATCACTCTAATTTTCAACTCTCACTCTACAAGATGCTTGCACAGAAGACATTTCCATTGTTAAAGGATGTATCCTGAACCCCTGTTTCTTCATCTATTTTTGTGCATGTGTGTACCCATATGGGTGCATGAACATAGAGGCATTCACAGCTCTTTCTAGCAAAATGGAAAACCTCAAATGAATAATTCTTTGAACTACCTTATAAAAGTAAAATTCTTATTCCTTTTCATATACCCAATCCATCCACTCCAGTTAACTCTTGTAACTGTGGCTGTATCATTTGTAATATTTTAGCCACTTCATAAAACCAGTGTATGTGAGATACTTACTCCAATCTGATTATCTTTTGAAAATTTTTAACTGGGTTTATTATTATAATTGTGTATGTATGTACAAGTGCAAATGCCATAGCACACTCACAGAGGTACAAACTCAGTTCTTTCCTTCCACCATGTGTTCTGAGGAGTGAATTCATCTTGTCAAACTTGTGTGTCAGGTAAATTTATGTTTGAACTAACTCTCCACTTCAACTTCTGTTTTTTTAAATTAGTTAATTTTTGATGCTATAGTATATGTACTAACTTATTTTGATCATATTCAATTCCCAATATGTTTTTCCCCTGTCCTTTTCACTGAACCTGTTCAACTTCCACATTAGTCTCCTATCAACTATGATATCCTTTTGTATATATGAGACCCACCAACTTGGATTGGGGATGCTTGCATTAGCATGGGTGAGAGTTTAATTACTGGTGCATGAGCAATTTACAATTGTAGTATATCAGAAAAAAATGTCTCCTCCTACACCAATAGCCACCAACTGCCAAGAAATTAACACCTTGAGTACTATTGATAGTTCAGCCTTGTACTGCTTTTATACAGGTAATTATAATCACTGTGGGATCAAAGGTAACCTCCATGACATATCCAGAAGACAACATTTCACAGCACTACTCCCAATCTTCTGTTTTTTATATTTTTTCTGTTCCCTCTTATGCAATGTCTTCTGAGACTTGAACTCCTGATAAAGATGGCCCACCAAAAGAAAAGTACTCCAGAATCTGGCTATTACAAATAAGGCCACTATGAACATAGAAGAGCAGGTAGGTGTCCCTGTGATATGGTGGGCCATCTTTTGGGTATATGCCCAAGAGTGGTATAGCTGGGTCTTCATATAGATCTATTTCTAATTTTCTAAGGAACTTCCAGATTCATTTCCAGAGTGGTTATACCAGTTTGCAATTCCACCAGCAATGGAAGAGTGTTCCACTTTTTCCATATCCTCACCAACATGTGCTGTCACCTGAGGTTTGATCTTAGTGATTCTGATTGATATAAGATGGTATCTCAGGGTCATTTTGATTTGCAATTCCCTGGTGAGTAAGGATTTTGAACATTGCTTTAAGTGCTTCTCATCCTTTCAAAATTATCCTGTTGTGAATTCTCTGTTTAGCTCTATACTCCATTTTTAGAAGCTTTAAACAACCCAGATGTCCTCCAAATGAAGAATGGATACAGAAAATGTTGTTCACTTACACAGTGGAATACTATTCAGTCTTAAAAACAAGGACCTCATGAGTTTTGCATGTAAACGGATGGAACTAGAGTGAGGTAACTCACACCCAAAAAGACATTCATGGTATGTACTCACTAATAAATGGATATTACCCAGAATACCTAGGATACAATCCATAGAGCTCATGAAGGTTAACAAGCCACAGGGCCCAAGTAAGGATGCTCTAATCTCACTTGGGAGGTAGAAAAAAAATAATCAGTGGAGGCAGTGGGAGGGATCTGGGTGGGAGAGGAGAGAGGGAGGGGAGAAAGGCAACTTGATCCATGATTGGGTATTGGATGGAGGAGACAGGAGAGAAGCCCTGAGCAGAAAGAATGGAAACATACAGCCTCAAGAGTGCGAGATGGTACAATATAGAGACCTGGGAGGTAAAATACTCTCAGGACTCAAAGGGAGGGACCTTAGATGAAATGCCCAACATTCGGGAAGGGGTTGTATAGAGTTTATCTCCAGTAGAAAGATCAGGCATCAAGAGAAAGGATGGGGTTGCCATCCCATAGCCAAAAATTCTCAATTGTTCCTGTCTAAAATACTTCAGGTACAAAACTAGAGAAGAGACGGAGGTAAAGGCTGTCCAGTGACTGGCCCAACTTGGGATCCATCTCAGGGGAGGTTGCAAGATCTAACATTATTACTGATGCTTGGTGGGCTTATAAATAGGATCCTAGTGTAGTTGTCCTCTGAGAGACCCAACAAGCAGCTGACTGAGACAGACCCAGATATTTATACTCAACCATTGGACTGAAGTCAGAGACCCCTGTGGTTATATTAGGGGAAAGCTGGAAGAAGTGGAGAAGGACCGTGATCCCATAGGAAGACCAGCAGTCTCAACTGAACCGGACCCCTGAGATCTGTCAACACTGAGCCTTCAACCAGGCAACTTGAGGGCCCTGACACATTTACAGCCCAGGACTGCCTGGTCTGGCCTCAGGGAGAGAAGTTGTTCCTAATGTTTGAGATGGGCACCCTCTTGAAGAAACGGGGAGGAGGAATGAGACAAGGAACTGTGGGATGTGGGATAGGGGCAATGACTGGACTGTGAAAAATAACAATAATTAAAGAGAAAGAGTGAGGCAGAGAGAGAAAGAGAGAGAGGAAGAGAGCTCAGCAAACACTTATTCTCATTATGTTGTCCACTTATCAGTTTCTACATTAACTATAGTCTACTCACTCTTCCTAAGGTTGAAAGCAAAATAGTTTATGGATATAAAGCTAAATTTATATATATTTATATATATATATATTTATAGAAGCATTTGACAGGCAAATTAAATCTATCAAATAAAACAATAATAGTAGCACCTACCCTTAGGATGCTGATATTCACACCCATGAGATTATGATCAAGTTTAGAATACTAGGCATATGCGGATCTCAAATGCAATTTTAAATCAATTATTTATTCTCATAACAGTTTTACACACTATTTGTACTAGTGAGCAAATTTTCTATGCTAGATAAGTTGTGTATTTTACAGGGCCTACATCTGAAAATGAATATTGTTTTATTTTCCGTCCCACTAGCCTTCCTAACACCTCCAATCATAGTCAAAGCTAAGACAAAGGGAGGAAGAGTCCAATTCAGTCTCGGGCTAACTTTTCTATAAACTTTAATCGAAGTGTCAGATGACTTCAGCAACAAGTTCTTATCATTTAGTTCTTGTAGGTAAGTAAACAGAGTGCTTTTTGTTTTTGCTTGGAGTCTGGTCTGGGTGCTCCCTGATCAATAAGGTTTAGGAAGGTATTTATAGTTCATTTCATGTCAACTTGATACAAGTTAAGAGTTATTTGAGAAGAGGGAGTCAAAATTGAGAAAATTCCCCCATGAGACTGGCCTGTGAGTATATCTATAGGATATTATGATTGATTAATTAATCGTTTGTACCCATTTTGTGTACCCTATTCATTTTTATTTAAAGATTATATATATATACATATGTATATAAATATATATAATTTATATAAATAAAAAATATATACATTATATATAAATATTTATATATTATATATAAATATATGTGTATATATAATCTTTAAAGAAAATGAATATATAAATATATATGATATATATTTATATATAATATATATAAATTTTTACAATATATAATATATAATATCTATATGTATATATTAATAATAAATATATAATATTTATACTTATATATTATATATATTTATATATAATATTTATAAATATATATAATGTATATTTACACACACACACACACACACACACACACACACACACACATATACCATAACTCTCTTCAGACACATCAGAATCAGATCCCATTACAGATGGATGTCACATACCATGTGGTTTCTGGTAACTGAATTCAGGACCTCTAGAAGAGCAGTCAGTGCTATTAACTGCTGAGACATTCTTCAGCCCTTGTGTACTCTAGTGAAACACTGTATATAAAGTGTATCTAACTTAAAATATACTTGTTCTCAGTTTTCCTTGTTAAGCATCCTTCCTCTTTGTTTTAGTTAATTATGCATTCCCCTTTCTTCCTCATTCCCCTACCCCTACCTACTTAAAGATTTTCAATCCAAGTAATCCATTCTATTTTCATACTGTATATATTCTGCTACCTCCTTGCTTGTTAGATTTTCTCCTCATGGGTGTTTCCTGCTAGTTTCTTGCCTTCTAGAGCCCTCACTTCAATTTCACATAAATTTAGGAATTATAAGTTTGGATCCACATTACAAAACAAACAAATAAACAAACAACAAACAAACAAGCCAAATGGCAGTTATCTTGCTACCTATATTTTTTTCCTCCATTTCCTTCATCAGTTTAGGATACTAGGCATATGTGGAATCTCAAATGCAATTTAAAATCAATTATTTATTCTCATAATGGTTTTACAAATTATTTGTACTAGTGAGCAAACAACGTGTAAACCTGTTCCTTTTAGTCCGTAAAACTCATTTCTTCCTATTATTTTGCAATACTTAATCTGACTTCTATCAAATACAGGTTCTTTTTTCTCAATGAATCAATTTTCAAATGATTTCAAGACAACCTATGTCAGAAAAATCTAAGTGTAAATTTGTTATTAAAACAGAGGAAGGATTTTTCAAATTCAACATAGGTCTATATGTCTCTCAGTTCAAATCATATGGTGGGAAGTAGGGACTCTGAAACTGAAAAAACCACGGTAATACACAATTCCACTTGAGAATCTTAATGTACAATTTTAGGTCTTTATTATTCAGCCTCACATGTTTGCTTGTATTTTTGGGTGATCCCTGAAAGGTCCAATAGGTAGAAGTGTACTTATCTACAACAGTCAAATGTAAAACTTTGGAGTTGTCCTCTACTGTGTCATATTTGTAAAAACAACTCAAGCCAGACATTTTAAAATAGTCTGGACCATCTTAATATTTTGTGAGGTGTTAAACTGGATATTAATTTAAAAATTAGACTGTGTATCTATTCTTAAAGCTATCTTGCTTTTAATGTTATCTCATAGATGTACAATTTTGAGGAATGGGGCCACCCACCCATCTCATAATTGTTAGCCCCGAAATGTTCCTGTCAAAAGGAAAGGCAGGGACAAAAAATGAAACACAGCCTGAAGGAAAGGCCATCCAGAGACCACCCCACCTAGGGATCAATTCTATCTGCAGACTAAATCCCAATTCTTGCTGATGCTAAGAACCGCTTGCCCTCAGGAGCCTGGTATGGCTGTTCCATGAGAGGTTCTACCAGAACTTGACCATTACAGATGCAGATACTTAGAATCAACCATTGGACTGAAGCCAGCTACTCCAACGGAATAGCTAGGGAAAGGACTGAAGAAGCTAAAGGGGATTGGAACCCCATAAGAAGAACAATATCAGAAACAGACAACTCAGAGCTCCCAGAGAATAAACCACCAACTAAAGAGTATACATGGAGGGATTCTTGGCTCCAGACACATATATAGCAGAGGACTTCTGACATCAATGAGTGAGGAGGCTCTTGGTCCTATGGAGGCTTGTTGCCTCAGAGTAGTATTCTTGAGCAGTGAGTCAGGAGTGGGTGCATGAGGGTAAGAGCACTCTAATAGAGGCAAAAAGGAGGGATGGGTGCTTTGTGGAGGGCTAATCAGGAGGGGGGATATAATTTGAAATATAAATAAAATTATTAATAAAAAAGAATATAAATCAAACTTTATTTTCTAATAACATCTACATTGGTTGGTTCTATGCACACAATACATATCCTATGTGTGACATAAAGTTTATTTCATGCTCCTATTACTTACTCTAAAAATATTTAAATATATCTATGGTTTTGTAACATTATTGCCTGATATAAAAATCATTATTAACTTTTATAATATCTATTGATTTAAAAAATTACCTGGACTATTGTAGGTAGAGACTTAAACAACTTACAGAGATCTCTGCATGTTCAGTGTGTATGTAAATGTGATTAAAGATATAGTGAACTTAGAGATCTTTCTAGACTTCTGTATGTTTTCTCAAAAGATTTGGGGAATTAGAAAAGAAGGTTTCATACATTTGATCTCTAAGATTACTAATTTTTACTAAATGTCTACTAAGAATTGCTAGTTGACTATATTTAGTCAAAATTTGGCATTAATATATAAAGAAGATAAAACAAATTTATCAGATTTCTCCTCATTATTTGTTAAGGTCAAGAAAAATCTGTAAGGTCTCCTCTTTTCAAAGGAAAGAAAGATGAAATAAGTGTTCAAAGACATTTGCCATTGTTCAGTGTTAAAATTTGGAGATGTTTTAACAGGCTTCAATAAATTTGCTAGTGTCTCAATTTAAATTCTGCTTGAGTATTTAAAACCACCTGTTTGTGCGTTCATTTTTTCATGTTGCACACATAAATGTAATGTGAGTTTTTGCAAGCAAAAACAGATGCATTCCTAAAACGTGTCAGCACATTTTCAAAAGCACACAGAGAATATGTCCTCATGTGTCTCCAGACTTTGTTGTAACTTACATCAGTGAGCTGTACAAATTAGTTTCTTGAATATCCATTAATGCAAATTACTAGTACAGGAAAACACAACAGAAGAACTTCAAAATCTCACAAAAGGATAGTTCTTAGGATGGAACTATAGAGAACAAAGATTTGCCAGTATTATTTTTCTAAGATGACTCAGAAATAATCATGATTTTTATGAATCTATCACATATTTTTGTAAAGATAATACATTCCTTCTACAATTTCCAGCTGGTGATGAAGAAAGTAAACAAAGAGGAACTGTAGTTTCATTATAATAATGGAAAATAATTTTACTAATTTTAAAGAATTAGAGTAGATTACAGTGAAAAAAGGAGATTAAGGTGCAGAAGAATGGCTATTTAATTGGGCAAAAAACCTACTCAGTGGAATGTGTTGCAGAATTTCCAGTGGACATGAAGATGTTGAGCAACTGTGGTCAAACTGCACCACAGTTTGCAGAGTGTAAAATATATCTATTATTCACTGGGTGTAATTCTCATTTTGGAGTCTTACTGCTGATTAAACTCACACTTTCTAGTTCTTTCTGATCTAAGGCTGGCTGGGTCAACTCAGCTCATCTGGCTCAAACTCCTTTCCAAACTGACTGATTTAATCCTGCTTCTTCACTTCTGACTGAGTTATCTTGGTTGTCCTCAGCCAATCTGTTCTAACTTTCCAGCTTTTTCTCATTCTCTGGATCTTAACTTATAACTCATCTTGGTAAAACTATTCCAATAAATTTGCCTCCACCTCTCTCTCTCTCTCTCTCTCTCTCTCTCTCTCTCTCTCTCTCTCTCTCTCTCTCTTCCTCCCTCCCTCCCTCCCTCCTTCCTTCCCTCTCTCTTTTTTCACTATCTGCTTAGTCCTTTGTTGTCTTCTTGAGAGTTGAGTGTGTCCTGTCTGGGACTCATTCTTTCAAATATTTCTCTGATTCATCAAATTTTCTGCTGTTGCAGGATATTTGATCATCCTGTGAACCTCTAGCTGTCTTATTTGTTAAAAACACCTGTTTCTAATTGAGGTGTGGTTCTGCCCTTAGCATACACTTTTAATCCCTCTAGCTGGAATACAGACAAGCCCTTAGGACACACATTTCAGGTATGTTTTTAACTTCATTAATAATGAAGGTACAGTTAGTTTGTATGAGGAAGAACACAGGTTGATAGTGATGACTAAATGAGTGGCAGACAAAGTGATGACTTGGCAGCAGAGAATATGCCCAACACTCACAAAAAGAGAGAGGAAAAGGTAGTTACTTAAGGGCCAGTGCAGAGAAAGAAAAGAGGAAGTTTTACTGGGGCAGTTATAGAGAGACAGGCTCCAGAGAGCATTAGAAGGTAGACAAGATAAAGACAAAACAACCCAGCGAATGAGAGAGGCTGGATGATTAGAACAAATTGCCAGAGATAGTATGAGGCCAAGTAGGGAATTCAGGAGAGGCCAGGAAGAATAAACTGGATTGAATCACTTAGCAATTTGAGGAGTTTGAAATGTTGAGGCTTTCTCCATTTAACATAACTACAGCCATTTTTTATTCAGTATTTATTTTGCTCATAAGGTAAAATTAAGTTCAGGTTCTTAGACTCCACTTCCCACAAGTATTTATTCATAGCTGAGACTGAAAAATTCTCCTAAAAGTTCAAAGGCTATATGATTCTATTATTTATGCTCTGGTATATCAATGCTCTAAAATCCCCCTGTTCAGAACCTGTCTGCCAACCCTCTTACCTTACTCAGGACCAATCAGCTCAAAGGTTAACTGATAATACTTTTTATAGTTAGCCAAAATGTTTTTCCTCAACCCTTGCCTTTTGAAATTCTGAGCGTGTTTTTGTTTTGTTTTTGTTTTTACCTAAAAGAAAACCTGCCTAAATATAAACTGGTACCATAATTAGACTCCTGAGTCCTTTTTGGTGGTCCTGATTGATCAGTCTTGGGGTGTGTGTTCAATAAAATATTCTTGATTAACTGACATTGGTGTACATATGGCTTGTGAACCATACTTGATTCATACCTGAACCCAAACAGAACCAGAACAAGAGAGTTGAATCAACCTTCCAAATTTCAGAAAGAATTCAGAAGGTGTGAGTCTATTCATCAATAAGTCTCAGAGGCTGAAAACATTCTAATCCTATATCCGATTCTATGAATATTTAAGCTTTCAGGACTAGGAATAGGTTAGTAGACTGAGGTAGTAGGCCTCAGAGATGATACAATATGAGAATAAAAGATACTTTACAGTCTGTCCCTCAATTAGACATCACTTTCACACATGACTGTTTTCTTCTACAAACTAACTTTACCCTCCCCTCATTGTATGTGTTTAAATGGGTCTCCTATGGGCTTGTCTGTATTCCAGCCAGAGGAATTGAAGATGTGTGGGATGTCTGCATTTCAGCTAGATTACACAAACATAAAATGTCTTTGGATGTGATCCATTGACAAAGAAGCCATGTTGCCAGATTAAAATTTCTCTCCAAGTCAGTTTCTATAGGCATGTATTTCCTCAGTACATAGTAGTTTAATTCCTTTTAAACTTAACTTAAAATTAAATTTTAAATTAGTTTTTAAAAAAGTTTTAGAAAATGTGTTTTAACTTTTGATCATGTACACTCGTTTTCCCATCTCTTCCCAGATAGATCCTCATTCATTCCCTGTAATGCAACACTGTGTTATCTTTTTTCCTCACTCATCAAGTAGCTTAAACAACACCTGTCCATTGAAACTTATGTAACTGTAAAATACAGTATAGAAAAAATTTTTGGTTATTGGAAATCTCATCAAGAAATGCAAACATAAGCCTCATGCATCCTTTGGTTTTTATTTGCAAAAATAATTTAAGCATTTTATTTGCAAAGATCATTTAAGCATTTTATTTGCTTTATTTATTTTAAAAGATGATTTTATTTTTGTAAACTTATTAACTTTATTAATTTATTGTGTGGGAAGCATGGTTTATGAATAATTCTATGGTGCATGGCTGGAAGTCTGAGAACAGCTTGCCGGAAGTTGATTCTCTCCCTATAGCCTGTGGTTTTCAATGATCAAACCTAGAACATCAGGTTTGGCTAAAGATATCTTTACCTGTTGAACCATATCTCCCAGGCTGTTCTTTTAATGTTGTTGTTATCATTTAATTTTAGACAATGTTTTATGTTTTTTAATCTCTTAATAACTGTTCTATGGCTATAAAGAGGCACCATGGCCCATGCAATTCTCTAAAAGTAAATGTCTCTTTTATTTCCTCAAATTATGGGTTGAAATGAAAGCTGTACTGAACTTGTGCAAATACATGGCTTGGGCTGAGCCTAGAGCATGTTTCTTTGTTTTAACTAATTCTAGGCCTTCTAGCCTCCATACAATCTAATATTTTACACACCTGGACCTTGAAGACCTCTGCTTCCAGCCTCTATCTGCAAACCTAGACTTAGAATGTTTTCAGCCTCTGAAACCTGCTGACAAATAAGCTCACCTTTTCTAGTTTGTTTTTTTTTTTCCTGAAGTCTGGCTGGTTCAACTGGCCTAACTCCTCTCCAAGCTGATTGATTCAAACTGGCTTCTCTTGGGTTCTGACTGAACTGCTCTGCTTGACCTCAAATGAACTCTTGTAACTTGTTCTAATCTTCTGGCTCTTTTTTTTTTTTCTGGTCAATCAATTTTTTTATTATCAAATCATTATTTTTACTTTTTAACACAGGGGTTATAAACACAAAAATGTGGGATGTGGGGAAGGAGATGACAGAGGAGCATAGGTGTTCAGGGGGGAGTACAGATATCCTTCAGAACAGGGTTTCAGCTGGATGAAGGTTCAGGGGACAGGTCACTATGACTCTGCCTATGCTTCACTTGTCCTTGTCTAAGTTGGTACTATCCACCAAGGCTGCCTATTTATAAGGTCTATGACTACTCACGCTAATAAATTTCCACAAAAGCTGCCTATTTACAATAGCTTATAGGCATCTGTTTCAGTGTTTTTCCACAGAGCCCCAAGACTTTGTGTTAGCAGGCATGTATGCCAGGCCTATTGCTGATTTTAGGCTTAAGGCTGATCTTAGGCCTTCAGTGTATAAGCAGGGCTGCCCCGACATCTCCTCCCTTCTCCGATTATAGAAGGGCCATGGCAATTCTAATCTTGCCAAGGTGGGGATAGAGGCCTGACTTCCAGTAATTAAAGGGGACCTTGTAATAGCTCTGGTCCTCCTGTCATTGTCCAGTGAGGCATGAGGGCCATACCCATCTTGATGTCTTTTTCCTGCAGAGGGGATACATTTGACATCAACCCCTATGCTTACTAACTTTGTGAAACAACAAATAGATAATTTGATAGCAAAATCTATTCAGATACATTATCATAAGTTGGCTATGGAGGACCACGAGACTCACGATGAGGTTGTTACTTTATCCAGGGTGTTCCCAAATCCTATATCTACCCAACCTAAAAGAGAAGACTTCTTCCCCTAGACCGAGCCTAGAGGGGCCACCCAGAATCCCCTCTGACTGGCTATCTGAATTATTGCTTAGACTGCAAGGCTAAGCACTGCAAGAGAATATAAATAAAAGGTGAAAATATGTTTCTTGGTTCCCTGGGGGACAAGCCTTCTGTATCTTTTCAATTCTTTGACTTCTGTCTTCACATCTATCCAGTTTGCATAAAACAGCATCTCCCCCCCACCCCCCAGTTTCTCTCTGCACTGCCATTTTAAGTCCATTCTCTCCTACCTGTTCCTGTGTAAACTTGATTTATCCTCTTTGCCCAGAGGCCAGGCAAGGCAACCCAGCTAGGGGAAAGGGAAAGGGAAAGAGATCCAAAAATGCCAACATATTGAGCAGTTGTACAGTATGGTCTCCAAATGGTTTGCTCTAACAAGTGGAGCTGAGACTGACTCTGCTCCTTTTGATTCCATTTTCTCTAGCTAGGCTGCCTTGTCTGGCATGAGGTTATACATCAGTCCTGCAGCAACTTGATGTGCTAGGGTGGTTTATTACCTGTGGGAGAGGAATTCCCTTCTCACAGGAGAAGGGGAGAGGGGATAGGAAGAGGGGGAGTGAGGGTTGGATTGGGAGGAAAGGAGAGATGGGTGCTGTGATCAGGTGGTAAAGTAAATAAATAAATAGAAAAAAAAACAACCCAGAGGTTTAATAACTAAAGGGAACCTGAACCTGATTATAACTCCTGAAATAAGTTCATACAGGAAAGTGTAATAAGCAACATGTGACATGAGTTGTATAGCATTAAGTTGTGAACTATAAAACATAGAGATAAGACTCAGTCACTTTTACAAAAAGAATTTGTTCAAATCGAGGAGTAATTGCAGTGGAAAACAGATATATCTATTTGCACTGGCTTCCCATTGAGAGGAAAATGGATAAAAGGAAGGTCTAGAAGTAAGAGTTGGCTTACCATTTTTTGGTAGGCCCTAGTATGCATATAAAAAAAGGATACAGATTACATATTTCTGCAAAAACCTTTCCAGAATGTATAATGTTCAGTCCATGCAAGGAAGTGGTTATTACACTTGGTAGAAGTAATAGACATTAACAGCATGCAGATGAACACATTAGTAAGGGGACGGTGCATTAATTAAAGGATCCTCAGCATCTGAACTGAATTTGGAAAAAAATATTAAGAATACAACTACTTGCTGATGAAGGTGTAAAACAAGGAGCCAGATGACATCAGTCTGAGTGTTGTGGAAGTGAAAAACAGAGTGATATAAGTATCAAAGTATTTCTTGATAGAAAGGATACACAACCTGGGTCACTGAATGAAAATCAGTCTCTGAAAGACTGGTTTGTTGGGACCATAAAGAATATTTAGTTTTGATTAACTGAGGTTTCCATGGTTGTTAGAAATGGACAGGGATTATTGAAATAATGAGTGAGGTTGAGTTTATTGATTCTCAGATCACCTGTCTGCATAAAACTATGTTTAAAGAACAGAAAGGAGAAAAAAAGACTTATTCAACAGAAACTTTGAAATTACTAAGGTGTTTTAGTTTCCATACTGAGTCTTATTGTAGAATGAAATCTTTATGAAGTAGAAGTTTTGTCAGAGAAGATTGATCTGGAGTAGCAAATACATTGATTTTATAATGTTCTAAACTACTCAAGAGGATATTAGGAAGAGAGAAAGTGTATGATGCTTGTGTGTAGGAGCAAATGTGGCCAGGTTTGTGTAGATGGAATTCTTAGGGTAATAATTTTGATGGAAGTCCAGCTGCTGAGTTATAAATTTTGGGAAGTGTTTCAAGCCAGGCCAACAGTTCACCAAAAGATGAGAAACATTTAGAAGACAGGTACAATTGGTTACCACTGTGCCCCACCTGCAATGAAGAAAAAAAGATTTCTTGAAGACAGAAACACCTGAACAAATCCTCCTCCATTATAGCTATTGCTACTTAGAAGTGAAATAATCAGTCATGATAAAAGAAAATTCCTGAATCTATATGGTTATTGATTGAAAACCCTAGTGCAATGTGTGGACTACTATCCTATGAGGTGTGTCCCAGAGAGGCTCCTAGTCTCATAATGTGTACCACAATGGCTGTTGGGGCTATGTTAGTACTAGATGTTAAAACCTTATTGCAGAAAATTCCACATCCTTTGGATTCAGGGCATAGAAATATTAGACTGAGACTTAACTGGAACATCCTTCTGTGAAAGTTGGGTTTCATAGTGCCATAAGACACACTGTAGGTTTCTAGTAAAAAATGTAATATAGTACAAAGGAAGAGTGTAACAAACACTCCTAAACCAGTGGTTGTCAACCTTCTTAATGATGGGACCCTTTAATATAGTTTCTCTTATTGTGGTGACACCCAATCATAAAATTATTTTGTTGGAACCTTATAATTGTAACTTTGCTAGTGTTATGAATAATGATATGCAGAATATCTGATATGTGACCTTATCGGTGTTCTAACCCACAGGTTGAGAACTGTTGTTATAGACTGTGAGTGCTAAAATACAGCCCCCCCCCAAAGGTACCAACCGGTACACTAGTGGAACAATTGTTAAAGGTGCTACTCTTTGCTTTCTTGTTGGATTTAAGGCCTAATATACATGCTAGAGAAGGAGCTAAAATTTCTACCTCAAGTTTTGCAGGCAGCAGAAAAAGAAGGCTACACTGGGCCTTGCTTCAGCATCTTAGATTTTTAAGCTTTACCCCAGTGACCTATTTCTTAGGTTACTGTAACATCCTGTAAGCCAGTGTATAACCCTAGCTCAGGAAGATTTATACTCTAGTGAGAAAGTAATGGCTATTATTTTGCCAAATGTAATGTGCCTGTCAAGTTGCCTTCTAAACATTGGTGCTTATAACTACTGATTAATGATGTAAATCTTCTGTAAAGGGCGATGCATTGTAGAGATCCCTTTCTAGCCTAGTTTTTATGAAGAATTGATTAATGCCATGGGACAATAGCTCATCATTGTCATAGATGTAGGAAAACAAATCAGATATCTGTATCTCTTACTTCAAAGCTAAGGAAATGTGAAAAAATATTAAAAAAAAATATAAGAGCTAGAATGAAGGTATGATGCTATGTAGCTGTGGTGGCTTGAATAAAAATGGCCCCATAGATCAATAGAAAGTGGTACTATTTGAAGGTGTAGCCTTGTTAGTGTAGGTATGGCATTTTGGAAGAAATAGTTCACTGGGGTCAAGCTTGAAATCTAAGATGCTGAAGCAAGGCCCAGTGTGGCCTTCTTTTTTCTGCGGCCTGCAAAACTTGAGGTGGAAATTTGAACTCCTTCTCTGGCATCTTATCTGCTTGCATGCTGCTATGCTTCCCACCACAATGATAATGGAAATAAACTACCAAAACTATAAGCCAACCTCAATTAAATGTTTTGCTTTATTATATTTGCAGGGGTCAGGGTGTCTCTTTACAGCAATAAATCCCTAAGACAGAAGTTGGTTCCAGACACTGGGGTATTGATATAAAAGGCCTGACCATGATTTTCTTTGAAGGAAGAGGGAACAGTTTGGGAATTTGGACTAGATAAAGTATCTGGACACTTTAAGTGGACCCTAATGGGGTATTCTGGTAGAAATGTTAAGGACAAACATTCTATTGTGTACTGAGTGGATTTGAACTATGAGGGCCAACTTCAAGAGGTTTCAGAAGAGAAGAATATTAGTATGTTATTTAGAGACCATTATTGTAATATTGTGATGAAGAACATGGCTTCTTTCTACTCTTAAAAAACAAATCTTTTGTGTTTGGGTTACTTCACTCAGGATGATATTTTCTAGTCCCATCCATTTACCTAAGAATTTTACAAATTCATTGTTTTTAATAGCTGAATAATATTCCATTGTGTAAATGTACCACATTTTTTGTATCCAGTCCTCTGTTGAAGGACATCTAGGGTCTTTCTAACATCTGTCTATTATAAATAAAGCTGCTATGAACATAGTGGAGCATATGTCCTTTTCATATGTTGGAGCATCTTCTGGGTATATGCCCAGGAGTGGTATAGCTGGGTCTTCAGGTAATGCTATGTCCAATTTTCTGAGGAATTGGTAGACTGATTTCCAAAGTGGTTGCACCATCTTGCATTCTCACTAACAATGGAGGAGTGTTCCTCTTTCTCCACATCCTCACTAGCATCTACTATCACCTGAGTTTTTGATCTTAGCCATTCTGACTGGTGTGAGGTAGAATCTCAGGGTTGTTTTGATTTGCATTTCCCCTATGACTATGCATATTGAACATTTCTTTAGGTGCTTCTCAGCCATTTGAATTTCCTCTGTTGAGAACTCTTTGTTTAGCTCTGTAATCCATTTTTTAAATAGGGTTATTTGGTTGTCTGAAATCTAATTTCTTGAGTTCTTTGTATATATTGGATATTAGCCCTCTATTGGATGTAGGATTGGTAATAATCTTTTCCCGTCTGTTGATTGCTATTTTGCCCAATTGACAGTGTTCTTTGCCTGACAGAAGCTTTGCAATTTTATGAGGTCCCATTTGTCAATTCTTGCTCTTAGAGCAGAAGCCATTGGTGTTTTGTTCAGAAACTTTTCCCTTGTGCCTAGGTTTTTGAGGGTCTTCCCTACCTTCTCTTCTATTAGTTTCAATGTATCTGGTTTTATGTGAAGGTTCTTTATCCACTTGGACTTGAGCTTTGTACAAGGAGATAAGAATGGATTGATTTGCATTCTTCTACATGCTGACCTCCAGTTGAACCAGCACCATTTGTTGAAAATGCTGTCCTTTTTCCACTGAACAGTTTTAGCTCCTTTGTCAAAGATTAAGTTACCATAGGTATATCATCCTGAGTGAGGTAACCCAATCACAAAAGAACACACATGGTATTCGCTCACTGATAATTGGATATTAGCCCAGAAACTTGAAATACCCAAGATTCAACTCAGAGACCACATGAAGTCATGAAGAAGGAAGACCAAGTGTAGGTGCTTTGGTTCTTCTTAGAAGGAGTAACAAAATACTCAAGGGAGCAAATATTGAGACACAGTGTGGGACAGAAACTGAAAGAGGGGTTGTCTGGAGATCATTCCACCTGGGTATCAATCCAATGTGCAGTCACCAAAGGTAGATGCTGATGTGGATGTCATGAAGTTCATGCTGACAGGAGCCTGATATAGCTGCCTCCTTAGAAGTCTGCAAGAGTCTGAAATATTCAGAGGCAGATGCTCACAGCTAAACATTGAACTGATCAAGGGGTTCCCAATGGAGGAGTTAGAGAGAAGACTGAAAGAGCTGAAAGTGTCTGTGGCCCCATGAGGAGAGCAACAATACCAACCAACCAACCAGAGCTCCCAGAGTCTAAACCACCAGCCTGGGAGCACATAGGGAGGGGCCCATGGCTCCAGCTGTATATGTAGGGGAGGATGGCCTTGTCTGGCATAGGTGGGAGAGGAGATCCTTGCTCCCATGAAGGATGCTGAGTGCTCAGTGTGGGTAATTCGAGGGTGGGGATGTGAGAGTGGGGGTGGATGTGGGGGCAAATTCTCATAGAAGCAGAGGAGGTGTAATGGGGTAATGGGATAGGGGGTTCCTGGGCAGGGAGAAATGAGTAAGAGCAGAACATCTGAAATGTAAATAAACTATTTAATAAAAAATAAAAATTAAAAAAAAAAACAACTTGTAAAACAAAAAAAAAAAAAAAAAAAAAAGAAAAAGAAAAAGAAAACCCAAAAGAAGATTTATGGATTGATGACTTGTCAGAGGAAATGTTCAAAAAGCCTTGTATTGACTATGTTATGTAGTTATTAATATTTTCTTTTATGCACATTTTTAATGAAAAACAAGAAGCTGGGCAAGGAAAAAATATATGAAACACAATTTTAGGAGAAAAAGGACACCAGAAAGTGTAATGGAGAGAGCCTTTTTGTTCAAGAATAAAAATAGATTAAAGGAAATCACAATCTTAAATTGAATAAAGAATGTGATGTCCTCAGAGCAAGAGCAAGATCTTACCCCACAAAGCTTCTGATGTGTAAAAAGGAATTAAAGATAAATGAAATGAACATAATGAAAAGTTTATGGCCAGGTGTGGTGGTGCATACCTTTAATACAAGCACTGTGAAGGCAGAGGCTGGTGGATCGTAGTTGTGATTTACATATGATTCTTCAAGATAAATAGTTATCACTGAAGACTAGGCATTTATAGTGCTGCAGACTACTTGGGTCCCTACTGAAGTACTGGTTGAAAAAAACTTCTTGTACTACAGCTAGTACTCATGGCACATAGAAGGTAAAATGGTCGTATATGCAACTATATTGTCCCGCAAGTGAATGAAGAGTCCCTAACATATGCTTTGTACTATAAGAAACATAGAAACTATGCTTATTAAATAGTTACTGAGTAAAAATCATTCCATTTATTTGGCTTATATCTCCTTCTTTGCTGACTTTTGGATTTATCTTTCATGATTTAATTGAAGTCATTCATTACTTGATGTATTAAAATAATAAATTATATTAAGAAATAGTTATTTTCACTTAACTGAGTCTTACACAGTTCATTGTCTGTAATTTGTCTATTTTCCCACTGTATTAGGTTTATTTTCATGAACAGGGACTCCTAAAATGCAATCTTCTGAGTAAAAGCAGTGCCTATGAAACTATGTTACCCTCAAACCTTTTTGATTCAGCAATCAGTATGTTCATTAATACTCATTCCTCATGATTCAGATAAAGACTAATTTTGAGAACAGCTACCATAGAAGAGCTGATAATTAGAATTCTCACACTATATTATGGCTTGGATCATGTGTGATCAGCCTAATTCATTTGCTAGAGAACTGTTTCCTAGATGATAATTCTATTGAGAAATGACCGGGTCAGGAAGGTACTAACCTCATATATATGAGTTAATATTTAACAGCCTATTATATGGGGAATCCTAGAGAGAAGTGGCCCAAAACATGTGACACAGATGAATGTCTTATCTTGCATTTTTACTCTCTTTCTTTGATTTCTGTCTGCCATGAGATAGGTAACATTTTTTCCCTCTGTTGCTACCTTTTAGCAATGATTCTTTGCATTAATAACAACTGGAAATAGATGGAATACTGTAAAATGGAATAAAAACGAATATTTCTTCATTTAAGTTGATTGGCCAAACAACAGATATTTACTAATATAGATCATCTAAAAATAATTATTGAAAGAAGGTGAAATAGCAATGTGACTATGCTATCATTTTAGCTTGCATGTGTCATAGTACATTTCTTTGGGAAATTCTGCCACACCACTATATTTCAGGGAAAGAAATGGGTCTTTGTTATTTATAAATGCTTCTCTCATTGTACAACAATTTCTGTATTAAGAGCAAAGGATATAAATGCAACTTTATAGACGGATGCTTGTGTTGGGCCATGGCTGCCAACTTTCACAGTATTTTGAATTATTTGCTCTTTCAAGGGATACCAGAAGATGGAAGTCAGTGAAGCTTTAAGCTGTCCTTTACCCTACATTATAAATGACATTTCTTTGTAACTAAAACAGAATTTAGATTTTTATGCATATTCTGCTTTGGAAAACAACAAAGGGGATTTGTTCAGAAAATGAAAAAATTCAATGATAAAGATATTCAGTGCCTTCAAGATAATTTTAATTAGTTCCCCAATCAAGTGAGTAATTTGCACTCCTTCTCAGCATTTTCTCTAATTCTTGGCAATCCATTTTATCCAGAGTCTTAAAACCAAAAAGGTTTTTAATTTTTTAATTTAAAATATTTTTTATGAAATGACCTCTTGACCACATAATGAAACTATCCTCTTATCTATTAATTCCTTCAAATCCTAGGTATTTTAAATTGCTCAAACCTTATTTGGTCTAGAAGATTATGCTGTTACTTGTGATTTTACTCCTAAAAGTTGATAGTATGTTCATTGTACAATCCTGAATTAAGCCATAATCCTAAATAAATTGCTCAATAATCATTTAAGCTTCTGACAGTTTGATTAGGAATGGTCGGGGATTATATAGAGAGTGCTGATGACCAAATGTCTGGGGACAAAAAGCATTGGTTTCCTCCTTTTTGTTTCAAGTATCTGCACTTGGAAATTATTATACCATATCTTCAAAGTATGCTTTTTAGAAGAAAATGCAAGTATTAACTTTAGTTTTTAACAGCTATAAAGGCATTGTTTAAGCAACTTATGAATAGCCTTGGGTGAAATGTCATATATTGACTCACTCTCAAATAGTTTAAGTCTTGTGAATGTGAAGTTAGGTGTGATGTAGAGAAACAATGTTCATGTAGGAAATTGCTCTGTTCACAAACCTTCTTCATCCTCACAAAATAGCAATGTTGAATCTTTGATTTAAAATTTTGCATACATAGTCATTGTATTCCAGTGTTAAAATTAAGTTATATTTTCTGTGTGCTTATTTGAATGTCTCTTTTTAAAACATGTTGGTTACATCTTATTCTATTTATCATTTTTCTTTAGGTTTCTCCTCATCCTTTTCCTCTTTCTTTCCTATCTTTTCTTTTGTCTACTCCATAACATTTTCTTTTGTTTCAAGTTACACTTATCATTACTTTCTCTTTTGAGGAATAACATCAAGAAGAAAAAGTTCTTGTTACTTCATTAATTTTTGTCAACTTCATTCCTATTTTGAAAATAAATTTAATAATTTTGTGGGTTTTCATTTAATGACATTTAATTTTCTTCTGAATCTAAGTTTCCATTTTCTTTTCAATTTTTCTCTGTATGAGGGACACTAAAGAGAATATTTTTTTGAAAAATTCAAATTTTAAATGGGCTTTGGCAGGCCCCACAACCCTGATGTCATAGGATTCCTCATTTGTACATTTGATTAAAATATTCTGGTTTTATCTCATTAATGTTGCCTTTAAAGGTCAGATTATATATTTCCATAGCTAAAATTTTGAAAATGTTAAATATATCTGTGTTGATTTCTTGTGAAGAAATTTAAATATTCCAAACTCACAATAATTTCAATAGTAATGCCTAAGACAACAATAAAGATATAAACATAGAAGGCTGACCTCTTATAGTTAGGACACACAACTCTCTTAGAGAATGGTGTTTTTTCAGATTAGGTCAACAGGTCATTCATTATTGCTTGTCTCCATTAAGTCCATTCATCTTTCTAACCCACTGAGTTTGCAGCATTTGTAGAACAACATGCCTTACTTAATTTTTAGTTTGTTGTAGTATGATGTTGTTATAATAAAATGACATTAATTAAAGTAACTTAAGGAAGATAGGTACTATCTTGGCTTATCACTTCAGAGGAGAAGGATACAACGTAGTTAGAAGGGATAGCATTTGGACTGGAACAGATGTTGGATGATCACATATTCATCCTCAAAGAGAAAGGAGAGGGAAGAAGGAGTAGGCAGAGCTTTAAATACTTAAACAAAACCCCTGGTATTATACTTTCTTCAACAAGGCTCTACATACTAAAGGCTATATATCCTCCTCCAAGCTGTGCCACTTATTTGCTAACAAGTCTTGAAAGACATGAGCCTCTGAGAAATATTTTCCATTGAAACTACAACATTCAGCTCCTGGTTCCCATATATCCATGGTCATATAATACTGAAGAATGCATTTAATCCAATTATATAAGTCACTATAGTGTTTAATAGTCTCAAACCTGTTCAAAATTCAATGTCTCTTACACTCTGTAATGTTGTTCATACAAACATTCACACACACACACACCACACACATACACATATATATATACATATGAGAATGTAATATATTATGAAATATAATATATTTCAGGAACTGAAAAACCAGGTCATAAGACTTACTGAAGGAGGTAGACACATGAATGGGAAAGCTAATCTCTTAAAATGTCAGTTATATTTTTATTATTGAATTAGTAAACATTGTTTTTATATGCTACATAATTACCCAATAAAAGAGGGATAATAGACAGAAAAGTAAGGTTTTTTTTTTTTAAGATATTAAGGAATTGTTAGAAAATAAAGGGGCTGTAGAGAATAGGTAAATTCTTAGGTAAGAATCTTAGTAAATTCAGGCAGTGGTGGTGAGCACCTTTAATCCCAGCACTTGGGAGGCAGAGGAAGGCAGATTTCTGAGTTCGAGGCCAGCCTGGTCTACAGAATGAGTTTTAGGACAGCCAGGGCTATACAGAGAAATCCTGTCAAAAAAAAAAAAAAAAAAGAGAATCTTAGTAAAGTTCTTTGTAATATGGATGCCAGCAATCTCAATCAAAATTCATATAAACCCTAAAAAAATTAATGTGATAAACCATTATCATCAGAGAAAAAATAATTATTGATAAAATTGAAATTGATAAAATTGATTTTATGAACATTATCAAAATCACATTTGATGGTGTAATTTATATATTTTTAAAAATTAAGTTCCTGTAAAAAGAAACAATAAAAGGGATATTCTCCTTTAATGTGCCTCTAAACAATTAGGAGTAAGGGAAAATGGTGAAGGATCCACACATATTATTGAATGCTGCAGGGTATCAAGGGAAGAATGAGATCCAGAGGCAGACATGGATAGAAGCTTGACATAAGAGTTCAACACTTGGGTATGCCTATGCTATATTCTCTCTGTATCTGTTTTAGGTCTACACACCTTTTCAAAGGTATAAGAAAACAATGGAAAACGTCATTTCATAAATATGGTGACATGGAAACAAGCCACAAGTTCTGCAATGATTGCTAAATATCATTCCATATTTATTTTTTGTCAATACACAGAAACATTTCAGTCTTCTAAAGACGTCTGATTATCTTCACGGTGTGTCTCTGAAAAGGTAGAAGATTGCATGCATGTACAGCAGTATGTGAACTAATAGATGCATGTGCTTTTCATGGGAATTTCATATACCTTAGCTGAAAATATTTTCATGAAAACTGAAAGCATACAAATTGCTAGGTACAAATAAAGATGCTCTTTAAGGCTGTTGATAACTGTGGGACAGTAAAACCATGCCAGAGAGCTTGTGGTGTAGAATAGTCTCCAACTGGAGACTTGATGGGCACACACCTGCAACCGAGTTCTCTGCTCTTCCTTGACTCCCAGCGGAGCCTAGATGTCCAAGAGTCTGAGAACCCCAATGTCCCTGCCTCTCAGTCCAGTGGACCCCTGAACAAGCTCTGACTTTCCCACAGCTCAGATTGCTCATTCCCACCCCTAGAGTGGTATCATGGCACTCCCGTATAGCTCAGCCCCTTCTAGCAGTGCAGGGAGATGCAGTTTCTTCCTTATTTTCTAAAATAAGCTCCACAAACTTCACTTAGCTCTGTGTCTGTCTAAAATGCGTCTATGAGGTGCCTGTGGGGTCACAGCCACAAAGTACTTTCCATCTGCTTAGGTAAAAATATTCTTAAGATTCATTGATGAGAAACTGCACATCATTATTCAGAAATTATGGTCATACACTATTTTAGCACCCCAAATATTCGCCTACCAGTCACTATTTCTCAGATATTTCATTTTAAAATCTTTTTTTTCTGGTGGGTAGATTTCTCTCCCCATTTGTTTATAAAAATAATAACTACAGCCTAAGCTGTAAGAGAAAAGAATGGTATCCAGAGTATGGTGATATAATTCACATCTGATTTGACCAATTCACCCTAAATAAACCTCATCCATAATTCAGTGTTTGCTTTAATACAGAAATAAAAATAATACATCATACAACTTGACACACAATTATATGTATATTAAAATTGCCTACAGGACACCTAATTGTCAGTACTATATACCCAGACTTTTCTTTTATAATATTAGAAATTGTAACTATATATTTAGAAAAATTTTCCAACTTGTTATTGTTACAGTAACAAGACTTTAAATAAATTTTTGAAAAATAGAGCAATGGGATTTAATAAAATCATCTTTTTATTTGCACAATTGAGCATTAGCTCATATATTAGAAAAAACATCAACTTTTTCCATTACTTATACATAAAAAATTCCTGGCAACTGAATTATAGACCTTACATAAAATTGACAGCTTGATTAAAGCATTACTGACATTAAACTTATTCCGTGTATTACATGTGTACATTTCAGGGATTTTGACATATATGACCAATGAAATAATCACTACTTTGAAGATAATGGTCTTGTCTATCACCTTCACCTATTTTGCTAGGTTTACTGGCAATCCTTTTCACTAGCACCTTGTCATTTCCCTGAGACTTTTCTGGGAAACTGTTACTTTGCTTTAGGATAAACTGCATTCATTTTTTTAAAATAGAAGTTTATACAATCATAATCATAAAAATGCTTATTCATGTTATTTTATGTAAAACATATTTACTCTGAGATTTAGATGTGATGTGGCATGAACACACACAAACATCTTTTTCTTGGCAAAGTATTGAATCTGGAAACTTCTGTGAATACAAAAATCCATGGGTATGTTCTCAAGCAGGTTATGTAAAATGACATATTATTTGAATACATGTTTATAGAATATTAAAAACATACCTAATTTTGAATATTAATAATATAAATTCACAATAAATAGTTATATTATACAATTTACAGAAATAATGACAAGAGGCTAGTCTATATGCATTAATCATATATAATTGGTTTTCATTATAAATTTTTTTAAAATAAATTTTTCAAGGTGATCTAGAAATTTGAATTACAACAAGCAATATATGTAAAAAGTTCATTTTTCCCATACTTAGTAACTACTATTTTAAATTTAATTCTTCAAATAGATATGTAATAAAATATTATTTAGGCTGGAAACAACATTTTCCTATTGTTCATGAGTAAGTTGTTTTACTGTCCTTTGTTCTTTTATGGAAATATACCCTCAAATAATTTAATTCTCTAAATTTTTCTGTTAATATTGAGAGTTAGGAATTTTCAGATGTTTTGAATACTATATGTCATATATATATATATATATATATACATATATATCATATATTACATATATGTATATATATTTATATATATATCCAAAGCTGTATATTATCCTCAGATACTTTTAACATTGTCCTC
Organism: Arvicanthis niloticus; assembly: GCF_011762505.2. Taxonomy (NCBI): domain Eukaryota; kingdom Metazoa; phylum Chordata; class Mammalia; order Rodentia; family Muridae; genus Arvicanthis; species Arvicanthis niloticus. The sequence goes on from NC_133433.1 coordinate 6,507,915, forward strand.
CAAAGCCCATTATTTTAGATTAAAAACACTTACTTTTTAATTAATAGATTTGGTAATAGTGTGATATAAAAAAAAAAAAATGTCTTCTTAACCCAAGACCTAAAGAATGTTCTCAAAATGGTTTAACTAGAAATTTTATTTTTTTGAAATGTTAGATTTAGGCTCATGATAGTTAAAATATATTTTCTATATAGTCTTAAACATATATCAAAACTTTTTCTATCTTTAATTCTTAAATTTAAATATGGTTTTTAGAGACAAGAGTGCAGAGTATGAAGGAAGATTTGGAGGAAGAAAAAGATGAGAGATATTGTAATTACATTATTGAGTTAACTCACTCTTATAGAACAGTAAGTTGAGATTATCATTTTTATTAAATTTTCTTTGCATTCATATGAAATTTGAAGTAGTTAGGAATTATCCTATATATGAATTTTTTACATTCTGTTTGACCATTTTTAAAAATTTAAACCTATCATGTTTAAATTTTTGATATTCTGTCACAAATCTTGAAATAAATTACTGGAGACTCAAAATTTTTTGTTTAAAAACACAGTTTGGCCACTTTTTAGTCTTTATATTCTCAAGTTTGACTTGGTAATGAATGTTTTTGTTAAAAACAAAATGAAACAGTATAACTAAAATCTACTTTAAAATTTAATTTAATGTACAAGTAAATGAGGAGAAATTATTAAAATTTTCTCCAGTATACACATTCAGTACATTTTTTCCTTAAAATAATATTTTAAAATTTATACTTTTCAGTACACATGAGAGTTTACTGTAAATCAGTTTTATACACAAATATATCATGCTTTTGATGTTAACATAAGATAAAAGTATAAAGATTTTCTCTTTTGGAAGGCTGGTTCTGAACATTTTCAAAGACATAGTTGGAAGTTGGCTGAAAGTTCTTCAAGATGTTATGTTAGGAAGAGATAAAATTGGGACAGTATCTGGATTTCAAACAAGTGTCAGTATATAAGTTAGGGCTCTTTTAATTGTCATGTTAAAATTACTTTTGTTTCTTCTACAGTACTTAATGTAAGTTGTATTGAGCCTGATATAGCTGTCTCCTTAGAGTTCTGCCAGGGTATGACACCTTTAGAGGCAGATGCTCACAGCTAATCACTGATCTGATCAAGGGTTTCCCAATGGAGAAGTTAGAGAGAAGACTGAAGGAGCAGAAAAGATTTGTGGCCCCATGAGGAGAGCAACAATACCAATCAACCAGAGCTCCCCAGGGTCTAAACCACCAGACTGGGAGCACAAAGGGAGGGACCCTCCATCTGTACATGTAGGGGAGGATGGCCTTGTTGGGCATAGGTGGGAGAGGAGATCCTTGGTCCCATGAAGGCTGAACACCGAATGGGAGGAAATTTGAGGGTGGGGAGGTGGGAGTGGGGGGTAGGTGGGGCACATCCTCATAGAAGCATGAGGAGGGGGAATGGGATAGGAGGTTCCTGGGTGGTGGTGGGGATGAGGGTAAGGGGATAAAATCTGAAATGTAAATATAATATCCAATTTTTAAAAAAGATTGGATACTTTCTAAATGTGTTAGTGTGTTGAAACCTAGCATGTCTGTTACGGGGTCCTATCAACCAGCTGGTTTTTTTTTTTTTTTTTTTTTTTTTTTTTTTTTTTTTTTTTTTTTTTTGCTCTGAATATTATAGGACTTTGTTATTCTGAAAAAATAAAACGTGCAAGAACTGGAAGAAGTGAATCAGGCTTTAAGCAGAAGCAAGAGGGTGATGGGCTTGATTGTTGCTGGTATAACAACTTTAATTACATTAATTACTAGCACCACTGCTTCTGTAATTGCTTTGACACAAGAAGTTAAGACAGCTTTTGTTAATCATTTAGCAAAAAAAAAAAAATAAAAAAAAAAATGTTACTGTGTTGAGTAAGAGGAAAAAAATGCCAGGCCATGATACTGTACCCAGCAAAACTCTCAATCATCATAGATAGAGAAACTAAGATATTCCATGACAAAATAAAATTTAAATTATCTTTGTACTAATCCAGCCCTACAAAGGATACTAGGAAGAAATATCCCACATAAGGAGGGGTAACTGCAACCAAGAAAACACAAGAAACTAAATAGTTCACAACAAACCACAAAGAAATGATTCATACATAATACCAACTCCAGCAACCAAACTAACAGAAACCTACAATTATCTGTTTTTAATATCTTTCAACATCAATGACCTCAATCTTCCAATAAAAAAAAATAGGCTAACAGACTGGATATAATAATAGGATCTAGCATTTGGCTGCATATAAGAAACACACCTCAATGACAAAGACAAATACAACCTCAGAGTAAAAGACTGGAAAAAAAAGTTTTCCAAGCAAATGGTCCCAAGAAACATGCTGGAGGTGGCAGTCTAGTATCCAATAAAGTAGACTTCAACCAAAAGTTATCAAATGAGATGCAGAAGGGTCACTTCATATTTATCAAAGAAAAAATACACCAAGAAGTCTCAGTCCTGAACATCTATGCCCCAAATGCATGGACAACCACATTTATAAAAGAAACTTTATTAAGGCTCAAAACACACACTGAATCTCACACAATAATAGTGAGAGATTTCAGCACCCCACTTTCACCAACAGACAAAACCTAATCAGAGACACAGTGAAACTAACCGAAGTTATGAATCAAATGGATTTAACAGATATCTATTGAACATTTCACCCCCAAACAAGAGAATATACCTTCTTCTCAGCACTTCGTGGAACCTTCTACAAAACTGACCATATAATTGGACATAAAACAAGACTCAATAGATACAAAAAGATTGGAATAATCTCAAGCTTTCTATTAGATCACCATGAACTAAGGCTAGACTTTAGTAGCAATAAAAACAACAGAAAGCCCATATACTCATGGAAGCAGAACAACTATCTGATCACTGATAATTTGGTTAGGAAATAAATAAAAAAAATCAATAAACGACTATAAGACTTTAAAGAAATCAGTGAAAAAGAAAACACATGAGACCCAAAATTATTGGACACAATGAAAGCAGTGTTAAGAGAAAAATTCATATCACTAAGTGCCTTCATAAAGAAATAGGAGAGGTGTCATACAAGCAAATTAACAATACACCTGAAAGTTCTAGAATACAAGGAAGCAAACATATCCAAGAGGAGTAGATGGAAGGATATAATCAAACTCAAGGCTGAAATCAGCCAGTTAGAAACAAAGAGAATGATGTGAAGAATCAACATCAAAACCAAAAGCTGGTTCTTTTAGAAAGTCAAGATTGATAAACCCTTGGCTAAATTAAGTAAAGGTCACAGATACAGTATCTAAATTAACAAAATCAGAACTTAAAAAAGAGACATAACAGATCCTGAAGAAATTAAAAAAATCATAAGAACTACTACAAAAGCATATACTCTACAATACTGGAAAATCTGGATGAAATGAAATGATTTTCTAGACAGAAAACACATACCAAAGTTAAATAAAGATCAGGTAAAATATCTAAATAGTCCCATAACCCCTTAGGAAATAAAATAGTCAACCAAAAAATAAGAGGGGTTGGAAGGCAAGGCTAAATGGTTTTACTGCAGAATTCTACTAGAACTTCAAAGAAGAGCTAATACCAATATTCTTCAAACTATTTCACAAAATAGAAACAAAAGGAAAACTACCTAATTCATTTTATAAGGCAACATTTACTCTGGTACCTAAACCACACACACCAAAAACCAACCAAACAAACAAAAACAAAGGACAGGAACTTTAGACTAACCTTGCTGATAAATGTTGATGCAAAAATACTCAATAAAATTCTCACAAACCAAATTCAAGAAAACATAAAAATCATCATTCATCATGATTAAGCAGGCTTCATCCCAGGAATGCAGGGATGATTCAATATATGGAAATCCTTCAACATAATTCACTATATAAACAAACTCAAGAAAAAAAATACATGATCATGTCATTAGATGCTACAATAGCCTTAGATAAAATGCAATACCCCTTTATGTTAAAAGTTCTGGGGATATCAGACATTCCTGGCAGAGACCTAACCATAATGAAAGCAATACATAGTAAACCAACAGCCAACATCAAATTAAATAGAGAGAAACTAGAAGCAATCCCACTAAAACTTGGGACAAGACAAGGTTTTCAGCTCTCTAGCAGTCTATTTAATATAATACTGGAAGTTCCAGCTAGAACAATTAGACAACAAAAGGTTATCAAGTGGATACGATTTGGAAAGTAAAGGGTCAATGTATCATTATTTGCAAATGATATAACATACATAGCTGACTCCCATAATCTCACCAGAGAACTACTACAACTAATAAACACCTTCAGCAAAATGGTATGATATAAAATTATCTAAAACAAACCAGCAGTCATCTTTATACCAATGATAAACTAAATGAGAAGGAAATGAGGGAAACAACACCCTTCACAATAGCCACAAATTGGTGTAACTCTTATGAAGCAAGTGAATGATCTGTACGACAAGAACAGAAGGCACCTATCATCCTTGTAGCCATCTTGAGCCATATACCCTGAAAAGAGACTTGATTATATTAGCCTACAACAGCTGAGCACACTCTGATAACATCTTGCTTTAGATACCCAAGATTTTTCCTTGAGTGTGTGAGACTTAAAGGTGTGTGACTTAAGGGTGTGACTTAGAGATCAGATTTAGAGAGAAGACCTAAGGGCATGATTAAAGGTGTGACTTAGAGGCGTGGCTTAGAAGTGAGACATATAAAAGGTGAGAGGCAGACAGGAGAGTTCAGAACAATTTGGAGTAACAGAGAATCAGACACTTGAGAGAGTACAACTTAGAGTACAACTTGGAACTAGGAATTAGGTTAGAGAGTACAATTTAGAGTACAACTTGGAGTTATTATTAGGTATTAGGCACTTGGCACTTGGAGGAATAACTTGGAATTAGACATTAGGCACTTAGCACTTGGAAGAAGTAACTTGGAACTTGGAGGCACTAGGGACTAGGAACTCAAGACTTGGGACTTGGAGAGAAGAAGAGAGACTGAAGAATGAACAGGATTGAATCATACTCTGGTCTCTATTCTTTGAGTCCGTCCTCACTCTCTCTCTTGCTGAACCCTGACCTGCAGACTGGGGCAGCTTGGGGCAGTGCGGGCTAACAACTTAGCCCCCAAGGCTTTTGGCAGTGCCAGTTCGAACACTGACAGAGTGGTCCATGACATTTTGGGCCCCAGCGTCGGGCAGCTCCGGCCGCAACAAAACTTCAAATATCTGAACAAAAGAAATTGAAGAAGACCTCAGAAAATGGAAAGATCTCCAATGTTCATTAATTGGTAGGATTAACATATTGAAAATGGCCATTTTACCAAAAGTAATCTACAGATTCAATTCAATAATCCCAATGAAAATTTCAGCACAGTTATTCAAAGACATGGAAAGAGCAATTCTCAACTTCATATGGAAAAACAAAATTCCAGGATTGTCAAAATCATTCTCAACAATAAAAAATCTTTTGGGAGAATCGTCATCCCTGACCTCAAGGTATACTACTAAGCAATAGTGATAAAGACTGCATGGTATTGGTACACACACACATAGGTTGACCAATGGAATAGAATCAAAAACCCAGAAATAAACCCACACATCTGTAGACAATTGAACTTTGACAAAGAAGCCAAAAGCATATAGTGGAAAAATGAAAGTATCTTCAAGAAATGTTGCTAGTCTAACTGGAGGTCTGTATGTAGAAGAAGGAAAATAGATCCATATTTACCACCTTCCATAAAGCTCAAGTCAAAGTGGATCAATGGCCTCAACATAAAACCAAATACAGTGAATCTAATAGAAGTGTACATGGTAAAGAGTCTCAAACTCATTGGCCAAGGGGCAATTTTTCTGAACAGAACACCAATGGCTCAGGCTTTAAGAACAACAATTGATAAATCTGACCTCATGAAACTGAAAATTCTGTAAGGCGATAGATACTGTTAATGATAAAAATGGAGAAGAAGCTGAAAGAAAGGCTGTCCAGTGACTGACCTAACTTGGGATCCATCTCATAGAGAATGTGAGGGCACCAAGGCCTGGCATCATTACATATTTTCTTACAGACAGGAGCCTGGCATGGCTGTCTTTTGAGAGGCCCTACCAGAAGCTGACTGAGACTGAGAAAGATACTTACGTTAGACTAGAGTTAGGGACTCCTATGGTTGAATTAGGGAAAGAATTAAAGAAGCTGAAAGTGAAAGCAATCCCATAAGAAGACCAACAGTCTCAACTAACCCAGACCTCAGGGATCACCCAAAGACTGAGCCACCAACCAGAAGTATACCTGGGCTGGCCAATGCCCCTGACACATATGTAGCAGAGGTCTGCCTAGTCTGGCTTCAGTGGAGAAAGATGTGCTTAATCCTCAAGAGATTTGAGGTCCTAGTGAAGGGGAAGATCTGGGGAGTTGGAAGAACATTCTCAGAGGCAAGAAGCAGGAGGAGGAATAGGATGGAGAACTATGGGAGAGGGGACTGAAAGGTGCCAATGACGGATATTTAAATAAATAAAATATTTTTTTAAAAAAAAGAACAATATAAGATTCCAAAACACAGCAAAATGAAGCAAAATGTTTACAAAAGTACCTCTAAGTTCTATGCGCCCCCATATGCTTGCATATTTAAATACTTGATTTCTATTTGGTGGAAATATTTGGGAAGGATTAGGAGGTGTATACCTGCTAGAGGAGGTGTATCTCTGTAAATGGACTTCAAGATTTCAAAAGTTCAAATCATTTACAATTACCTCTCTCTGTCTATCCTTGTATGTGTGGATCAGATGTAAGCTCCCAGCTATTTTATTAACGCCATATCTGTCTGTATGCTGCCATGCTTCCTGCCATTGCTAGTCATGGACTCACCCACAAAAACTGTAAGCAACCCCTCAGTTACATGATTTCTTTTATAAGCTGATGTAACCATGATTTCTCTTTTGAGAATTAGAGAAATAACTAAGATGGAAATTAGTAGCAGGTTGTAAAGTGATTATCCTGACTATACTGGGTTCTATATTTGTGTGTTTTTATTTTGAGAAATATGGAAAACTGGGGATTTTTAGACTAGCAAAAACAGTTGAATGCGCTAAGTGGGGATTAATGGGACATCCTAGTAGAAGCTCAGAAGACAGTAGAACTGAGAGGTATATAGACTGTGAGGCCCAAATCAAGAGGTTTCAGAGTGAAAGAAAATTAACAATTGAGCCATTCTTGTAGCATGTCAGCAAAACCTGTAGCAGGATTTTACCCCTGTTCTAAGACACTGCTAAAATTCTTCATTGAATAGCCTTGGACTAATTTGTTTTGGCATATGAGTTTTGAAGCAGGCTGATACTGGTGTTTTCTTGTTATTGGTAATTATTTTTATTCAAATATACAATAAAAAAGAGGTGGTGAAACAAAAAATAAGAAATATCAGAAAACTGTTGTAACCTTTGTTTAAGCTGAAATAAAGAAATAGAATAAACGGAGTGTTGTCCTCAGGGTAAGAACCCTGCTCATTATTGCAATTTGTGAAACTTAAAGAAACTGAAGAATTATCTATACTTAAAGAACAACAAGAAAACAAATCTTATGCAAATGAAATTGAATAAATATTTTAGATACCTTCCTAAGCAAATAGCAAATATAACATTATTAGGAACCTGCTTCTGGCTCTAGAGTCATGAGCAACACAAAAGTAATAGTGTTATATAATCTTACTCTGTGGTTAATGAAAGCCAACTAGGCCAGACATGTGTTGAGGAGTCCTTGTATAGGAATCAGGAGAGATCATTGTGTAAAGCTATAAAAATGAAGCTTGGATAATATTGGAGGCCACAAGATATGAGAGATATCAGAAGGAATGGGATTTCTGACCATGAAGAGTTATAGCATGTAATCTAGCCATCAAAGCTAGAAGGAGTAGGAGATCCTAAGTTCTTTGTTCTCAGATATATGGATACAGGATTTGAAGTTTTTAAAAATAAGTTTGTTCTCACTTTGACCCAGTATTTCCTCACAATTCCCTTATTTTGAAATGATGATGATGATGTGTGTATATATGTGTATATGTGTATGGTAGAAGTATATTTTATTTTTGATATTTCAGTGTGTTAAATTTTAGAGTGCCTTGAATCTCAGAAGAGACTTTGTACTTTTAAGCATTCTTGAAGTTGATAGATTTTTGAAGTTTGACTAAAACCCTTTTGCATTAAGATAAGTTTACAAACCTATGAAGGTCACAGGGAGGGATGTGGTTGTTTCAATGAAAATAAGCCTCATAGGCTTACATATTTAAATGTTTGGTTCCAAATTTGTGGAACAGTTTGAGAGGAATTAGAATGTATAGTCTTGTTAGAGGAGATGTGCCACTATGGGTGGGCTTTGAGGTTTCAAACACCCACAACATTCTCTGTTAGTTCTCTCCCACTGACTTTTGCTGGAGGATATAATCTCTTGATTTTGAGACTTGAGAAAGGGATTTGTTAATGTCACCATTTTAGGACTACATGCTCTAAAATCTGCCACTCTAGACCTGCTGTCCAGTTGTGGGTTTATGTGTTATTTCCCATGTTCTACAAGGACGATATTATCTTAAGTTTGTTGAGCTGATCTACAGATATTTTAATTGATATGTTCATTTGGCCAAATAATAGTAATAGAAGAAGGTTTGCCTTTAGCCTGGTGAAATATCTAGTCTTTAGTTCTTGCCTACTTTGCACTGTTAAGTATTTTCATCCCAGGAAATGGTCTTTAAATCCAAACAAGTGGTTAGTTACTTCTGTAACATTTATACCACTGTTAGACTAGTAGGCTTTATAGCCATATCACTACCATAGGACACTCGCATAAGGGCTGTAACTGGGTGAAACTGATTATTGTTTCTCCTCTGGTCATGTGAAAAACAACTTCCAGTATCATACATACTACTAAGTAGGGGTGAATCTTCAGATAGTCATCAGCTTGAATTCGCTGTTTGATGACATAAATATTATCGTCAGGAATAAGTCTTATTGTCAAATTGTAGAAAGCAACCATGGCTTTGAAAGTAGCCTGAGATACTTGATAGTTTCTATAGGACTGTTTGCCCAACAACTCAAAAAGAAGTAATCTATTCTTAACAGTGGGTGTTTTATATAGAAGTATAAGGTGCTTGTTTGGGTCACTGTTTTCCTATTATTTGGTTTTACAAATGGTTTTAAATACTGATTTTCTTCCTTACTCTTTTTGTCTTACCCTACTTCTTATTTAATCTTCCCATTCTAGATTCCCCTTTGTCTCTCCATAACATTATAGTCTATTACTCTTTTTTTTAGGAGATCCCTTGCTTCCCGTTGGTCCCTTATTAAGTACCCAAACTTTATGATAATTTAAAATGTAGCATACATTTCAAAAGTCTAAAGCCACATATAGTCTTCTGAGGTCTGTGTTACCTCAATCAGGATAATATTTCCTAGAGTCACCTGAATATCAAAAAATTTTATAATTTCATTTTTAACAGCTGTATAATATTTTACTGTATAAATGTACTATGTTTTAATCTTTTAGTTCTGGTTATTTCCAGTTTCTGGCTATTATGAATAAAACCACAATTAATATTGGTAAACATATACCTCTGTAGTAAAAAGTAGACTCCTTTTGTTATAGGCCTGTCTTAGTTGGGATTGCTATTGCTATTATGAAACACATGACCAAAGCAATTTAGGAGGAAAGTATTTATTTGACTTTCATATTAGAGATGATTGAGGGAAGCTAGACAAAAAAAATCAAACAGGGAAGGGACCTGGAGGTAGGAGCTGATGCAGAGGCCATGAAGGATGCTTCTTATCGGCTTGTTCATCTGTTGCAATGGCTTATTAAGCCTGCTTTCTTATAAAATTCAGGACCACCTGAAGGGCTCTAACATGTCCAGTCATACAAACATGGCAGCATCAAGTCCTGCTACCCTTATTTTCTTCTTCCTTCCTAAACTTTTCCCTTATTTACCCACATTTAGATTTCTAAAGCTAGCCACCAGGATCTGTTCCATTATTTGATCAATAGCTCATCCCTGCTCATTACTAATGTGTAGTTACTAAAACACTAAGACCTACTAATTCAAATTTTCTATTTGGCTACCATGACTAGCATGACAAATCATAACCGACTACTTCATCTTAAGTCATTTTAATATGGTTCTTCTCCTTACTTTCCCATTTAAAATCACTCATACAAACCTATTTATTGTTCTTTATGTCTTGCTTAAAAAGGGATCTCATTGTGTTGGAAATTGGTGCTTAGGTATTATCTGTTCTTAATCCTGGGTCTAGAGGGGAGCAGCAATCCCTCAAGCCATCTACACAATTTTCATTATCTCAGCATACCTTTGACTGTGGCTACTCTTATATTAAGACACTTAAAGACTTCCTCCCCACTTCCTCTTATATTCAAGAAGGTCTAACTACTTCTGGCTAAAATTTTTATTTAGACCACAGCTCTGTCAAATGGCCACTGGAAGTCTCAACCAATGTTGACATGGCTTCCTTGACTCCACACATTACCAATAAACAGGATTCATTTAGTAGCCCTCAGAAGAACCTTCCAAGTCATCAAAAATATATTATTAACAGTGTAAACAGACTCAAAATATGCTTTTTATATACCCTGCTAACACACTCAGCTATGTGAAAGGAATGAGGAGTTTTTAGCACAAAAGGCAACTCAGTTACTAACTTCTTGTTTCTCTGATTCCTCAAGTTTATCTCTTACTCTCTCAGATTGGATGGGTTCATTAAAAAGCACATCAGACTTTCCCCTCTATTGTCAGTAAAGGCTAAAATCACACTTCACCAACTTAGTATATTGTCAAGGCACTATTTCTTACCTTATGATACAACCTACTTCTATCCAGGCTAACTTGCAGCATGACCTGATCTAGATAACACATTCCTAGCCCTCCTTCAACACAGAATATTGTCACATCAAAGATTCCATTCTAATACCAAATACTTTGCATTGCTTCTCTAACACATCTGACTCTCACACCAGGAAATAAGAACTTTTTAAATATAACCCAACCCATATATGTAATGTATTTCAGCGGTCCCTTAAATGAACCCTTACCTTTCCTAGTCACCATGCTCAGGGCCTGCTTCCTGACTATGACTGGCAGATTGACTTCACCTATATGCCTAGTGTGAGGTACTTTAAATACCTTGTGGTCTGCATTGATCCTTCTCTGGCTGGACTGAGGCTTGCTGAATATTGAACAACAGGGTATCAGCCATCAGCTCCCATCTGCTGTCTAATATAGTGTCTTACTTTGGACTGCCTACCACCTTCCAGGCAGATACCAGCCCAGAATTTGCCTCTCAAGTCACTCAGAGTATTGTCCAAGCTCTACAAATACCCTGGCATTATCATATCCCATACCACCCAAAATTTTCTGACAACATTGGGTGAACAATCAGAACTCTAAAAGAAATATTAACCAAACTTACCCTAGGTATTCATCTCAATTATATCAAACTTCTGTTAGCGTATTTTCATCATTGTTCTTTGTTTTATAAACCCTTCAGTCTTTCTCCATTTGAATTGATGTTAAAAGACATCTTCTTCACAAAGGCCTGTAGCTTTTGATCTCCATTATCCTTAGTACATTCCTGTTAGATCTCGTACAGGCCATCCAATTGCTCATCTGGATACGTTGCCTCCTTCTGAAGATGCTCATGAATCCTCCAAAGTGTCCTATATATTACATTCTCCTCACACCTCACAACTAACCAATCTCACTACTCCAGCCTACTTTTACACATCATAGTTCATTATCAAAGGAAGTCAAGGAATGCACTCAAGCATGGCAAGAACTTGGAGGCAGGAGTTGATTCAGAGGTCATGGAAGACTGTTGGTTTGCTCAGCCTGCTTTCTTATAGATCCCATAATTACCAGCCCAGGAGTGGACTAAATACAAGTAGACTGGATCTCAAGCATCAGTCATTTAAAAAAAATATCTTACAGGCTTGCTTATAACCCAGTATTATGGAGACGTTTTCTCAGTTGATGCTCCGTTTTTTGGAAGATTCTAGCTTCTGTGAAGTTGACATAAAACTAGCTAGCACATACATTTTTTTATTTTATTTATTTTTTTTCTGATTATGTGGTTACAAACTTGGAGTGTTTTGGTTGATTCTTTCATGATACTACTACAAATAACTTAAAGTCTTATTTGAGTTATTTTTCTATTATTATAAAAATTAGGTTGCTGGGTGTTTAGTTATTCTTCTATGAATTACTGACTGATGGTTTTACACAGACTCTCCTTTTAGAAGTCAGAGTCCTGAAGTTTTGGACACGTTAACTTGTAAGGCTTTGGGTGTCTGTCTATGCAAGTTTTCATTAGCCTTATTTCTATTTCATATGGTATACTAAAGTATCACCAATTTTTGAATATATCCATTTGCTGCTCATTTAATTTAAACCCAGTGTAGTATTTCAGTCTAAAAAGTCTAAAGACAAATTCTGTACTCACCCAACTCAAAACAGTAGTGATACAAAAAGAAAAGAAAGAAAGAAACTTAGAAAGAAAATGAGAAAAAATAAAAAAGACTAGAAAGAAAAAAGACATACCATATTATGCTGAGTTTGTAGGGAGAAATGAATTCTTATATATTATTTCTGGGAAGATAAGTTAGTCTGGATACAATGAAAAAGCATAGAAATCATACAGAAATTCCTCAGAAAACCCAAAATCAAAGATTCAGAAGACTGAGCAATATTAATCCAAAAGATTCAAAGTCAGCATACTGTGCAGTGACAACTAGAGACTTATGTTTGTTTCACTCTTACAAGAGTCAAATTATGGAGCAGTGTATGTGTTCAGAGACAGAAGGGCAAATGAAGTTCCTGTGATAGATACTCATAACCAGAAATCATCAAGCATAAAGAAGATGAAATTGCGGGAAAAAAATGAATAAAATTAGAAGTAAGTTATCCTGTTAAGCCAAATAAACTAAATGAAGATGAACAGATCTTTCTTGTTTTGTCTTATATGTATAAGACAAATTGTTTTTAAAAAGCATGAATTAGAGGTATGATATGAAAGAAAAGGAATATTGGGTATTCAAACTAAGGATGGTAATCTGTATTTGGGGAAATCTATTTATCCTATTCTTTTTAAATACCTAAGTTGTTACTTGTTTATTCTGTTAGAGATTTAACTATGTTGATTTTCTGATTTACTCATTCTTTTGGGTATATTTTACAATAGTAAAAATTATCTTTTAACATGGACTTTGCGTGAAGACTATATATTTTAAAATGGTGGGAAACTATCTTTCTTGTAATTTCTTGTCAGAGAGTCAGTATTGATTCTTCTAGTGTCTCCAGGAGGCCTGACAACAGCCCTGATCACCAGTAGCTGACTTCTTCTCAGGAGAAGTCGCTTTACTGGCAATCAGCTGTCACAACCACCCACATGTCCTATCTGTCATGTAGTCTCAACTGATACTGCTTCTGTGATTTTCATGGTGTCTTGGGCATTTTTTTTTTCTTTTGGTATTATATAATCTAAAGACAGTTTTTGTTTCATTTTGTATTGTTTTGTTTCCTCTAGGACTCAGAAGAGTCACAGCCACCTCTCTTCATTATTGTGGGCTCCAGAGATGGGGGAGGGGACTGTTAAAATAAGCCTCTCACTTATGCTCATCAGCTCTCCAAACTAGATCATACCCATGGTTACTAATACAAGAGTTTCATCATCCAGATCTTTGTGCATTAGGTCTCAAACAGCCATGGCACTAACTCTGTATTGACTTCATTGTTTTTCAGAGACAAAAAACTAATTCTGATTAACTTCCTGGATCTTGAGGGGGTACTCTTCTCTTTATCATAACATTGATTATATGTAGTTGTCATGTACAATGTGAAATGTGAATAAAAAAATACCATGTTTAGTCCATGCCTGAGATGAAAAATTATCTAATGTTTATCTAAAATTCATGGTAAACTGGCACAGTGTGAACTGATTTTCTAATTCTGAAAATTCTATGATTGCATTCAATGTCTTGGGCTATTTAGGTTATGGTAAAATAGTGTGGATTTGCCTGGGAAAGAACTATGTTCTGTGCCTCTTCTGTGTGAAGATGCCTGTCTGTTGTCAGCTATGTGGCCTCCAGTGACAATACTTCTATTCAGTTCTAGTGCCTCCATTGGCTGGTGGCAGCTTCAGATTCAGCTGCAAAACTGTCCCTAGTACACACTATGATGGGATAGGGCTAATCAAAGGATTACTGCACCCCTAAGTTGGCAAACCCCACACTATAATTCATAATATAAGCAAGCATTACTAGGAGAGACCTTGAAAATAATTGAAAATTGGTTCATACAGATTAATTCCCAAGTTGAGAATTTCTGTTTTCTTTCTTTTTCTTTTCTCATAAAATAAAATAATTTTTAATCTTCTGCCATATACACATCCCAACCACAGTTTCTCTCATCTCCCCACCTTACCTACCCCTAGATCTACCCTGCCTCTGCCTCCTATCAGAAACGTTCAGGCCTAGCAAGAATATTAACCAAACACAGCATAACAAGTTATATAATAAGACCAGGCACATTCTATCACATCAAGGCTGAATGAGGCAACCCAGTAGGAGGAGGAAAAGGGTCCCACAAGCAGGAAAAAGAGTCAGAGGCAGCCCAGCTCCTACTGTTAAGAATCCCACAAGAACAACAAGGAGCCCAACCCTAACTTATATGCAGAGGACCTGGGTCAGAACCCATAAAGCTCCCTGATCTCAGTGAGTCCCCAGGAGTCCTGGTCAGTAGTTTCTGTGAGCCATGTTCTCTTGATATGTCTCAGACTTCTCTGGTTCCTACAATCCTTTTATGTGTCTGCAGGGTTTGCCAAGCTCTCCCTAAAATTTGGGTGACTGGCTATTCATTACAAAAATATTTCATGCAATAACCTCTAAATAGATTATGCCCTCCTTGCATGCTGCCTCCTCCTATATGACTATATAACAACAAAATTTCTATTTTTGTACATTAAAGAAATATAAACAACAGACTAATGGTGACTAATGCGAACCTTTCAATATAATAGTAATAAAGGGGATTTAAAGTTCTTTTACAGGGCAAACTTACACCCTGGCATGCCTACTCAGAAACAGAAAGAATAGGATATGTGGAGAAAGTGAAACCCAGGGGGTGGAGAAGAGGAGGAAGAAATGAAGAGAGGAACTGCTAGAGATGGGATTGGGATGAGAGTGGGCTCATATTGGGATGTAATGTGAATAAATAAACCAAAAATATAGCTTACATCAGTTTCATTTTGTTTCTTTCCTATTATTCACGTTTCAACAGACTTTATATGCTGTATATAAACTTTCTAATAAATCATTTTCTCACTTGACAAAATAAACTTATTCAAAGGGATTTTACATCAGATATCTGAATCTGATAAAACAAGCTTGATTTTATTTTCTAAATATTTAATATTTATTATCTATAGATGATAAAATATAAGAATGGCAAGTATAATTTGGCAACAGGCAGACATAGGAATATAGTTGAGGCTAGTGTACTAATAGATGAAACACAAGTGTAAATATGGAGTTGAATCTTATAAAAATAATTTTATATAACAGAAAATTATATTTTTTTCTAAAATGTTAGGTGTTACTACTGTTGAGAATTGCTCTGCCACACGTTGGGGGCCAAAAATGTTGCGTCCCGAGCTGGCCCAGGTTCAGGGGCCAAAATGTTGCGGATGCTCTATCAATGTTGGGACCCACACTGCCAAAAGCCTTGGGGGCTAAACTGTTAGAGCCATCACTGCCCCAAGCTGCTCCAGTCCACGGGTCGGGGTTCAGCAAGAGAGAAAGTGAGGATGGACTCAAGGAATGGAGATCAGACAGAGTGTGATTCAATCCCGTTTATTCTTCAGTCTTTCTTCCTAGTCCAAGTTGCAAGTCTTGAGTTCCTAGTCCCTAGTTCCTAGTCCCTAGTGCCTCCAAGTTCCAAGTTACTTCTTCCAAGTGCTAAGTGCCTAATGTCTAATAACTAACTCCAAGTTGTACTGTACTCTTCTGTCTGCCTCTCGACTTTTATATTTCTCACTTCTAAGCCACTCCCTTAAGTCACGCCCTTAAGTCACACCTTTAGGTCTTATCTCTAAATCTGATCTCTATGGCATGCCCTTAAGTCACACCTTTAAGTCACAGCTTTAAGTCTCACACACCCAAGGGAAGATCCTGGGTATCTAAAACAAGATGTTATCAGAGTGTGCTCAGCTGTTGCAGGCTATTGTAATCAAATCTCTTGTCAGGGTATATGGCTCAAGATGCAAAGATGATAGCCGCCTTCTGTTGGCTCCCCACATACTACAAGCCTTTATTTTTGGCATAAAGAAAAATGAGAGACAGAATTAATTTATTGTCATATCTGTCTCATTCTTTAATAAAGCAAATATCCAGCATTATTAATAAAAAAATCACAGTATCTTATGAGAGTAAAAAAATACATGTTAGATAAAAAGAATTACATTTGTACAGGATTCTTATAATCATGTAAGTTTATACTGTATTTTGTTTCTATTGATTTTTTTAGCAAATAAACGTATTACCTTATTTGTAAGAAATATGAATGAATAAGGGCATTATATGCAACATTTAAAACATCTAAAGATAAAAGCACCTTTGTTGTCTGTTCAAGTGTAATCAGCAGGAAACAACTGTGGTAACTGAGGATTCTCTTAATGAAGAATCTAACGAAGAAGACTTTTGGGGCACCTGGAAAAAATTGGCAATGAGAAATGTCGTGCTTCAGATTAGGCTCAGCAAAGGCATCTGCTGACTCCACATGAATCTTCCATTTAGACCTTCTCCAAAGCATCTTGCTTCAGGGTGAGGGGCTGGGCCTAGATACACTTCTGGTGGATTTTAAGGAACATCTGAAGGAGCAAGATGAGTTTTGAAATAGTTCCTTCCAGCTGAAGACAACTTCCAAACAGGAGTAACAGTTGGAAAATCTTCTATCTGGGAAGAAAATTTCTATTAGTTCTGAAGAAACTGAGCTGTATTTTATATAACCCACTATAATATTACCAAGACTTTATTAAGCAAATAGGAAAACCCTGTGGTTATGCTTGAAAGACAGAGTAAGCCAATGATGTAAGTTGCAAAAAAGTAAAATTTTAACATGTTGTTTGTTAAAGAAAAAATATGAATATATGAAGAAGGTGTCAGGCTTCTGAAATAATCACTATGATCTGTACTAATTGGTTAAAAACATGATGATGTGTGATTTGTGGTGTGTGAGAACATGTATGCATGTACATGTGTGTGAACATTTGTGTGCCTGGAGGTTAGAGGAAATCCTGAGGGATTTGATCTTTCCCTGTATTTTCTGTGTCCCTGGGATCCAAGTCACATATTTCTTTAAACTCAGCCATTTTCTATCCCAGGAACTATGATTTGAAACGGTTAATTATGACACTTCATTCAAGATTTATTATGTATTTTTATTTTTTAGTTTGAACCTGTTGCTCCTGTATTAAGGATACATATGGCAATTAAATTAAGGATAAATATAGCAATATGTTAAAGTATCAAACCCATAGACCAAATTATTTTCTGTACTGTATGAATCTGATACTGTGTGTGGCTAGTCTTTCTAAAGATGCAGGAGATAATTTTTCTTTAAATGTTCAAATGTATAACCCTAATCAGAACAGTGTACGTGGTAGCCAGAAATGTAACAGTGCTGTTTCTTTCCCTATCTATCTATCTATCTATCTATCTATCTATCTATCTATCTAGTGTGTGTGTGTGTGTGTGTGTGTGTGTGTGTGTGAGAGAGAGAGAGAGAGAGAGAGAGAGAGAGAGAGAGAGAGAGACTTATCAGTGAGAGGGTTTACTCAGTGCAAATCTACTTATTTTCTCCTGGGGACTGTCTTTCCCAGAGGACAGCTTATGTTCTCAAGGCCTAAAATCTGCATACAGTTCTCTCAGCTTCAACAGAGGATTGGCTCACTGTTTTCTGTGTTACTGGTAGGACCTTCACTAAAATAAAATTAATTTGAAAAATCAAAAGTTTAATTCTTGAACAAGGTTCAACAAATAAGGATGTGATCAGATTTTAAATTGAATTATTGCCACATATGAATATCAATTTAAATTAAGAGAATATCCATATCAGACAATCTTAAGCTTCATCTACTTAATCATTTCATTTGTTATTATCCATGTTTGTGGGTCTATTTAACCCATATGGACTAATCAATAAATATTGAGGATTTTCCATTACATGTATTGTACAGTATAGAGTGTGCTTAATGTGGAACAATCTTCTAATCTTAGGTTACAATTATATATATATATATATATATATATATATATATATATATATATATATATCACATTATCACATACATGTGGGTTTAGTCATAACATCATCCAGGTTAGTTTATTTTTCTGAAATACCTATGTCTCAGTCTCACAAACAAAAGTCAAAAATGAGGAATGTACTGTTTGAAAGAGTTTTAGTTTCACAATATTTTTTGAAATGGGTTAGCTCAGTAATGAGTTTGAGCAGAAACTATTGCTGGATGCTAAACTCTATCTTTGGAAAGAGATTTTTTTCTTCAGCAATCACACAGAGATAATAGCTAAAGAATAGAAACTTTCTTCTGTTAGCCACAGTGATCAGGCAGGTAGGGCACTGTCGCAGCATCTCTGCTGATTTTTCTTCTTCAGTTTCTAGGTGTATTTGGTTCGATGTTTGGTAATAAAAGTATGGGAGCCAGGAAGAAAATGGAACCACGTTAACTACTTTCAATGTCTATGTTTATGTGTCAGGTCACCAGCAGTCTCTAGAACAATCTATAGAAAAATCAATTTCAGAAATATGTGAAATTCTGAGAGCAGTCTTAGTGTTCTCTTTGGCGGCTTTAAAAATATCTCAGTTCTCACAGGTTACCAAACAGTACAATGAAGTCATTACATCACTCATGAACTTCCTAATTACTTAATCAAACGCCATAGGAATGCAACATGTTTTGTAAAATATTACCTATAATAAAGTAACTTAAAATACAATGTCACTTGTGAAATAAACAAGGATATCTAAGCTTTAAAAATATAATTACCTATTTTTAAATGACCCATACTAAGAAGGAATAGAAACTACAAACATGTTACTGGATATACAGAGGGAACCTCACCAAGTGGCAGAGAATACTACAATTCTAAATTATGGACTTCATTTATAATACTGCCATTTTTGTTTGTTCATTTCACTGAGGAATGCCTTTATTTTTCCTTCTTGAGTTTGTTTATATGGCTCTGTAAAAACCATATTGATAAATTTAATTTTCAAAGACAATCTTCTTTACTTGTATTTTTCCTCCCTGTGTAAGCTTCAGTCCAAGAGTAGATAGTAAATTTCATTTTAGAACATTCTTCTCTATTGGTACTAGAGTACTAAGTTTGAGATAGTTTTATTACTGTTACATAAAACTGGTAAAATTGCTTTGTGTAACTTTAGATTCTAAGATGGCTAGTGCATTCTGATTTCCATAGACTTGTGGTGTGCCATGCTGTTAAAGTAAAATGTAGTTGCTTTCATAGAGCTGCATTTGAAAAAGGTTCATAGCATGACTCTGGTACTAGTGGGTGATATAACAGACTGCATAACTAGGGAAGTATACTTAATTAATTTTTCAAAACGCATACATCATCTAATTATTATCATTATTAATAATTTGTTTTTCAAGACAGATTTCTCTGTGTAGCCTTTACTGTCCTGTAATTCTCTCTGTAGACCTAGCTGGCATCAAGTTCAGATATTCACACTCCTACTGAGTGCTAGAATTAAAGAGATTCACCACAGCCACCTGGCTACAGTTATTTTCTAAAGAAAATAGCCTAAGAATACATGGGCATGTGTGTGTATTATATGCTTATCCATGAGGTCTATTGATCACTTGAATGTATTTGCTATTATTTGGATGGTATTTTTAATATTATCCCTGACAGTATTTTTAAATCTTTTCATCAAAAGCTAAAGAATTTTAAAAAGAATTTCTAAAGCTATAAATAAAATTTAAAAAAAAAAAAAAAGAACAAGTTGCTTTAGTGGATTTTCATCCCTAAAATTGATTACTTCTAACCAGACCACACATAAAAATTCAAATATCCCATTTCCCCAGTTCATTTGTTTATTGTGTCCCTCACATTCAGAAAGGGGTTTCTAGGCAAATGCAGAATTAGCTGATATTTTTTTAAAGCAAAATATAATATTTAGCCTATCTCATTCACTAGTATACTTTGTTTGCAACACTGACTGGAAATGAAGCTCACTATGTTATATTAAATCTATAAATCATTGTCATTAAATACATACATAACATATAAATGTCCAGATTATTACAACATAACAAAGTCATTACAAAATGAGCTAGAAGCATTGTTCAGTTTTCTGAAGCACATGTATGTTTTAAAAGATGGCTCAGATGTTGTAACTGTTAACTTGCTCTTGCAATTTGCCAATAAAGAAGTTGACAAGACAAATTTTTGGGTGGGGACAAGTTTGACGTGATCCTTCACAGCTTTCTTTTTTCCAGTGTGACACTCTACACAATGAAAAGGAGTAAAAGGACATGGTAAACCTAAGCATCAGATTCTAGGGTAATGAATTAAATGATGTTTTCATATATTTTTTGTAATATAGGCATGCTGGCTACTCACTAACACATGGACATAGCTTTCTGTTTGAATTGCATTTTATAAAAGCCAACTATTACTACCAGTATACTTGTACTCAGATTATTAGTCTCTGCAATTTTTGTTGATAAAAATTATTGTATATCACCAGAAGTCAAGATACTTGATCAAAATACATCTGGTAAAATATTGGAGAAAGTAATAATTTATGAGGGAAAATAACACAGTGGGGCTTATTTTCAGTATCAGCTTGTAGCACCAACCACTCTTTGAGGAATGAGTATCTCTTTCCCCAGAGTTGAGTAGAAAAGTAAAAGTTAATTTCAATTGTATTAATAACTATAATTCTATTTCTTGTCTATGCTAAAGAGGGCTGTTTCAGCTAAGTAATTTTTGGTCATGTTGGTTACAATCACTAGATATAGTTTTGCATAATATTCACCCTATGTCTCTAATCTGCTTGAAGTTAAATTTATATTCTGTGAATATCATAGTATATATTTCCTCTTCAAAGAACCTTTGTACCAGCAAGTGCTTGTGGACATGTGTGAATCCTTTGTGTGTAGTCATGTTCTCTGATCTACATTCTACGTAATGCATGATGGTCTGAGAGACGTTTTGCTATAATCTAGAACTGAAACTAGAGGAGGAGAAATAACATGACATAGAGAATTACAGTCTCAAAAGTCTTAAGGTATGGCATCATCACTAACAAAGGCAGACAGTGATCATGGCACATTTTAAAGGGTATTGGGATTCTACACTGTAAATATTGATGTTAAATTATCTAGAAGTCAATCACCGAGAGGTTTCCTCATTTACTGTCTTTTAGTTCTACCACAGTTCACTGTTCTACATATTATCATTTTTTTGTATACCAACACAGTTTTCAAAAAATAGATAGCTATTTAATATCTTGATAGCATTTTGTGTGATCAGTTCTACAGACAAAAGGCAGGCACAAGTATTATAATAAATATTTGGTTGCCATAAACAGTTATTAAATTTCTATAACTTTTGGCCTGAAAACTTATTTTAACCACCTCGTTTGCTACCGAAAATCCAATTAATAATGTTTTATTTTTCAAAAAGTAACAATTCTTGACTATTTAATGAAATGGAAATTAAATCACAAAGGTCATATTATCTATTATTTCATATCTTTGGTGTTGTATTATTATGATATTCTGAGACTCATGGCTTAAAGCCTTCACATGTTTTAATGTGTTAGAGATAGTGGATACCCCTTTCTTGAAACTTTGTGTATCTATTCTATTATTTTGCTCTGTGTACCAACCCTGAATGTTAGGACTTCTAGTGATAAGATTTTCTTGTTTTCTGTCTTCTGGCTGCTTAGGCCAATGGAAAATGTAGGCACTGGGCTAAAGAAGAATGGTCAAGGCTGGATTTCTCTGCACTCCTTTGTGCAGTAGGTTAACAATGCTGGAGGTCTTCCCAATGTTTCCCCAACTGTTTGTGTGTGTGTGTGTGTGTGTGTGTGTGTGTGTGTGTGTGTGTGTGTGTGATACCAATGGTCCCCTCAACTTTGAAACAGTTTCTCTTTCTTTTAAAATTATAGTTAGGATGTTACACCATTTCTGGATTTTTCTAATCCCTTTCAAATCTTCATAAAAGATAACAAATAGTCTCAGTCTTACACAGCTGTGCTCACCTCTTGTGAGTTTAGCTGTGTTTCCTGCTAGGAGCTTGACTGATAGACTAAATTAATTGCTTGAGTTTTATATCTTATCAAAGCTAATAGGTAAATATAAAGAAACTTATTTTAAAGCACTGATATTTAGCATTTCCAGTTATCCATTAGAGAATCATATTCCTTCAGAGGTATTAAAAGTAAAATCCTTTCTAAAAAGGATTTATTAAAAGGGCAGAGAGAACAATGATTACCAAGTAGAATTTCTAACCTTGATGTATAGGTTTAGGCAAATGTAGATTTTAATGAGTTTTTTGGACATCTATGCTTTTTTAAAATAAATATAATGCTAATATATTCATAATGTGAAGTGTTCCTTATATAGATTTTTGAGAATATGTGCTATTCTATTTCATATTCTTTCTCATCTATGTTTTCATTTTATTCAAGATTTTCTCTCTTTTGACACCTTTAAATAAATGCAATCATTTATCTTGTACAAAGATATTTATAAACTTTAAATTCAGAAGCCTAAATTCATTACAAAGGTAAACTGTCTAAGAAAAATTATATATAATGTGTAAAAAATAAGACATTACAGGTAATATATGTTGTTTTTAAAAACATATTTATATTTGTATGGGAAATTTGCCTGCCTATAGGTCTATAGACTGTGTTTGCCAGGTACCTGTATAGGGTAGAGGAAGTGGTAAGTTTCACAGGGACTAAAAATACAGTAAGTTGTAAATGGAAATCAAACCCCATTCCTCTGGAAGAAAAGCCAGTGCTCTTAACTACTGAGTCAACTTTCTTTTCCTTTACTGTTTCCCCTAAAACTCAGAAAAAGAAACACAAAATGTGTCAACTCAAGTTAAAGATACTAAAGAAGTGACCATTAACAGAATGTTTCATTTAAAGTAAAAACATATTAGGAATAACACTCTCATAGATACAATCATAATCAATAAGCATTATTAGCATTGGTGTGCTTATTATTTTGCCCACAATCAGACCTAATAATGACCTAAGAAATGTTTTGTTGGTGGTGGTCTAGTATGTATAGAATTCTAGAATTCTTAGAAATGACCCTTTACTCAAACACAATGCAAGAAATTAGATTTTTTTCTACACATATTAATTCTGTTGTTCCTCAGCTAGCTGATATCACACTGAGTTTTCACATGTTTCATCTACTTCGGTGGTTTTTGTTTTACCATAAATTCACATTTATTTACTTTAATGGTAAAGTTTCAAGTAATGACTTAGAGAAAAATCTCCAGAGTAAACATACAATCAAATTTTATTTAAATGGGTTGAGTCATCTCTGGAACTCTAAGAAAATCTGTCTGTGTTTGAACAAGAGTTCAAACATAAAGAAGTAAATGAATGAATTACAGCTAACACATGAAGAATGAAATAAAATTAAAGAAAGTCTGGTTTGCTTTATGTAACCTTAATCTTTCTGTAAAAGTTAACATCTTTATACATCCTTTATGGACTATTATTTTATCCAAAATATTTATTGTGTGAAATGAGAAAATGAAGGAAATGTTTGCATTTTTTCTGAGAATATATGTACATGAAAAACATTCACCTCTCTACTTGCCTTTAATTATATCTGTCAATAAAAAACTTACAGATTAAAAAAAAAGACCTACAATTTCAAACAGATTAGACATAGAATGTAAGAAAAAAAAAGTCTTCCCAGAACACATACCATCTCTTCTGACCAAGAATAAGCAGGAAACATTTGTGGAACCCTAACTAAGCTGAGCCCTGTCATGGCTGCTCAGTTCTACTGGTCTGCCAGTTGGAAAAAAACATAGTTTAAGGGATAAAATGCTCAGAAAAGTGGAGACTTGGCTGTTGATGTTGGGCTCAGCATATTGTGAGACATATGAACACTTTCAAATCTGGCAAAGAAATAAGGAAGGGAAATTGAAAATCTAAATACAGTAGCCCCAGAAAATTCAGATAATTGAAAAGATTGGTATTCTCTGAGTGCTTAGTAGTGTCCTATATTTTTAATAGGGAAAAGATTAAATGTTTCTTGATTATGAAGATATGAACAAGTCATCTTTAGATGTCATGCTATGTTCATCCATAAATAGAAAAAGAATTCATGTCATTTTTCTATTTGAGTGTAAAGTTATTATAATATTTCACTTAATATGATATGGATCTTTCTCTGTCCCTAGAAATAGACTTATATTATTTATTTATAGTATGTA
Source organism: Arvicanthis niloticus (assembly GCF_011762505.2). Lineage (NCBI taxonomy): Eukaryota > Metazoa > Chordata > Mammalia > Rodentia > Muridae > Arvicanthis > Arvicanthis niloticus. The sequence continues at coordinate 6,532,517 of NC_133433.1, forward strand.
TTACTAAGTTTAACACAAAATACATGTAAACATTTGAATGTATTCAACATTGTAATGAATGAACTTCAATGATGTGATATTAAAATGAATATATGCAATATCTCCAAAGTAACAATCGCATATTCATTATTCATATACTATTAAAAGAAAGAAGCAATTGGCTTACCTCCAATAGAGTTAAATATGTATTGTTTTCTATTGCACTTTGTTTTCTGCTTTACATTTGTTTGTGCTACAATCTCATAAACAGCAAAAAAGCCTTCTACTCCCAGGAGTGTAAAACTATGTTGCCAACAACATCTTAGACTGACACAGTTCTGATTTATTGCATCAATAATAAAAACAAAAGCAAAGCCAGTCAAAGTTCAGCACTCCTGGCACATCACAGTCCAAGGGCCTGCTGGGCAGACTGTGCCCGCACATCTGCAATCATCATTTTTGCTGATGGCATTTGGAATTGCTGAGCTAGATGTAGAAAACTGGATTCCTATTAGCACTATTACTGACAATTCTTTGGGAGACATATGGACAAAGTATTGCATGAAGTTGGAATAAACAGTCCACTTTCTGTTTAATTTTATGTTTCTTTGAGAAAACTCAATTCTTGATCCAAAAGAGTGAGGTCCTTTCCGCTAGATTCCTGAGCACAAAATATACATTACCTTAGATTCCTTTCTAAATGGATTCAAAAGTTAATATTAAGAAAGTTTCCTGGCCGGGCGGTGGTGGTGCATGCTTTTAATCCCAGCACTTGGGAGGCAGAGGCAGGCAGATTTCTGAGTTCGTGGCCAGCCTGGTCTACAGAGTGAGTTCCAGGACAGCCAAGGCTATACAGAGAAACCCTGTCTCGAAAAACAAAAACAAAACAAACAAACAAACAAAAAAACAAAAACAAAAAAAAAGAAAGAAAAAAGTTTCCATGAATCTTAAATTAAACTACTTTAATGTTCAGTTATATTTACTGCAAAATTACTTTGCCTTCATTAGAATGCTTTAGATTGTCTCTATTTTAGTTTAGGGTTAAATATAATTCAGATTTTTAGACAAAAAAATGGGTTGTTTGGAAATCACCGAATACAATATTCTAAATATTTTGATACTATGTTGCAACATTGTTCTTGGTGAGCCAAACAGCCATCATTGAAAAAACGAAATGAAGAAATGAAGGAAGGATAAAACAAAGAGAGAAGGAAAGGAAAGAAAGAAAGAAAGAAAGGAAGGAAGGAAGGAAGGAAGGAAGGAAGGAAGGAAGGAAGGAAGGAAGGAAGGAAGGAAGGAAGGAAGGAGAAAGAAAGACAGACACAGACAGAAAGAAAGAAAAGAAAAAAGAAAGAAAAGAGAAAGAAAGAAAGAAAGAAAGAAAGAAAGAAAGAAAGAAAGAAAGAAAGTGAAAGAAAATAAATTGTGACATTCACTATTGCTAACACAAACTCATTGAACAGACAGAAGGACAGGTGTTTTTGTTTGTTTGTTTGTCTGTTTATTTACCCCCAATCAGATCAGTAAGTCAAATATCTTAAATGTCGTCTTACTAGAGCTATATAATATTACTTTTTAATTGAATGAGTTTGTTTCCAATATTTTCTTTCATAAAATCTTTTCAGCAGAGTTTTTTTTCATTGTTCCAAATTGAAATTTTCTAAAATTGTTTATGAGTGTCAGAGTTCTTTAACAGATCAATTAGAGTTGATTCTCCAAGCAATAGTGAATAAGAAACATCATTTCTTACAGTGTTCAAGAGTGGGTCACCTGTTTGAAATTGTGGCTGGAAAAGAAGAGGAGGTTGGTAGAAAGTTGTCCAGTAACATGACAAAATTTTGTTTGTCACCTGCAGTCAATCTGCCTTTATATTTTAAAATTTTTAAGAAGGAAAGAAACAGTAAGAGAAAGCAATACAAAATATTAAAGAGACTTATTTTTATTATTTTTTAATGAAATTGTAAATATAAATAGCCCTTCATATCCAGTAGTAAAGCCATCCATCTAGTTGTATAGACAAAAAAAAATGTGCTCAAAATAAGTTAAACCCTGTGAAATCTATTTTTCCAAATAAAGGACAAAGCACAGTCAATAGGCATTGAAGGGATTTATCTGCAGCTTGAAATGGTTGTCTTACTGGCTATAAATCTCTCTCACATAATGCCTGGGGTCTTGCTTGCAGGGATGTAATGAAGTTACACTGCCTGAATAAAAATTTAAAAAACAAATTAGGGCAGAAGACCTTGCCATCTCTCTGTGATTTGTAACTATGCTTATCAGTCACTGGTATGATGTGATTCATGGTGTGAGCACCAAATCTCTTTGTCCCAGGCCACCATGTTTCACTTGTGTGTCAATATATCAAGGGGAAAGAATGCTAAGCTATAACAGCCATAGTTAGTGTCAGACATGTTTGCCACACATACAAAAAGAAATTTACAGCTGGAATGAACTGGGCTACATCCCCTCGGGATGTACTCGGTAGCATTCTGGCCTTTGGACTGTTAAAAGATCAGCACTTCCTTTACTCATGTAACCTTAATGATCCTGAATTTGTCTTTGACATAATTGCATGTGTAAAATCATGATCTGATAGACAGAGGGAATTCAAATTATGCCAATATATTGAAAATAAAATTGTTCAAACTTTCAATCTTATCTATGAAATCTATTACCTTTAAAAACTCATAAACTTAAACTCTTAATTTAGATTTCATGGTAATGCTGCCATATGAAAAATCTTTTCATCCTTTGTCTTGAAATAACAGGAATATATTTAACAAATATTATATCAATTTTTTGAGCACCCTATAGAGAATTTTTTCAACCAAGGGATTAAAAACTGTTGTAAGCTTCTAAAACATCTTAGAAATATTAAATCAAGACTGTTCTTATCAATATGTTTAAATTCTGTGTTTTTCAGTTAATTTTAATTAAGACAAAGCAACACAGTCTACTGTAAGTCAGTCTTCTATGACTATTAATTTCAGTACCCAGTGCCCTGTTTCTGAGTCATATCTTGTACACATAAAAAATTTCTCTTCCATGGGTAAGATAAATAAGATTGCATAATTTATAAAAGTAGACTTAGAAAAGTATAAAAATACCTTAGGACAAAAGAGGCAGATACTCACATAACAAATGTTATACTAACTGAAGCCCCATGAGTAAAGAAATGGATCCTGAGAAATCAAAAACCAAAGCAAATTCTACCCATGGGACAATTGCCCTTATTTTCAGAAGTAGAAAAATTGTTTCTTGATCCTGGAGAGAAGCAGCATGCACTCAACAGGTATTAAACTGTCCATTTTACATTCTCTCTGTTTAAGAGTGATGCTACTTTTTATGTGACAGCAAAACCTGGAGACAGTCTCATGTAGGGAGTCTCATTAACTAGACTCAATACTGATGAAGGCTCGTTGACATTGGGCAAACACTGTTTCACTGGTTCTCTGCACTTGTGATCTTCACAAACTCCATGAGAAGTGAGCAGTGGTTTCATCTTTGCTTTGTAGTGTGTACTCCACCACACCAATATATTACAATAGTATGAAAGAAATTTGGATCCAGTCCCAGTTTAATTATTTTCATTCTTAATTGTGATAACTAAGTACAGTTTTGATTGGACATTTTTTAGCTTCGTGTTCACTATGCAATTTACAGTGAGTGTGCAGATCTAAATCTGATTGGGTAAGGTCTAATGTATATCTTTAAACAGTAAGACTGAACAATTTAAAATATTTAAAATTACATTTTAAGTGTCTCCATAGTAATAACTCATATTTATATCAAATATTTCTTCTTTTAACCTCCCACACACATATAAAAAAAAACTGAAGAGCAAGGCAATAGATTGTCTTCTAACTCTTATTTAGGTGCCATTGCCACACTAGGGGCAGGTCATATTGCTGCCCAGCTTCTCTTTCACTTTCTAGAGTATCCTCCCACTGAACTGTTATCTGTCCCTTACTTTGTATCCTTCTCTTTTCCCCCACATTTTCAGTCTTAATGTATCCATCTATACACAAAAGTCTTCTGAATCATTGCAATAATTTTGCATTATACTCACTGATTTCTTTCTTTTTTTTTTAATCCTGAAGTTGCAAGTCTGCATTTTAACTGGTATTCGCCTACTCTACTCTGGTCTCTGTGTTTATCTTTTGCAAAGATGTTTCTCTTTGAAACATCTTTGCAAAAATGAGAATTATACTTTTCTGTAGGCATGAAGACAAATCTTTGGAATGTTAGCTGGGGGTTATGCTGGTTTACTAAAGTGGTAGTTGTATGTTCTTCTTAAAGTCTGATAATTAGTTAGCTAGGTTTCTGGTATGTGCCATTATTTCTCTCATTGAGTGGATCTTAAGTCTAATTAGAAAGCCATTGTTCACTGGGAAATTTGTGTGCTAATACTACACTTGGGTTATCTTGTCATGAGTGTTGTGATGCATTAGTGCCATAGCTGAGTAGAACCATTGATTATTTTCCTCTTTTGAAAGTTTTCATATTATTTTTCATAGCATAGATTATTGTCATCATTCATGCAACTGTGTTGAAAGAGAGTGTCATTAGAATATTTCTAAATAATAAAAGAAGAAATTTATAAATATATCAATAAAAGTAGGTGTTTTGAATACTTCACCCTTTTTAACTCTACTGCATGCACAAATACAGATTACCTGTCTTGCCCTTATCCCTTTGCCTCATGTAAAAAGACACATATAACAAGCACACAGGCACATATACAAATATACACATATATATGTATACATAAGTACCAGTGAGATTAGACTTGTCCAGCAGAAATCAGAATCAGAAAGTTTTGGCAATAAAACAAGAGTAATACATATACAATATAGTTACTCATTTAATAACTTTACAGTGCAAAATTGAGGTTTATATACTATCATCATCATACTAAACCAAAATCCAGAATTGCATGCCAAAGATTAACCTAAACAATTAAAGTTCACTTCATTGCTCCAGTATTAATGCATGCCTCTTACCTGTAAAACTAAGTATTTTCTACTTAATATTTTTATTGGTTATTCCTACTTTGTCATGTTCAGAAATCAGATTTTACCTCTTACCTTTGCCTATGGTACTATGGCTGTTTACATTTGTTTATGAAGAGTATATAGGTGTTTGGTAAGCACATTGTGACGAGGTCTACAGTTTTGCTGTTGGTTCAGATAGCCAGCCAGTCTGTGTGCCACAGGATGTCTGTATCTTTCCTGATGAATGTAATCCCATATGTAATCCCAATGTAGAATTGTATAATATGTAGAAATATAATCAATCTGATTACTTTAAATCACTTTCAAGTTTCTGTCAACATTTTTTAGTTTTTAATAAAATTCTTGAAATGCTTTACAAAATAAACCCGAATATTCCATTGTCTAAGTTTCTCAGAATGTGAACAGATACTCATTTTTTTCTCTAAATTTTTAATTATTTCTTGATTTGCCTCTTTGGTTGTGTTCTCTAAATTTAGGTGTAGGCAAAATAATGAAATTGATTATAAAAGTTATAACTGTAATTATAGATATATGCTTTATTACTTTTCTTTAAATTGTATTTCCAGGAAACAAAAATTACCTTACAACAGAACTTCTTTCAGAGTTCTCTGAGTCATACATAGTTTCCTGTAGTTCTTTGTCCAGGACTAGTGTCCTTTGAGATTTCCTCTTTCCATGTTAGCATGTCTAATGCTATTGTCATTTTAGTGTTCATATTTAGCCAGCAATTTTGTTGTTTTATCGAAGATGAAGCTTCATTACTAGGAAATACTATTATACAGAAGGCTTCCAGATGCTTCTGGCTCTTATAATCTTCTGGATTCTCTTTTAAAATATTCTTTCAGATATAAGTAAGGGAGTTAATTTTGTTTTTGTTGTTGTTTTTATTGATTTTTAAAATGTATTTATTGGCGCTTCATTCCCTATGATCATTTCTCTGCATTTTGACCAATTTTGATTTACTTAATAATCTTTGTCTATAGCAAAGTAAAGCCTCTTGGTTGAGAGGAGAGACTTATCTTTATTTGTGAATATGCATGTAAATATTCAGAATAGAGTTAAGAATTGTGCTAGTTTAGTATTCTGCCAGTAAGAGTAAGGGCCCCACTAGCTTCAGGTAGTTTTCTAGGTTTTCAGTACCACACCTATTTTTTCCATCTTTTTGGGAGGTACATAAGACAAATTAGACAGCTGTTTGTTACTGTTAAGATATGCATGCACTATTGCACCTTTAAGGATATTTTACTACTGTGGTCATTGTTGCAGTTTGGGGCATAAAATTTGGGTATAACTATTTAATCAAACACTGTCTTGACAGCTTGCATAAAATCTCCCAATTCTATGAGAGGTTGTCCTCGAATCCAGTGTTCGAAGTTGAGTATATTTTCAACAGTAGAGACTTATCTCTAGAAGGAAACCAAGGAAGAGTAATAAACTATATTGCCTTAGGATCCTCTTGGACTCTGTTGAAAACAACTCGCAAGGGAGGTTTCCATGACTAGTGCTAGGGAATTGTAAGAGACTGTGACTTGTTGAAAGAGTTTTGTAAGCCAGGTGGCATAACATATGTTATCTCCACCTTCTCTAGTGAAATCTATACCTTTTCCCCAACTAAAATTACCCCATCATCTTTCACATTTCACCTTCATGTCACTTACAACTTTTGGTCTTCTTTCTAGCTGGAAAAAAATGTAGGTAGTACATAAGGTTAGAAAAACATTTCACAGAGGACCCCTATTTTCTCAAGAATTAGGGTGAGCAACAGACAAGAGCTCATGAAATTAAAAGCTTTTTCACAAACAAAGAAACAATCAACTGAGAGAAAAAAACCCAGAGAGTGGAAAAAACATCATTGAAAGTTACACATATGAACAAGGATTCATATCCAAAATATAGAATTAATTAAAAGCAGGTAGTCAAAAATAAATGATCCATTCAAAGCTAGACTGACTGTAAGTATAAACATGGAGTTTTCATAAATAAATAAATAAATAAATAAATAAATAAGGCTGAGAAATATCTCTCATTTTTAAGGCAATTGACAGGGTAAACAGTGAGAACTTTGATTTGTTTTGAGGTATATTTTGTGCAGAGTGATAGATAAAACAACATCCTTCTTAGTTTAACGTTGGTATCTGTGTGAATCCTGACATCCGTCTTTGAGACTTTGATAATTATGCCAAATACACTGCAAGTGTCTTCAAACTTTTTCCTAATTATAATGACTACCACTGTAAATTTTAGAACTAACATGATTCCAATGGTATTTGTCATGAGACTCAAGATGGTTTTTAATTGTAATTCAGTACAGGCTTTTAAATAATTCTCTTACAACATTAAGATTTTCTCTTTTTTTTTTCTTTTTTTTTCTCTTTTTAAAAATTTTCCCCACTCATTTCTGAATCCCTTAATTTGGGACACTTTTTTTCTCTATTTTGTTTAGTTAGGCTAAGTGTCTGTCAACTTCATTTACCTTTTTGAAGGACCATCTGGAAGAGATTTGTTCATTTTTTTCTTGTTTCTATTTCATCAATTTATGCTCACATTTTTACTGTTTCTTGCATTCTATAGGATGTGGGTTTGATTTTTCTTGTTTTTCAAATTCCTGAGTTGTATAATTAAGGCATTTATTTGTGTTCCTTCAGATTTTTTTTTTTAAATAGAGGTACTTAAAACTTTCTATTTCCCTAGTATTGCAATGTATTCCTATATATTGCAATATATTTTTTGATCAGCCTAGAGAAAAGAAAAGAATATATTTCTTGATGTTTGGTTAGAATATTCTATAGATGTCTATTAGGTACATCTTCTATGCACTTATTTAATTCTGTTCTTATTTTTGTTTCTAGATAAGCTGCATAATGGGAGAAATAAGACCTTTAAATCACCTACTATTGGGCAGCCGTTCTCCTCAGCTTCTTCTAGCTTTTCTCCAATTCAACCACAGGGGACCTGAGCTTCTGTCCATTGGTTGGATGCTAGTATCTGCTTCTGACTCTTTCAACTGCTTGTTGGGCCTATCAGAGGGCAACCATGTTAGGCACCTGTCTGCAAGCACACCATAGCATCAGTAACAATGTCAAGCCCCAGGGCCTCTCCTTGAGCTGGATACCAATTTGGACCTGTTACTGAAGCTCCTTTCTCTCATGTTCTCCATTTTTATCCTTGCAGTTCCTTCAGACAGGAACAAATTTGGGTCAGAGCTTTTGACTGTAGGATGGCAACCCCATCCCTCCACTTGCTGTCCTGTCCCTTCTCTGGAGGTCAACTCTACAAGTTTCCTCCCCACACTATAGAGAACTTCATCCAAGATCCCTCCCTTTGAGTCTTGAAAGTCTCTTACCTCCCAGATCTCTGGTACATTCCAGAGGGTTCCCTCACCTCCTATCTTTTGAGGTTTCCTGTTTCCACTGCTGGTCCTCAGTGCTTCTGTTCTGTTACCCCCACCCTAATACCTGAACATTTTCTGCCCTTCCCCTCTCTGGCCCCTTCCAGGTTCCTTCTACCCTCTGGCCCCCATGATTGCTTTCTTCTACCTCCCAGTGAGAATTGAAGCATCCTCCCTGGGACCCTTCGGCTTGTTAACCTTCTTGAGTTCTGTGGATTGTACCCTTGTTATTCTGTACACTTTTTGGCTAATATCTACTTATTAGTGAGTACATACCATGCATGTTCTTTTTGGTCTGAGTTACCTCACTCAGGATGATATTTTCTAGATCGATCCATTTCCTGCAAAATTCACGATGTCCTTGTTCTTAATAGTTGAATAGTATTCCATTGTGTAAACGAACCACATTTTCTGTATTCATTCTTCTGCTGTGAGACATATGGATTGTTTTCAGATTCTGGCTGTCACAAATAAGGCTGCTATATGAACATAGTGGACTATGTGTCCCTGTGGCATGGTGGAGCATCTTTTGGGTGTATGTTCAAGGGTAGTATAGCTGGATCTTTAGGTCGATCTATTTCCAATTTTCTGAAGAACCTCCAGATTGATTTCCAGAATCATTCCAGTTTGCAATCCCACCAGCAATGGAGAAGTGTTCTTTCTCCACATATTTGTCAGAATGTGCTGTCACCTCAGATTTTGATCTTAGCCATTCTGATTGATGTTAGGTAGAATCTCAGGGTTGTTTTGTTTTCTATTTTCTTGACCACTAAAAACTTTGCACATCTCTTTAAGTATTTCTCAGCCATTTGAGATTCCTCTGCTGTGAATCATGTGTTCTATAATCCACTTTTGATTGGGTTGTTTGATTTTTTTTTTTTTTGGTGGTGGTGGTTAGCTTCTTGAGTTGATTATATATTTTGGAAAATAGTCCTTTATCGGATGTGGAGTTAGTGAAACTATTTTTTCCCAATCTGTAGGTTACTGATTTGTCCTATTGATTATGTCCTTTGCCTTACAGAAGCTTTCCAGTTATCATGAGGTCCCATTTATCAATTCTTGATCTTAGAGCCTGAGCCATTGGAATTCTGTTTAGGAAATTCTCCCTGTGCCAATGAGCAGTCTCAACACACCTAGATCCCTGAGATCTCTCAGACACCAAGCCACCATCTAGGCAGATATGACACCCCCCCACACACACACACACACTCATATACAGCAGAGGACTTCCTGGTCTGGCTTCAGTGAGAGAAGATGCACTTAACTCACTAGAGACTTGAGGCCCCAGGAAGTGGGGAGTCTGGTGATGTGGGGCTTGGTATGGGGACATCCTCTTGGAGACAGGGAGAGGTGGTACGAGATGGGGATAGGTCAGGAGTTAGACCTGGAGGGGAATGAAGACTGGGTTATTAAAAAGGTTTAAAGAATAAAAAATATCACTTCTGATTAGATTTATTTTGAAGTCCATTTTTCAGATATTAGGTTATCAGTGCCTGATTTCTTCCTGGTCCCATTAATAGGAGTACTCTGTCTTATTTTCACTTTAAGGAGATGCTGATAGTTAAAATTAGGATGAGTTTCTTCTAGACAACAGAAAGAACAATTTTCTTTTTTTAACCCGTTTGTCAGTTTGCATCTTTTAACAGGAGAGTTAAGGTCATAAATATCTAAAGTTATTATTGAAAGCTATGTGTTGATTACTATCTTTTGTTAATTTTGATGTTCATTTTTAGTCATACTTTGTGTTTTTCCTTGTAGAGGTTCTTAGATACACACATTGCTGTCTTCAGTCTGAAGTGTTGCTTCTGGTATTTAATTTATGATGAAACTGCTGTATATAAATTATTTTAAAAGTATTTCTTTTAGTTTTTGATATTGTAATATTATTACATCATTTCCCTCTTCCTGTTGTTATTTTGTCTAAACTCCACCTCCACAGTTATCTGGCAACAGCCAGGTATGCTCCTCCCCACAGTTTCCTGGCAAGAGCCAGGTAGTCCTGGTCCACTATACAAGGGGCTGCTTACCCCCTCTTCTCCTTCTTACTCTTAATCTCTTACCCTCTTACCCTCTTACCCTCTTGCCTCTAGCTTCTCTGTCCCCCCCTTCTTTCTCCACGTGGTCATGGCCGGCCTCTACTTCTCTTCTTCCTCTTCTTCTCTCTTCTTCTTCCATCTTCTTTCCACCACCTTTGCCTTATCTCCTGAATAAACCTCCCCCCCCCCACTTGGAACTGTGTGGTCTGGAATGGTCTGTTCTGAGCTGCTGTTGGATGTCTGAGCTAACGATTAACACTTCCCTTTGTCCCTCTAATTGCTCCTGTATAACTAACTCTCTTAGCTTTTTTTCAAATCCATGGTAAAGTTTCATTACTTGTCGTAACATACATATATGTATATATCTTCTTCAACTTTAGCAGATAGCTTTGGAGAGGACATTAGTCAAGGTTGACATCTGTGATCTCTTAGAACTTAGAGAGCATGGTCCAAAATACACTGACTATAAGATTTCATTATAAATTCATCTTTGCTTCTTATTACCCAGATATCCATCTCATGCCCATCTCTGATTGAATAATAGCAAGAGAGAAATGAAATTCTGAATATTCAATTTTTCTCTGCATCTAATATATAGAAGAAATCATTCTAAGTTGAAGTGTATAGTTACAGACAATGAATAAAGTATGGAATTTAGCTAATAATTCATTAACCTTTTAATTTCAACAATTTTAAATAAATAAAGAAATCTAAAATAAGGGCATTAGACATAATGTATATGAAAGCTTTCTGTGCTTTCAAATTTTCTTTAAACTAAAACTAAAATAATTGTAAAAGACAGTTCTATTTAAAGTTGATAACTGTTTTCAAAACCTTCCCAGGTCTATTTTTGAGAGTGACAGGAAATGCAGTAGCAACAAAACACAGGGTATAATCTATGAAGGAATGTTAGGCAGAAATCAATTTAATAAATAGAAATAACAGAAGTCAAATATTTTATATATATTTTAAAAGCTTGACATCATCATTCAATTGAATATTTGCAATCAGATATTGTTCAATATGAATAAAATACTGATAAGCAAAAATTTTAGCCAAACTAATATTTATTCCAATTATAGCATGTGATTGGAAAACTACTGGCCTATTATCAAATTGGGAATAAATTCTTGTATAGTCACCAGTTTTCTGACATGGTACATTCAGAATGCATTCCTTTCATATTTGGTTAATCCTATTTTTCTATTTTCCTATTTTGCAGAGACTTTATTTTTTTTCAGTGTAAATTTTATTCTTTTTGTATTCACATAATTTTAGATCAATTCCTCCCACTTTCATAGACATTAATGCTAGTGAAGACAAACTCAGTTTCTATTTAAACAGCATAATTAACTTACATAGTTCATGGAAGCAGCCTCCTGCTAAGCGCTATCTAGTGTCTCTCATTTAGGTGTATGCACTTGGCAGATGATTTTTACCTGGTAATATTTTTTCATTGATCTAAATGATCTTCTCAGATCATTTATTTATCAAAATGTAATTAAAATTACATTCTATACCTGTACATTGTATTATTTGTGTAGTTGTTTTTGTGTTATTGTTAGTCAGAGGGAAACAAAGAGATACATAGAAAGAAAAATGCTGAAAAGAACGACATTGAATATATAGTGACAGAAATAGTAATGCTTATGATTTTTAAAAGGAATGTTGCAAAAAAGGTATGGTATGTCACACTGTCTTCCAATGTAGAACACTGTATAACCTTGCATGTACAAAATATTTTTTTCTATACTTTGAAAAGGTTTTATAATGCATTTTGTTCTTACTCACATCTCCCAATTAATCCCAGATTGAATTCTTCTCTCTACCTAACCAAATTAGTATACTTTAAAAACAAAGACAAACAAAAAAACCCAACAATAAAAATAAAACTTTTGAATAGAAAAAAACTATCAAGTTCACTTTATACTTTCATATATTCTTAGATGTACAGCCTTAAGGTGGAATGTAGTTGAACAAACTACCAGGTCTTACACTTTTAAAGAAAACAAACTCTTTGTATCCAGCAGCTATCAATGATCCATACCTCCTCAATTAGAGGTAAGACATCATGCCCATCCATAATCATCACGGAATTTGGAATTTGGTTTGGCATGAATTGCATTGTTTTAGTGCATGCTTCAACAATCACTGCGAGTGCATATATGCAATCGCCCTTTTTTTGGTCTGGAACACACTGTTTCCTTGTAGTCATCAGTGCCTCAGGTTTTATATTTATCCTCCTCTTCTGTAATGATCCATGAGTCTTGGGAGAAGAATGTATACTATACATATTTTATGGAGAGCCAGACATTCTGCATTCTTTTTTTTAAACCTTGTCCAGCTTTGGTTCTTTGTGTTAATTGAATAATTGCTATCTTTTTTTTCTTCTATTTTTTTATTGGATATTTTATTTACATTTCAGGTGTTATCCCCTTTCCCCATTTCCCCCCCACTCAGGAACTCCCTATTCCATCAACTCTCCTCCTGCTTCTATGAGGATGTGCTCCTACCTCCCCACCCTCAAATTCCCCCACACTGGGCATCCAGCCTTCACAGGGCCAAGGATCTCTTCTTCCACCTATGCTCCACAAGTCCATTCTTCCCTACAAATAGAGCTGGAGCCATGGGTTCCTCTCTATGTGATCCCAGGCTGGTTGTTTAGACCCTGAAAGCTCTGATTGGTTGGTATTGTTGCTCTTCCCATAGGGTTACAAGCCCTTTCAGCTCCTTCAGTCTTCTCTTTAACTCCTCCATGGGGAACCACATGATCAATTCAATGGTTAGCTGTGAGCATCTGCCTCTGAATATGTCAGACTCTGGCAACCCTCTAAGGAGGCAGCTATGTCAGGCTCTTGTCAGCATGCACTGGCATCCACATCAGCATTTGCTTTTGGTGACTGCACATGAGATGAATACCCAGGTGGAACTGTCTCCAGATGGCTCCTCCTTCAGTTTCTGTCCCACAATTTGTCTCCATATTAGTTTCCATGAGTATTTTGTTACTCCTTCTATGAAATACTGAAGCATCCATGCTTTGGTCTTCTTTCTTTGTGAGCTTCATGTGGTTTGTGAGTTTGTGGTATCTTGAGTATTGAGAGCTTTTGGGCTAATATCCAATTATCAGTGATTGCATACCATGTGTGTTTTTTTTTATAAATAAGTTACCTCACTCAGGATGATATTTTCTAGTTCCATCCATTTGCCTAAGAATTTCTAAAATTCATTGTTTTTAATAGATGAATAATACTCCACTGTGTAAATGTCCCACATTTTCTGCAGCCATTCCTCTGTTGAAGGACATCTGGGTTCTTTGCCAGGATAGATAGTACTATTCTCAACAATAAAAGAACTTCTGCGGGAATCACTATCCCTGACCTCAAACTATACTACAGAGCAATAGTGATAAAAACTGCATGGTATTGGTACAGACACAAATAAAAATATCAAATGAAATAGAATTGAAGACCCCAAAATGAACCCACACACCTATGGTCACTTGATCTTTGACAAAGGAGCCAAAACCATCCAGTGGAAAAAAGAACAACATTTTCAACAAATGGTGCTGGTTCAACTGGAGATCAGCAAGTAGAAGAATGCAAATGGATCCATTCTTATCTACTTGTACAAAGCTCAAGTCCAAGTGGATAAAGGACCTTCACATAAAACCAGATACACTGAAACTAATAGAAGTGGAGGTGGGGAAGAACCTCGAACACCTGGGCACAGGGGAAAATTTCCAGAACAGAACACCAGTGGCTTATGCGCTAAGATCAAGAATTGACAAATGGGACCTCATCAAATTGCAAAGCTTCTGTCAGGCAAAGAACACTGTCAATAGGACACAATGGCAACCCACAGATTGGGAAAAGGTCTCTACCAATCCTTCATCCGATAGAGGCTTAAATCCAATAAATACAAAGACCACAAAAAATTAGACTTCAGACAACCAAATTACCCTATTAAAAATGAGGTACAGAGCTAAACAAAGAATTCTCAACTGAGGAAATTTGAATGGCCAAGAAGCACCTAAAAAATGTTCAACATCCTTAGTCATCAGAAAAATCCGAATCACAACAACCCTGAGATACCACCTCACACCAGTCAGAATGGCTAAGGTCAAAAACTCAGGCGATAGCAGATGCTGGGAAGAATGTGGACAAAGAGGAACACTCCCTCATTGTTGTTGCGACTGCAATCTGGTGCAACTACTCTGGAAATCAGTCTGCCAGTTCCTTAGAAAATTGAACATAGCATTACCTGAGGACCCAGCTATACAACTCCTGGGCATATACCCAGAAGATGCTCCAACATATAACAAGGACATATGCTCCACTATGTTCAAAGCAGCCCTAATTTTTTTTAAAAAAGAAGTTGCTTTGAGAAATGTACTAAACTATGGGTACCACAGTAAGTCATTAGGAATCAATTTAATAACATGTCCATCTACCAGCACAGTAGTCGTCACCCTCCTCAGGGAGTATAACCTATCTAGTCACAGATCATTTTTCATGATAATGATGCCAGGGTTGGCTTTGTATTGTTAACTGTGTTTTATGCCCAATCAGAAAATGTTTAATTATTCATATAACACTATTGCTACTATTATATCAATGGGAAAGTCTGGTGACTTTAGTAATTTTAACTGATAGTTTTAGAAGCTAGTGATCCCCCAAATTAATTTTTGTCTACTTGTTAGGAAATATGAAAATACTAAAAAGGAAAATAAAATAACATGCCTGGATACAGACAAACTGGCACAAGTACATAAAAATAGTACTAATGTTTGTGAAACACACACACACACATATATATATATACATACATATGTTATATATATGTAAGAGTATACATTTATATATAGTATATGTAAATATTCATATATATACATATATGTAACCTTATTTTACACATACACACACATATATATATATAATATGTATGTGTATATATGTATGTATGTATATATGTGTGTATATATGTATATATGTGTGAATATATATGTATATATTATATATAGTGTGAATATTTATGTATATATTAATTTATAATTTATAATTTCATGCTAAAAAGAAAGACACGCCACTTTACCAGCAAATGCTTTGAAATAACAACAGCACAGGTACTATTGTCAGAACCATAGAAGAGAACTATTTGACACTCCTCTTAGATCTTCAATGAACTGAGAGTAAGCTATTGAAAATGTCAGAGATAGATTTTTTTAAACATTTTGTGTTTTATGTCTACTTACTTACTTAATATTAATTTTTGAAAATTTCATATGAGTGCTGAATTCACATAGTTCTTTCCTTCCTCTCCTCTGTTAACCAACTCCTACACCCTCTAGTCCTTCTTAAATTCTTAGCATCTTACATCTTATATTACTTACAGATTAGAAGTTATTAAATTGAAGGTGTCGCCTGAAGGCCAAAACAGAAAATCTTTAACTAGTGATGATAATTTTCTTACAGATACATAGATCCTTACCCTAGTGTGTTCTGGGCTACATACTCTTGCCTATCTTCTGGGCTTAGTTTGGCTAAGGAGTCTTGTACACAACAGGGGCTTCAGAGAAGGTACATACTTAGGTGAAGGTTTCATGAACTTTTCCATTTCTATAAGGGGATATAAACAGTCAAGCCCAGTTAGGATGATATTTTACCAGTAGCTGGATGTTACAATAGTGTTTGTTTAGCTCCAAGGATAGTCCTTTTCACAACCTCCAACTCCCATTTTGAATTTTTTCCAAGCCCTCTTCTGCGAAGGTCAGTGAACCTTCAAATGTTGACATAAGCTTCTAGCATTGTCTACTAACTATAATAAAGTTGTGAACCGTCAAGTAATAAAATGATAGACTCTTGTGAAGAATATGCCTTTTTGGCAAGTCCTGTGGTTATCTAGTTTACTACAAAACAGATGTGAGAATGAAGGCAAGAAATGAAATGAAAACATACATGGTCTGCAGTAATAGCCAAGCATTGTAAGTATAATTTAACCCACCTATAGCAGTTGCTTCTTCACTGCAGCCTATAACTTACCTAGTCTCAGCTTTTTGTTTATATCCTTAAAATCTGATGTATTTGTCCTTCTACATTGGGGATCATGCCTCCAAACAGAAAACTGGTTGCAACGACTCATGCTACTGCTGAGTTAGGTCTCCAATATCATGCCTGACACTTCCATTATTAAACACACACAATCCACAATGAATATAACTTCTTGTCTTAATTCTTCCAAGAGTCCTTAGTTGCAACTTTCGTCACTATAGTAGATACATATCTGAGCATGAACACTTTAAGCCCAGCCTAGTTTAATTCACCAGCCAAAGCACGTGACTTTTGCAGTAATAGGTTATTATCGTTCATTTCTGGAATGTAACTAACAACTGTGACAATGGTAATTATTTTTTTATAGGCATCTAGGGCCTCTATAACCAATGTATTCTAGGGAGACAACCCATTTCTAGTACAGAGACTTCCACTTGACTCAAACTATATAGCTTCAAGGAGCATCCATTTTTTACCATTTTATACACTTTAACAGTTATAGGCACAGGCTATTGTATACAATATCCTGTCACCTTGGTGGAAACAAAGTCTGTGTGATCCAATCATAAAGCTTTCAAGAATTCTTCAGCAACACCTGGACATTGCATTGTCAGTGAACTAATGTCTCATGCTTAGCTCTTCAAGTCTACTAGCATGTCTAATAAATGAGTATACAAATTTACAAATTCTTCAAGGTTGGAGTTATGATATCTGTAATGACAAATGTAATGATGGGCAAAACAATGATGCAAAGTAGTGAGCTACCATGTAATTATAAATATTGGATCTATAGAGATAATCTTAATAAGGAATTTTAATGGACATTATTTATGTGCTCTACTTATGTTCCTGGTGAAGCAGAAGTTCACTAAAGACATATAAATGTCAAGTATAAGCAAGGTTTAACCCAACATGGACAGGATCTATAAATTAGTATCATTAGATTTCTTTAAATCAATATTGGACACAAAACATAAACATTAATTTAACATCTCCTGAACAAGTAGTGCCATAGATTCTAAAGACCTTTAAGAACCTAGATCACACTTTAAACTCAATGAACATAATGCAGCATTGTGGTACTTCATTAAAAAGCATAGAAAGTAGAAGAAGGCTTCATCCATTTCCCACTAATTATCATTTGCATTAATATTTCTAGTGGATGATTAGATTCAGGTAAAATACTGAAAATTATGCAAAATAAATTAATGGAATATACATGAATATGCAGCCTGAGAACATAGTTCTAGGCTGTCCTTCCCTTGAATTTAACGGGACATCAAATTTTTGGATTAGGTTAATGGCTTTACTATGATTCATCTCCAAACGTCCTGTTACCTTTCAGTCATGAGCAATCTCTTTTAGATATTTTTTATTGTAGTCATGTGAATTTCTACAAAAGAAATTTATGAACCTTGATAACATAAAATATTTAAAAGGAGAAAAGAAAACTAAGTTCATTGGAGGTGATAAAAAAGAACCAAATAAAAACAATCAACTTGGGATAGGTTTTTCTGATTTTCCGTGTTCAAACTTTGCTATCTTTTCAAAAGACAGATTGCTGGTATCAGGAAAATTATTTGTTAAATAAAATATTGAAAATTTGTGCAAAATTACCTATACTGGTAATTTAACTATAGCTGGTGAGAGTTCATCCAGTTCTATAAAGAAATTTGAAACTATTGATCACTTGTCCAAACTCACTTTCTCTGAAAACCTTCAAAGGTTTTTCTTCTGGTACAGAATATGTGCTCCTAGGCTGGTGGTTTAGACCCTGGGGAGCCCTGGCTGGTTGGTATTGTTGCTCTCCTCATGGGGCCACCAGCCCTTAAGGTTCCTTCAGTTTACTCTCTAACTTCTCCATTGGGAACTCCCCAGGGTCTAAACTACCAGCCTAGGAGCACATATGGAGAGATACATGACTCCAGCTGTATATGTAGGGGAGGATGGCCTTGTTGGGCATAGGTGGGAGACAAGGTCATTGGTACCCTGAAGGCTGAGCACGGGGGGGGGGTGCAGGAATCTGAGGGTGGGGAAGGGGGCTGGGGGTAGGTGGGTAAACACCTTCATAGAGGCAGGAGGAGGGGGATGGGATAAGGGGTTCCTGGGTGGTGGGGGATAACATGGTAAGGGGATAAAATTTGAAACGTAAATATTATATCCAATAAAAGAGGGGAAAAATAGAAAAGCGGTTAGAACCAACATTCTTAATAAAATGTCAGCCCTCTTTAAAAAAAAAAAAAAAACTATCTTGATACTAAAATTTGTTTTGAGAATTGTATATTGCAGAATGATCAGCCTTGGTGTATCTACTCAACAAGCAAGCTGGGCAGACCTGCTCAAACCTCTGAGGTCCGGGAATTCAATCTGGAGGCAGAGAAGACACAGCATCAGAGGATTGTCAATTTGCTCTCCCCACCACTCCTCTTCTAATATCTCAACACCCATAATCAGCTTGAAGAAGCTAATGATGAGTCAGCGCCCCTATTCCCTGGGCTTGGAGACTAAGGTGGTAAATGTTGGGCTGTCTCGCTAGGGAAAAATAGTGGTTTTGTCGGAATAAAGAGGATTAGCTAGGGTTTATTGCATAGCCATAACCTATTAGTAGAAATCTGTATAATTAATATCAAGATGAAGATATAAATTCTTAAATGGCACCAATTTACTTTGTTTACAAATTTTAAGGTTTTCATTGGCATGAGCTTCTTAGTGATATAAGAGTGAGATGAATATTGTTACTCCCATAGGCATTGTACCAGTATAACACATTTAGGAATACAAAGCTTAGACCCAGTCCTTCTTTAACTTTTTTTAACTGATTTGAGATGGTCAGCCTGTGAGTTAAGGGACTATAGCAAATTCATGACTTGGAGTTTATTATAAGGGTGTTCTCTATGTTTTATTTAGAAATAGCTGAGTGGAGTTAACAGGCAACAGTCCAGATTACCTTACATGGATAGCTGGTTTTCAAAACATCAGAAATCCTTAGAATTGACATTAACAAGATTTTTTATGTCAATAAATATTAGTTTGACTTCTTTACCTCACAAGGAAGTGAACATTTTTCTTGTTTTGAAAAATCTCAGGCAGATACATTCTCCCTCATGTACTGACTTTCTGCAGTCTCACATAATAGATACAAATTTGTTAATGAGAAAAAGGTTGCCTTTATTGTCAGGTATTTTATACATGTTGTACCCCTAGAACAATTATATAGAATTATTATTTATGTAATAAATAAATGTTCATTTTAACCATATATTTAGACAAAGCTTAATGATTCCAAATCACATTTATCTTCTTTAGATTCATAAGTCAATAATAAGAAGTTTTATTTTAAAGTCATTTCTAGTATGCAAAAATACTGAGGGCTGTAAATATGAGTCCCTATTCATGAAATTGCTTTATTTTAATATGCTCTACATTTAGAAATAAGTTCCATTTAACAGTTAAAATTCCCTGTTCTATTATTTCTCAAGGTAATTTTTTATTAACTCTATTATTTTTGCAAAAGAAAATGTCTCAGTTAAATGATGAAATTTTTGTTTCTTTTGATGGCAGAACTTTGTAAAATATAAACCAAACTTAACTTCAAGTAAAAAAAAAATTAGGTTGCATTTTCTAGAATTTTTTGTGAAAATATTACGATTTTTATTTTATTTCTTCTATTAAATATAGAATACGAGTTTCAGTGGAAATGTATAATTAAGTTGTAAATAGTTTTTTATTGTTTTCTGTTTTAAAGTAGAATTTTTTTTTTGCTTTTAAAACAGTGTATATTGTGTTTTGACCTGAAATGATTTGCAACTATCCTTTTTTTCAGTAGTAAACATGTAAGAGGAAAAATTGCATGACAGAAATTGGAAATAAAATTATTTAAGTTAATTATATATACAACAGGATGGATTATATTGAATAAAAATATTCTATAGAGCCTTCCTACTCAAAATCTACAAATATAATTTTAAAAAGTTAAAAGAAGTTACTTTATAATACTCCTGGACACCAGAGACTAACAAGCAAAAGCCACATTCCAGGGATGGGTTTTGGAATTGTTGGCCGATGATATCCCAAAGGCCTCTGAACACTGGAGGCTATTGTCAGTGCCCACGGTACTTTTTAAAACTTGATAGTTATACCCTGTTAATGAAGATACCACATACTAATGAGAAATCAATATGGCACTCATCTAAAAACTACATCCTCACTGTTGTGTTTCCATAGTACTGGAGGGAGCTATGTATGCTACTGGTAACCATAAGTATCACCCAATTGTTAACACAGTAAACATCATGAGAATAGCCATGCACTTTCTGATTGGATTTAAATCTTATTCTATAAGCTAAAACATATATGTGGCCACATTATCTGCCTAAGAACTTATGTGTAGACATTATACCCAGGACAAGAAACTAAAATGTTATTCTGCTAAATAGATGCAATTATACTGAGGAATTTTCAACTCCTATCAGAGAAGCTTCTGTTTGCAGTAGATTTTAATCACCATTAAAACTCACACAACTGGCCAAGATTCACAGAATAAGAGACAACAGAATGTTTAGTCCTAAAGTAAATATATGTATCTCACTTCCTCCTACAAGAGCTCAGGAATTATTGCATAATATAGCACATAAAAAGTGTAAATAGAGAGGTATTATATAACAAATTAAACTTTGACTTTATAAACATGAAAAAGTGACTACTATGTAAAGTCACACAATTTTCATAGTATGAACAAGACCTTTGTAAGGTTGGTCAGATCCATTTACTTCTAGCATTGATAGATAACATGAAGTGCAAGCTCTAGCCACAGAGTTATTACCAATTTTCTGTTTCTGGAAAAGGAACAGTCAGTTTTTGCTATTGTACAGTCCTGAAAATTCAAGCATGCTACAATGGAAGTTCACATATTCAAGAATATTTAGGTAAAACAAGTAGGCTTGATTTAAAAGGAAAAAAAAATGATTTCAGTAGAGAGGTAAGGTGGAATAGATATAGGAACAGTTAGGGAAAAGTATGTGGATATGATTGAAGCAAAATTAACAAATAAAAACAAAACAAAACTGACTTCAATATAATTTTTCTTTATTTACTTTAAATACCCTGAAAAATTTTCCCATTGTGATTTCTATTTTCTTCTCTTTCTTTTCTGTCTCTTTATCTGCACATAGCAGAGACACTGGCACATGGTAAAAACTCAATAAATATTTGATCAATGAATAGATGTGTGAAAAAAAGTCACATATGCAATTAACCATGCTCAAAGAAATATCATGAATGTGCCATTATTCACACTTTACTTCAATTGGTATGGCAAAATGGCTACTGCAAACTTTTAAAATTTCATGCAGAATGACTCTTATTTGATTCTAATCTAAAGTTCAAATTCTTACCATCATAAGAGCTCTCTGATGTTAAAGGTGACAAAATGGGCAGAGCTCCCCCTAACACATCATGGCAACCATGTGTGATAGAATTAAGTGGAATTCATACAATGCTGGATTGAGAGGCATGACATGCCCATGTGTCTTGGATGCAGACTGGAGCACATTCACTGACATGATGGCAAATTTGGGTGGCACATCATGTATGGCATATGGCAGGCTTCTGCTTCAGTAAATGCATGCCACATGCCAAAGACTGGTGTCATCCCTACTGGTTTCATTTTCTTTCCTTTAAATTTTTATTAAAGTATTTTTTTTTACAACTTCTATAGGGACATACGTCAACACATTAAACGGCAAACTTACATATTAATAATTTGCCCACCTTCAAAGTTGCATAATGAATCCATAATTTCTATAAATATGAATCAAGAATGTTACAGAAAGAGTATCTCAGAATATAATCAAAACAAAGCTAATCTTTCCTGGATCCAAAACATGCATATGTGCCCTAAGACATATGCCATCACATCTTACTTTATATCCAATAGTTCACTCATTCAAGAATCCTCCATTGAATATATTTTCCTAACCAGTATGAATGAACATGTCAAGTCTTGGACACTTTAAAGTATTTTAAAGCCTAGTAAAGGAAACAGAAGATGAAAAAGAAAATCAGCTCACATGCTATGAGTGTGATAGTATTAAAAGAGGCATGAGTAGCCAAGAGAAAAGCTAAGTGTGAATGAGTATCAATATAAATCATCCTGAATTATGCCTTACAGATAATAACTTTAGGGTAATCATTTGTGAGAAGGATGAAACTGTTAAAAAGAAAATAAAAGCATTTCTAAAAATCAGAGATACAGATACTATGCCAAGTTTTGAGAAGCTGTAAGTATTTAGTATTAATAAAATCAACTCATGGCTACTCAGTGATATGTCTAGCAGGTAGAGGTTAGAATCTCACTTCATTCGGTGTGAAGACTGAACAGAAAGTAACAGAAGCAGATGAGGGGAAAATAATCAACTTTTGGGGGGAGGAACAGGACTAAAGCCCTGAGGGCCAGCAAAAAGAAGGAAAATCAACAACCTTGGGAGGTAGGAGGTAGGGGTGAACCTCTAGAATGTACTAGAGATCTGGGAGGTGAGAGACTCTCAGGACTCAAAGGGAGAGTCCTTAGATAAAGAGCCCAAAAGGGAACTTGTAGAGTCAACCCCCAGTAGAAAGACAGGACATCAAATGGAGAGGTAAGACTGCTATCACACAAACACTCTGAACCATAATTCTTCCTATCAGCAAGAACCACAGGGAGAAAAATGGAGAAGAGTCTAAGAGAAATGAGGTTCAGCTACAGGCCCAAATTGGGATCCAGCTCAGTGAGATGCCTTAAGGCCTGACACTATTACTGATACAGTGGTGTGACAGGAGCCTATCATGACTATGCTCTAAAAGGTCCAACAAGCAGCTGAAATTCTCTGATGCAGATATTTACACTTGACAAATGGAGAGAAGCTAGTGATCCCTGTGGTTGAATTAGGAAAACGATGAAAGAAGCTGAGGAGGAGGGTGACACTATAGGAAGACCAGCATTCTCAACTAACCTGGAGCCCTGAGATTGCTTAGACACTGAGCCACCAACCAGGCAGCTAATATGAGGCCCCCAACACATATACAGCAGAGTACTGCCATACTGCCGGGTCTTGACTCAGTGAGAAGATGCACATAACCCTCAAGAGACTTGATGCCCCAGGGTGTGAGGAGGTCTGGTAGGATGGGGCTAGGAGAGTGGGCACATCCTCTTGGAGATGTTGAGAAGAGGTATAGGATGTGGAAAAATAAAAAGTAAGAAAAAATAAAATCTAAGTATGGTACTTTTTCTAAGTTCTCTGACAAAATGGCATATAATCATTTACAGTAAGCTTTTCATAGAATTTTTTTTTTGTCCTTTTATATATATGTTGTGAAGTCTCTTCTTTTTGACAATGTTACTTTTTATTAGGAAGATTTAATTGAAAAGCTGAGCAAATATACTCCTGAGACTGAAATAACAAAAAGCAAAACAAAAGAATGCTATTTCTTGTACCATGACAATATGTACAATCACGGTGTGCCACATCAAGGCAAAATATAGACTTTTATGTGTTCATTAGTCAATTCTATATAGTTTTGATCTGTCAATGGCATTTTTATTTTAGATATTTTATAGTTGTTAATAATAAAATGTGATATAACTACAAATTTGAAATAGTAATATAGGTGACATTGCTCTCCGTGTTTTATAGAAATTCACAATTCATATGAATGATTGATGAGATTATATAATGCTGCTCTGAAATAATGAACAAATAAACTTGCATCTTTAGTGTAATAAATGAGACTGTATATCTAAAACACTCAGATGACTTAGTAATCACCAAAACCTGGGGGTATAATATTCCTTCAACTTAAGGAGTAGAAAATCTAAGGCTTATTTTACTCAGGTTTACATGAACAAAAAAAGTTGTAGATCAGAGTATTGGTAAATGTCTTGCTTATAATTTATCATATTAACAATGACTAATGAGGAAATAATCATTCTATAATAAAATATATACCAACACAATGATTAATTGTGAATCGTATCCTATGAAAGCAAATACTGATCATCTCTGGGTATAAATGTAGTATTTATTTATTGTAAAATATTTATGTGATCTAAACTGAGTTGGCAAAACCATAGGCTTTGTTCCATTACTGCCTGAAACTCTCCAGTCACCAATGTACTTCAGCAAAGTCTCAGAATGTAGTTCTGAGACTGAAACAGATGCTTTCTACCACATATGCTTAACTTTCTGGGTTCACAAATTTTTCTCTGTATCTCTGATATCTTTGCTATTTTGGGAGCTGTCACACATGGGTTGTAGTAATGTATAATGTGTGTGTTTTAAAGTAATTAGTGGTATAGGACTATAACTAATTGATTATAGAATCTTAAAGGGTGGTTACAACATAGAAAAAAAAAGAGGTGGACCTCAATTTGAGCATAGCTCCTTGTTGCATCCATGTTATTCTTTATTCCTGAATATCTTGTTTCTTTTAAAACTGAAGTTGGGGCAAAAAATAAGGCTAATTTATAGGACACACAAGGATACAAATACCTCACACTACACACACCTTTTTACAAAAATTAATAAAACAAAAAAGGTGAGAGAGATTTTATTTAGTAGTCTAAATCAGTTGATTTGATTTAAACTATCTTGAAGGTCCTAAAAATTATTTATTATGTATTTAAAAGATGTAAATGTACTCAGACCTTTGACCAACTACAAGTTTCTAAATTAAACATGAGAATTGCTACATAAAGAAGCTTCCATGAACAATGTTGATAGCAACACGTATCTATGGGTTTAAACACAAATATTTATTGTGCAGTTAGACACTCATTTAGCAAGAAAACAATGTTAAGAAGTCCAAGATCCAGTCCTATGGTCTCCTTACTAATAATGTTTTGATTAGGTTACATGAATGAAACCCCTCTTGCTTTTGCATGCTCATATCTAATCAGATAGCCATTAGTGACTCATATATGTCTTGAGTTTCTACTGAATCACTGATATATTTGGCTAGAAGATCTGTCTAATAGCCTGCATTGTCCAGTGTTTAGTAAGGATATTCACTGATGTTTTTTCTTCCCAAGTAGCTTGCATTTTGGCACTGTATAAGGTGTCAGCAAGACGTTCCCTGATCCGTTCAAGGTAATTTTTCCACCAGACCAATAGCAACAACCCATTTTTTTTGTTTTTGTTTTTTTTTTGTGTGTGTGTGTGTTTCTGTGGCCTCTCTGGCTAATAACTGATAGTATTGCATGACTACCACTGTGATTTTTATTTAATAACCCATATCTCCTAGGAGTGACATTGTTCACCCATGAAGGATACTTTCTACTCTGACTTTCTTTATGTCTCTGTGTTTCTGTTCATCTTTCTCACTCTTCTTCTTTCCCTTCTCTTCTCTTTTCACCCCCTATCTTATTTTTCTTTTTTCTCTCTTGCTCTCTCTCTCTCTCTCTCTCTCTCTCTCTCTCTCTCTCTCTATATATATATATATATATATATATATATATATATATATATATATATATGTGTGTGTGTGTGTGTGTGTGTGTGTGTGTGTGTGTGTGTGTAAATAGATAGATAGAGAGATAGATAGACAGACAGACAGATAGACAGACTGACAGAAAGACAAATAGACAACATTTTACTATCCAGGGTTCAGAGTACTTTTCAGAATAAGTGGTAGAAAAACTAGAGAACCAGCGTATAGAGAGAACTGTGAAATGACAGTATTATAAAGTCAACAAGATAGTTACATACATCAACACATAGGACCAGTGACTATTTCCAGAAGTTCTGCATGTGACCAAGACAAAATTGCAGCCTGGGCAAGACATGGGTGCCAAGGAACTACCACTGGATGAGGACAGTTGACAGCTGCCGAAAAAGATTCATTATTCTTTGCTAATACTCTGTATATGACCTTAACCCCAAGTATCTATGTACCACCATCATGAGCATAAACATAAAAAAAAAAGAAAAACAAGAGAACATAAGCCTGGGAGGGAAATGGGTGACACTGTGGTGGTCACTGCGAGGGATAGCCATGACTGTATGTGAACAAGAAATGTACAAATACATAAATTTTTCATTTTTTAAAATTATCTTTAATCTTTTCTTACAGTCCTGTCATTATCCCTCTTCTGTTAAGCCCTTCCTTAACCGTTCCTCATCCCATTCCTCTTAGAAATATTGAAAAATAGTTAAATAAATGAAAGAATATTTGAAGTTTCAAAGGCAGAGAAAGAATGCAAAACAAGTCCCAACACTTCTGCTATTTTCAACCTCTCAGAGTGGTATTTGCCATTTGAATCTCAGATTTTTTCCAAGATAGTACTTCAAATAATAATCCATGAGTTATTTCTGTCTCTAAGGATAGAATCTGCTTAATACAAATTGTAACAATAAGAAGTACTAAAAAAGATTCCACATTTAACTGCAGCTCATGCAGCTAAAGGGCAGATAAACAGGGCTGATGTCCTTTTTCCAAGTATTGATAAGAGATTCTTTTTCATATTCTTTAATATTAATTACTATTACTATTATTGTTGTTGTTGTCATTAGTTTTTCAAGACAGAGTTTCTCTGTGTAAAGAGTATGCTGGGTGTCCTGGTACTCACTCGTTCTATAAACCAGGGTATCCTCAAACTCAAATATCCTTCCACCCCCCCCCCACCTCCAGTGCTGATATTAAAGGTTTATGTCACCACCAGTAGCATTTTCCCACAGTCTGTTAGACTCAGGGTATCCTTTGCATCTTTAGATCCACAGCCCTAGATAATATCATGGCAGCACTCTACTTTCCCTTATGCCTAATGCCTTCATTTTTAAGGTTTCTTGATACCTTTGTACCACCTGTTTACTTCTTTTTTCCTTTGGAAATAAGTTCTTGTCTAGCTCAGGTTGGACTAAAACTCAACTATGTTTCTTTAGTGGTCTTGGATTTCTGATCCTCTGGCCTCCAGGCTCTGAATTCTGGGAAGGTAATTATCTATCCCATGCTCCATTTTATACACTACTGGTGATAAAATTT
Organism: Arvicanthis niloticus; assembly: GCF_011762505.2. Classification (NCBI taxonomy): domain Eukaryota; kingdom Metazoa; phylum Chordata; class Mammalia; order Rodentia; family Muridae; genus Arvicanthis; species Arvicanthis niloticus. Next base: position 6,559,995 of record NC_133433.1, read on the forward strand.
AGGGCTTCTTGTGTTCTAGGCAACTGCTTTACCAACTGAGATAGAGCCCCAAGCCTCATCCATCTCTTAACCAACACGAATCTGCTCACATGACCTGCCCAGAAAATAGTATTTGATTTTCTTCTGGTTTTAAGAATTCAGAACTTGACAGCTTGGGATGATGATGAAAATTGCCATGCTCTCTGCCACATCTATGATCTCTGATCATTATGATATGACATCATTGTCTATTTGTATTCATTCTTTGAGAAAATGAAACATACCAGAGACAAATTAATGCTTTTAGACAAGAAATCAATATTATAGTTAAATGAGAGAGATAGGAAATGTGGAAAATGTCTAGTCACTAGGAAACGTATCTATAATGCACAATGATGGAGTTGCTCTTTTGGTCATGTGAATTTTGGCATGATTTTTATTACCACCTGGCAATTTGTTTTTAAACATGACAAAACTGTTATCAGGATAATGTTAACAATATGAATATTTTTAAGACCTAAATGTAATCTATGAAGATTTCTGTACATATGTTTCCCAATATGTCTTTAAAAGGTGACTTTTAATATGACCAGAATAATTAAAAATGGTTCTATTTTCAAAACTATTTCATAAAAGCATTGTTTATAATTGTTAAAATGTAGAAGTCATTTAAAAAATTCACTCTAAATGGCATATATATACATATATATGTATATATGTATATATATATGTACACACACACACACACACACACACACATATATATATATATATATATATATATATATATATATATAGAGAGAGAGAGAGAGAGAGAGAGAGAGAGAGGGTGAGAGAGAGAGAAGAGAGAATGAGGTGCTTCCCTTAAAATGTGTTTATATTAGGAATTTAATCCCAATGGAATTGCAAATTCTTCTGAATTTTGGATGCTTATTTTTTTCAGTTCCTGTGTTTCATTATACAACACAGCAACTTTAAAATATATCAGCAAGCTCTGAATGCTTACTGACAGCTGCTAGAACAGCCAAATAGAGAAAGAAAAAAATGCAGTGTTGACTTTTCCATGAGAAATGCATGGCAGTTTGAAAGTTCAAGAACTCTCTTGAACATTTCAGCACCCAAGGAAGAAACTCTGCTTCACATGGAAGCACTTGAAATAGAAACAAATTGAGATGAGGAGCGTGGCATGGCACCACATTCGTGCCAACATGAGATGTTACTTACTACAGGAAGAAAGAGACAAGTGAGTTTAAAAGGTTTGAAATGATGGCAGGGTTTTTAAGACAAGAGGAGAATCAGGCTAAAAGAAAGCAGTTCATTGTGAGAAGAGAAGAGCAGTGAACAATGCATCCCATCAGTTTTATAGGTAATGCTCCCTCTCCTTCATACAGTGCTATCCATTATTAATGAGCACTATTTTTGAGTGTGAAAGAACTGTTTAAAAAACATTAACATTGTCTATTGAAAGTGATTGACATTGTCATTCCTTTCATTTTGCTGTTGGCAAGCGACATCCCTGTAGACTTGCATGCATCTGGACAGTACTAATACCCTCCTTGCTATGCACTCTGGGCAGCTGTGATATGGAAATTTCAGCATAGCCTTTTATGGATAATTTTTTTTTTTTTTTAGCTTTACAACGTGTTCTGTAACAAGATGTGGAAATCAAGGCTTTTTGCATGCAGTGATCAATCACAAAAAATATTTCCTTTCTAATCTGGTTCAATTTTTCAAAGTAATTCATTTGACTAGTCAGTGCACTAGCTGTCTGCAAGCCGGGCAGTTATGGAGATCTATGACTATTTGTGGCATTTCTTTTTCACTCTGGTTTTTCAGGATGATTATATTTTTAATTGTCTTGCTACAAAACGACCTGTTGTTCCCACCTACCTGCCGTTCCCTTATCCCATGACACTATCTGACCCATTCACACAATACCTTTAAATCAACAAAATTAAAGAGAACAAATTCAAGGATTAAATGAATAATGAATCCAAGAAGAAAAATTAAGCTCCACATCCTCTTGACTTTTAAATATGTATGTAACTAAGCTGCTGCTTCCCTCTCAGCTGCCCTGCCTCTCCCCACTCACAGCCCATATGCACACCCACGCTCAGATCTGTGCTCCTAAGCACTGTTGACTGATTTCATATGAGCTTGCTACAAGTCAACCTGTTTCTCAATACACTCATAGGCTGTCAATGAAGCAGAGCCTGCAGGATCTTGGGCAGTGCTTCCAAATTATTTGACCATTGTGAGAATTATAAGTGAATGCTTCTTAAGCAGTTTATTGTTGCTGGAATGTCAATCCATGTGCAATAATAAAAGAAAGAGGGCTGTTCCCAGGTAAATGTAGACTGGGAATTTTCTTTCAGCTTTCTAGAGCCACAGAGATGGTCATAAAATGAAATCCCCCAGAAACGGAGCAAATATTGTGGCTTTCCTGTAGTAGTTTTAGTTTAGTATATTTTCATCCTGTACAATGTCCATTGTTATTAACATTATAATAAAGACATTTTATAAAATCAGGATCTCATTGTATATCCCTTTTTAGCAACTATTGTACATAGAGGTTACTCTAGGGATAGAGCATTTAGTTCGTAGAGTTTTTGTAAGACTACACTGTGGGTTTTGGTGTTTGAAAGTGGTCTAGATAGTTCCTTTTTCTGGGTTCCAATAGTCAATTATTTTATTATTATAAGTTGTATGAAACTTTGTAAATATACTACCTCATCTGTAACTTAATCTCTCTTTAAAAATGAGAAATATATAATAGCTTGGGCTTTAAAAAGTGTATTAAGAGTGAGTTGTATGCTTCATATTCATCTTTTCCAAACATGTGCATCTACAACATACCATCTTTAGTATAACAAGATACTTTGGATTAGTTATGTTAAGTAGATTAGTTTATCTATGATGTGCTGAATATGGGAAAACTCTAGAAATTTGAGTGTCATGAATACAAAAATCACTGTAAATTTTTGTAACTGTTTTTAATGATAAGAGAGAGTGAATTTTGAATTAGCCTACTCTAAACCAAACAATATAGATAGTCTGTGTTCTGAGTTAATATATTTTTGATCATGTTGGTTATCCATGTTTTTTAGCTCAGTGTTATTACCGTGTTAGAAAGCCTCCAAGCACCAAATTCACAAGTCCCTGTGAATGCTTTTCAGGTCACATGACCTATTCATTTCATTTTTCAATCCAATTTTTTTGCTTTCCTATTTCTATGATTTAAATATTCCTTTTAAAACATCAGGTATTTACACTTTGGTATTATAGAAAAAAAGGGTTAAGAGATAATTATGGCATAAGGGACCCTACTTTTTAAGTAAGATGAAGTGGTAATAAAAGGAAGACCCATGTTACATTTGACCCTCTTGCCTTTCTGCCTCTGCCATGAAAGAATTTGATGAGAAATTCTATATGCATCACATGTTGATACCATAATCTTTAATATTCTGGATTCTAAAATTATAAGAAATAACAAATCTTTACAAATTATCAAGAGTGGTTATATATTGTTTTGGTATGAGGTTGGACAAAGAAATCCATCATCTATCTATCTATCCTATCTCTCTATCTACCTATATATCTAACATCTATCTATCTAGTAACCTATTGATTTTAGCTCAAATTCTGAAAACCCACAAATAACCACAAGGATCCCATGGAGCTTCCAGTGACTAAAATGAAAATATGTGGATCATGTGACAAAGGTTGGAAAAGGATGAAGGGCTTCATTATCAAAGCCAGTTGAAGAAAGTTCTCTGGAAGGAAGTGGTATATGAGTTTGATGGATAGATAGCAAAATGGAAGCACAGCTTCTGTAGGGCCACAGCCCAAAGGGCCATGTGGCTGTGTGGAAAGAAAAGCAAGAGGAAAAACAAGTGTCTGGTTTGGGTTAAATTTTGGAAGTAAAAATGACAGGTTTTGTGCAAGTTCTGAATAACAGATGGAAATGAAAAAGTCTTCTCTAAGAAGATGCCCAAAATTTGGCAGGAAAAGCAGTTGGATGACAATACAATAAAATTAATTTCCTTGTTGGATAAAATTTGAAGGGTGGTAACATAAATTCAGTACTCTTCTTTGGACACAGTACTTTGAAATGGCTTCTAGGAATTCAAGTTGTGAAATAAACTTGGCAGATATTTGCACAATGTATGTTAGAACACAGGGAAGAGATCTGAGATAAAGTTAAAGCCCTAGTGTTGATGGTTATATTGTAAACATATTGTAGGACAGGCATTGTGTTAGCTGTTGGAAATAAAATAGTGAGGGAAAATATATGAAAGGCGCAATTACAATGTAATTACTGAAATATCCCAATCTTCATGGAGTACCCTGTATAAGCTTTTCCATTTCAGGATGTGTAAATAAAATGGAAGAAGCCAACATTACAAACACAAATGAAGAAATGATAAACATTCACACTTAATAGTGGTAGTTATCCTAAATATCCCTGATTTAATTGGAACAGTCATTGGATGAGATTAGAATCATCTTGGAGATAATTAGTGAGTGAACTCAAATGAGTCAGATTGGAAGCCTAAGATCTTCAACAGAGAAGCATCCTTTCTTGACCCTGACTGAACCCTGTTGAAGCTGAAAGATGTTCCCAGGCACCAAATTGAATGAAAGTCATCATGCTCTTAACCAGGTGTTTAACCATGAGAATACATGCATCTGCAGCTTGATTTCAACATGACCATTGCACAGCCATGCTCTGTTAGATACAAGGTTTTGAAAACACTGTAATGTTGCTTTTGTTATTTCTAAACCAGTACATTGTAGGAATGTTTTACACAGCAATGGAAAGCAGGTATGGAAATTTTCCCTGTTTCATGGACTCTGTAGCTTGCTAGGACACAATAAGGAAAGGACACACACACACACACACACACACACACACACACTCCTAGTTTATTTTTATAAAAGTTATCTACAAATAGATGCCGCTTATAGCAACAGATCAACTACTAAGACACAAACAAGAGTCATGAGGTATGAAAAGGTTTAAGAGTCACAATATTACAAAAGGTGGTACGTATTTTGAGCCAGAATTAGTCCACAGTTTTGGGGAATCATGTACTTCTAGGCCTTCCTAGAACATAAGAACATCAATGTCTACCTTAGTTAGGGTTTTACTGCTATGAACCAACACCATGACCAAGTCAAGTCTTATAAAGGACAACATTTAATTGGGCTGCCTTACAGGTTCAGAGGTTCAGTCCATTATCATCAAGTCAAGATCAGGGCAACATCTAGGTAGGCATGATAACAGCAGCAATGAGAGTTCTATATCTTTATCTGAAAGCTGGTAATGGAAGACTGGCTTCCAGGTAGCTAGGATGAAGGTCTTAAAGCCCACACCCATAGTGGCACACCCACTCCAACAAAACCACACCTATTCAAGAGCCACACCTTCTAATAGTGCCACTCCCTGGGCCAAGAATATACAAACTATAACATTCCACTCCCTGGCCCCCATAGACTTGTTCAAACATATGAGTCTGTGGGGGCCATTCTTAAACATAGCATAGTGCAAAATAAATTTACTACATCTTCAAAATTCCCCATAATCTATAGCAGTCTATATAGTGTGATAAATCCAAATCTTCTGAGCTTCATCCAATCACTTAACTGTAATCCCCAAAGCAAGACAGGAAATCAGTTGTGAAAACTCTAAACTCTCTATCTCTATGTCTGTTGTCAAAACAGTCTTAACATCTCTAACTCCTTTTTCATCTTTGTAGACTGCAACAAAATTCTTTCTTGTGGGCTTGTTCTACACCCTGTTAGCAGCTTTCCTCAGAAGATATCCTATGGCTCTTGCTTTTCAAACATCTTTAGGTCTCCAAGGCAATTTCAATGTTACAACATCTTGTTTCAATATCTGGGATCCACAGATGCTCTTCTGGAGTCTCCCAAGGCCTGTAATCACTTCTTCGGCCCTGTCCTCTGTAGTACTCTAAGCTCTGATTCATTCCATTCCATAGCTGATGCTGTTCTTGGTGATCATCCCATGGCACTGTCATCTCCAATATACTGGGATCTTCCATTGCACCTAGGCTTTCCCAATAGCCTCTCATAGACTCTCTTCATGGTGCCATCCCTCAAGTCTTTTACATGACAACTTCAGTCTAAGGCTGTCAATTACTACTGAGGCTGAAACTTCACCAACGACCTTCTCTGACCTCACAAAATGACAGGTCTCAGCTACTCTTCATAAAGCTGTCATGCCTTCAAAACTAGTACAGGCTGGGTGACATTTATACATTATCAAATATAGCTGCAGCATGAGGCACAACCTTGGCTATCTCAGGAACACAGCTTCTTTGTGCTCTCAGAAAATACTTCCCAGAAGATTTCACCTCAATGATGCTGATCTCTTCTTAATCACCAATAATTTCTTAGCCCCATTTATCCAGCATCAATTGTCCCAGTCATCTCTTCTATTTTTCACTATAAAGCTAGAGGCTCATGGCCAAAACTGCTGAGTTCTGCTGCTTGTAGAAGCTGGAACATAGCCCCATTGTTCTCTTATATTATCACTAGCTTTTTTTCCCCAACTCCTTCATTGAGTAAGATTGGGTGTCCTGGATCTTGTTCTGTAGATTGACCTTGTACTCAGAAAAAAGCCTTTATGTCTTCTGGGATTAAAGTGTTTACCACTAAACCTTGGTTTAAGCTTTTGTTCACCTAGAACTTGCTCTGTCCATGGCTGGTCTTGAACTCAGAGATTTGCTCTGCTTATAAATTTAGCTGGATATGATCTTGGCCCAAAGTAGCGCTCCCTTAATCTGCTTTCTCCTAGAACACAGTATTCAGCTCCATTTCACTTCCTGGAGCTGTTTTAATACTAGAACTATATGTGTTTTATTTTTTCCTTTCTAAGCTTGCTATCTTTGTTCAAATTGCACTACATCTTCATCTGAAAGCTGCTAGTGGAAGACTGGCTTCCAGTTAGCTAGGATGAGAGTCTTAAAGCCCACACCCAGAGTGACATACCTACTCCAACAAGGCCACACCTATTCAAATAGGACCACATGTTATAATAGTGCTACTTTCTATGTCTAGCATATATAAACCAAACAATGTCATAATATGAAATCAAGTTGAAGATGATTATTATGCTCACATATGGTACTATTGACATGTCCTTTTTAACCGACATTTCATTTCAAGAATTAATGTGGATTTTTCTACCTAATATTGTATAGCATGTTAAGTCAGATATAAGGAACAGAAATCTAGTGCTTTTGTGATTAGCTTATAAATATATTACTGTAGTGTTGTAGAAATATTTCTATAGAAATATAATTAGAGACTATACAATGCATTTAATATACAGTACAATGATAAGATCTTTTGGTAGGAGCAAAAATGTACTTCTCCAGTACCCCAAATTATACAGTTAGTTTACAGCATTTAGTGCAATGATAAGAGTACATCATGTGTACAGTGAATAAGTATTGCCTTTGCAAACCACTGTACGCTTAGATTTTTCAAAATTTACTTTTACTACGTGTTCTTAAATGTTTTAACATTCCTTCTAGCCCCCAACCCACCAGAGAAAGGAAAGGTTAACAGAACAAGGAGGATATAGATCTGTCTAGAAATATTTCTTTGGAGACAATCCAATTTGTTTTGTCAGGATGTCATCAGTTCAGTTCACTTGAGTTTGCAATAGTAACTTGATCCACTTGCAAACATCAAGCAGATCTCTGAGTTCAAGGCCAGCCTGGGACAAAGCAGGTTGTTCTAGAAGAACTACCTGCATGATAGTACACACCTTTAATCCCATCATTATAGAAGATAGAGCATTGCAAATCTCTGAGTTCCAGGTAAATCTATATAGAAGGTTCAGGGAGCTGGTTAGTTGGAGCCAATAAATGAGTGGTGAGTAAAAATTTCCAGCTACCAATGTAAATTTTAGAACATGAATCCAATGGTATTTGGCATGACACTCAAGATGGCTCCTTACTCTTTAATTCTGAGCCTCCTTCCAATAATTTGAATAGGGTAAAAAAGCATCAATTAATTTTTCCTATCTAAATCTTCTTGTATATTCGACACATAAGTTATATTTTTTGCTAAATGATTAACAAAAGTAGCTGTCTTAACTTCTTGTGTCAAAGCAGTTTCAGAAGCAGTGGCGTTAGCAATTAATGTAAGTAAAGCTGTTATACAAGCAATAATCAATCCCACTATCCTCTTGATTCTGCATAAAGCCTTACTAACTTCTTCTAGTACTTGCAAGCTATTTTCAGAATACCAAAGTTCTGTGATACTCAGGGCAATAAAACAAAAGCTGTTGATAGACCTCCATAACAGATGTGCTGGGTTTCAACACACTAACACAAGTAGAAAATATACAATCAATGAAACTTACATTAAATACTGTAGAAGAAGCAAAAGTAATTTTAACTTGATAATTAAAAGAGCCTTAACAAATGTACTAACACTTGTTTGAAATCTAGATCCTGTCCCAACTTTATCTCTTGCTAACATAACATTATAGAGAACTGCAGCTAACTTTCAAATATGTCTCTGAAAATATCCAGAACCTGCCTTCCAAATGAAGACTATTATTTCCAATATTGGATTGATTTTTAGACCAGTCCAAGATTGAGTCTGAATAACTGGTCACATTTAAGAAAAATACAAGAGTCATTATAAGTTCTCTTTTTGATTCTCTGTTCCACAAAGTCTAAAAACTCGAGGCAAGCAAAGGTAGGTCAGGAACATTTGTCCAATACAGCTTCCAAGTCACTATTGTCAGGGTACTCAGCAAGCTTACAGGTTAGCATCATTCTTTGTCTCAGCATAAGCATGTCTCACCCTTAGCTCTGGCAACCACCATGCTCCTTTAGCATTCTGCAGACAAACACAAATATGCCTTCTTCACCACTTTAAATACCTGATCTGGATCATGCCATATTTCAGTAAGTTGATCCTTCTTTTTTACCTATTCATAAGTATGCCTAGTATTAAAGTGCTAGAGACACTCAACAGAAAGTACCTTGTCATCCAATTTTTTTAAAAAAATTTAAATAAAAAGAACATGACTTAAATAAATTTGTGGTATATGGGAATATACCTTCCCCTTTTATTCTTTTATGAAGATATTGTTTTAAAGTTTCATGAGCCCCTTCTACAGTCCCTTGTCCTTGATAATTATAAGGAATCCCAGTAATATGGGTAATATTAAATTACTGAAAAAAGTCTCAAATATTTGACTGTGATAGCCAGTTCTACTATCTGCTTTTTTAAATTTATTATTGGATAATTTATTTATCTAGATTTCAGATGTTATCACCTTTCCCCATTCCCCCCAGCAGAAACCCCTTATTTCACCCCCTCCTCCTATTTCTATGATTGTCTGTCTCCATCCATCTACCCATTCCCACCTCCCTGCCCTCAAATTTCCCCACACTGGGGCACCCAGCCTTCACGGGATTAAGGTATTCCTCTCCCACTGATGGTTGTCATTACAATGCACCAGATGCTGCTGATAAAATTACCCATGGCCTAATGTCAGTATTTCTATTTTAGTCAAACTTTAAGAATGCCATATATAGATTAATCCTTTTTGTCCTGGGAATACTTTTATTCCTTCCCATTGGGTTAAAGCTTGTCTATAACAATACCAACATGTTGGGAGAAAAAGTACATGGCTTGAAACTGAAAATGGATCCCCAGAGTTATTGAATTAACAGGCTAGAACCCAAGGACTGCTAAGATTCTGCACAGAGCCTTACCAACCTAAGACATAAATGCATGGCTTTTGATAATGCATATTCCATCATGGGTAAGGAAGGCATTCTTGTCAGAAAGACCTAAGACAGGCTCAGGCTTGTTTATGAAATAGAAAAGGCAGAGAGCTTTTGGGGCTGCTTGGCAAGAATCTGACATGGGCCAAAGGCAAGGAAATGGGTTCCTTGGCAGGAATATGACATTGTCTAAGGACAAAGAAGTGGTCTTCAGTCAGAAATCTGACATTAGGCTAGAACAAAGAGTAATTTCAGGCAGGAATCTAAATCTTAGGCTAGAACAAAAAAGTAATTTCAAGGAAGGGCCGGGCTGCGGTGGCGCACACCTTTAATCCCAGCACTTGGGAGGCAGAGGCAGGCGAATTTCTGGGTTCGAGGCCAGCCTGGTCTACAGAGTGCGTTCCAGGACAGCCCGGGCTATACAGAGAAACCCTGTCTAAAAAAAAAAAAAAAAAAAAAAAAAAAAAAGGGAAGAAATCTAAATTTTAGGCTTGATTAAGGAAGTAGACTTCAAACATGAAAATAACTTTGGGCTAGGACAGGGAAGTAGGCTCAGATAATTTGGTCATCTTGATAAGCCCTTAGAAACAGTGATCATGGTAGTGTTCATAGCATTGTGTTCATTGCCTTGCTTGTTTTCTAACTATTTGTGCTTATTGTCTTGCTTGTTCCTTGATTATTTGCATCTATTGTATTGCTAGTCCCTTAACCTAGAAATGACCTTAAAACTTGCATGTAATTAAAATGGTATAAAAGCAAAAAGTAGGAAGAGGAATGGTATAGGGGGTTTCTAGGGAGGGAAAATGGGGAAAGGAGATAACATCTGAAATGTAAATAAATAAAATATCCAATATAAAAAGAAAGAAAGAACCAACATCACTAATGTGAAATATGGGAAGTGTTTTCTGAGAACACAAAGAAGCCATGTTCTAGAGATAACCAAAGTTGTCGTGCAGCAGCAGGACTTGGTAATATGTAAGTAAGAATCACCTAGGTGGTACTGGTTTTGACAGTATGAAGGGGCCATGGAGAACAGCTGAGACTTGGCACTGTGAGAGGTCAGCAAAGACCTTGGTGACAGTATAGACTTAGTGGTAGTTGATTGCCCGATACTGAAGAGGTCATGAAAAAAAGTTGAGGCTTCGCACCATGAAGATAGCCTATAAGATCCTACTTATTGGTGAAGCCTAGTTACAGCATAAGATCCCATATTAGAGATGTCAATACCATGGAATGATCAGATAGAATAGCAGCAACAGTGGAGTGGATCAACCTGAGTTGAGAATTCTGTAGACGGGAGATCTGGAGAAGAAATGTAAGCCATTTGGAGGAATCCAGAAGATCATGCGTGGGTCTCAGACATTTGAACAAGACACTGTATCATTGAAGTTACTTTGAAGACCCCAAGATGTTAATGATGAAAGAGTTATAAGATATTTGTTGAGGAAAGCTGGTAACAGGGAGTGGAACCAGCCCAGGAGAAAAAAGTTTGCTGCAGTCAACAAAGATGGAAAAGGAGTTGAAGATCTAAAGACTGTTTTGAAAACAGACATTGAGATAGAGAGTTTAGAGTTTCCCCGACTGATTTCCTATCTTGCTTTAGGGATTACAGTTAAGTGACTGGAAGAATCTCAGAAGAGACTTTGAACTGTAGACTTTTAACATTATTGAGACTGCAATAGCATGTGCTGACCTTTGAAGTCGGACAAAATATATTTTTATTATGCTATGGCTATGTATGGCCCCTATATTCTTGTGTGTTTGAACAAGCCTATGGGTGTCAGGGAGTAGAATGTGATGGTTTGGATGAGCTTGGCCTGGGAATGGCACTGTTAGGAAGCATGGCCTTGGAGTAGGTGTGACATGGTGGGTGTCCGCTTTATATCTTGGTCCTAGCTGCATGGAAGTCGATTTTTCCCCTTTTTGCCTTCAGAACAAGATGCAGGACTCTCATCTCCTGCACCATGATGACCTGGATGCTGTCTTGTTCCCACTTTGATGATAAATAGAAGAAACCTCGGAACCTGCAAGCCAGCTTCAATTAAATGTTGTCCATTTAAGAGTACCTTGATCATGGTCTGTTCACAGCTGTAAAATCCCTAAAGCATGTTTTGCAAAATTTATGATAAACTCTTAGATATATTTCAAGAAACTGAAAATATAAAGAATAAAATATTAAGATCTGTCCCAAATTAAGAAAAGAATTCTCCAATTTGACAATACCTAGATGAAAGTCTATGCTATGTTTTAAATTCTATGGAAAGACAAAGGAAATATATTGCTTTGCTTTATAAGTAAATACAAAATTAATTTACAATTTCAAGTTTTGATTATAATCTACTAAGTAAAAATTATACTTACTAACATTTATATTCCCCTATACATGTAGCAGAAAATTAAGTAATTTTAATATTTCGATAAAACTTCCTTAACTAATGATTACATATTGTTATTGAGTATAAAAATATTTTGTATGGCATCAATTTATATCATTGTTATTAAAGTGTTTTCCCTGAAAGGTAAAGGCTCACATATTTTGTCTTTATAGCCAATGCCAGTATTCTATGATACATATGCATGAAGTATGTAAAATACCTTGAGGACAGCAAGACATGTGAGATTGCAAAGTGAATGTTTTCAATTATGTTTTTTATTGAATTAGGTGTCACCTGTTACTTGAGTATTTCACAACATATAAAAGTTATTCTAGTCACACTTAAATTGCATTCAGTAAAGGAAATAGAATATTGTTACACAGAAAAAATATAATACTATTTACTAAAGACTTAAAAACGTGGGCCAGCAAGATGGCTCAGAACTTAAAGGGGCTGACTTCAGTCTGATGACCTATGCTTAATCTCAGTGATCCCTATGGTAAAAGAAGAGAACTAACTACCACAAATTGTCTTCTGAGTTTCATACACTAACTGTGGTATGAGTGAACCTATGTGTGTACACACACTTATGTATGCAAACAAAATAGATATAATGAAATATTAAAATAAACAGGATGAAATCCAACAAGAACATAAGCAATAATAATAATACATAATTTGGGGTTCCTGTATTTAATACTCACTAATTCAAACTTTAAAACATATATTTATAGTTTGCCTCAAATTGGTGACAATTATACAAATAATACCATTTCCTCAGTTTAAAACCATCTTCAGAAGAAAACATACACAAAACACTGGCAGTTCATAGCAGATTATTAAAACTGTAATATAAACATCAATACATAAGCCATAATATAAGAGAAATGGAATAAAGTAGATACAAGTGCCAATCCCTCTGTAGAAACTTTAAAAATTAAACATTACTATTAGAAAAGAAGATGTCGTAACTAGATACTTACTGGATTTTCAGCAATTGGCAACTAAGGACATGTTGAATCAAGAAAAAGGCAATTTAAAAGGTTAGCAATATTTTCTTTGTATTGACTACATCCATACCCAGCAACAGGACAGGATTATTTTCCTCATTCCTGGTTCTAAACAGAACATAATTTTTTTTATACAAAATGATTTTTCCCTAATTTGGTCCTCATTAATGTAATATTTTCATTGGAGTGAGAGTTGTCTTATAATAGAAGATCATACATACTTTGCTCTTTTTTGCTCTTGCACAATCAGAGGATACAGAAATAAAGACAGTTCTAAAGATAACAGTAGCCATCTAAGACAGTGAACCATCTAGTACCTGGATATTGAATTTTCCAACCCCTAGACTTAAAGGAATTGGTATATTTTCATTTAACCTACCCCACTGGGATAATTTGAAATAGAAGATTAAATAATCAAAAACTGGTAGGTAGAAATGTATGAAGAAAGATTCAAGGTTCTGGTTGTTTTGATTTTTTTATTTATTTGCTTTGTTTTCTTTTTGCTTTTCCTGATTTGGAACTTAGGAATAAAATGGACACACAGATGCTTAAAGAAGACCATTTCCCTAATCACAATTTCAAAAGCACTAAGACTCAGGAAATAAAATCAGAAAACAGTAAAGAACAGTTTCTTTAGGAAACTAAGGCATAACAAAGTATCAGTGAACCCTGGTAGTTTAGAAATTCACAGGCAAGTCCAATATTGTATGCATGTGCACAAAACAACAACACAAAACCAAGCTGATTGATGGTTATTATTTAAAATAGAAATCTGGACAGATAATGGGAGTGGCTGGTCCCAGTGATCCAGAGCATCAGTATGATAACAGATTGTAAATATGAGAGAAAGGCATTTTTTGTTTCCACTCCCTGTACTTTGTGCTCAAACTTAAATATTAACCAATATAATAGTAGAATATATCATAGTTCATTTAATTTTTAAGATTAATTATATTTTACTTAGCTTTATGTTTATGCCTATATGGAAATATGTGCATTTGAGAACAGATGCCTAAAAAATAAAGAGGTCATCTAAACTTCTGGTATGGGTCAGGGAACAGAACTCAGATATCCTACTAAGCACTATGTGCCGTTAACCACTGAGCCGTCAAGCTAGCCTTCCAAACTTCATTGCTTGAAATATTTTCATTCTACATTAAGTAAAGTAACATATCTATTATAGATCTTTACTCAGCATTTTTTTTTCATAAGTACTATTTTTAAGTTTAAAAATAATTTAAGAAATGAATAGCTTTATACTATATAATATGCAAAATAACATGATCTCAGAAAAAAACTGAATTGCAGATTTTTTCCTCATACACGTAATCTAATCATCAATATATGCACATTGGTAAAGGCGTGTACGTGTGGGCAGAGAATAAAAATGCAAAAGAGAAAATGTGGAAATCAACACATATGGGGATGAGGAGGGCTTGAGATCAGGTAACAGACTTGAGCTATAAAAGAAGATATAGAGCTAATTGTTTTCTAGTTCTAATCTGTCATGAATTGTTTTGGGTGTGGTGGAGGATAAGTTCATAAAGTATATTTGATTGTGAACATATGAAATGTCATATGAAAGTTCAGTTTACCATCTATAAATGCTAATCTGAGTTATGTGTAACTTTATTATGTTGTGGAGATTTGGCATATGTATGTTTTGATATGTGATTTTTTTTATTTGCAAAATTTTTATAGTAAGTATTATTTTATACAGTAAAAGTTAATTACATAAAAAGAAATATTATTTTAATAGTTTTTACATCCTAAAGCTCTAAAATTCAAAATTATCTGAATACTCTTCATCATGTTCACAAAATCACCAACAAATTTAAAAAATGAAACTGCAAAGACTACACATTAATTTTGAATAATAAAATAGCCTGAAGTGACTAATTAATTTGAATTAAACCTATAAATGATGCCTTCAAAATATTAAAAGAATAAGTGCTCTCATGTCAAGAATGTAAAAAAAAAAAAACACAAAAAAACACAAAGTAAATCATACACATTTTGAAGAAAAACTATTGTTATATCTTGTGCCTTTCTTTTTAGCTTCTAGAGAAATTGCTTGTTTGTAAGAGCACTTCAAAACTTTCTATTCTGGGTTGGTGTTACTAGTATCTATTTAGGATTGAGTATTCTGAAAATGTGAGCACAAACCAGAAGCATCAGGAGGAAATTATTGAGCTGTGGCAAGCTAAAGGGTTTGATACAGTGCAATCTACAGAAAGAATTTGAGTTTTTTTGGCTTATTTTAAATAGAAAGTTAATATTAAATCAAATATTCACTATATATGTAATGCAAGACAAAGCAGAAATTTAATAAGAAATTAGGCCAAAACTAAGAAAGTGAATAATTAAAATCTTCTTTAATTATCTCTAGATGTAATTAAGCTGTGCAGAATGTAAATCATTGCATATAATTTGACATCCTTCTGACTTAAATGCAAATATATGAGATCCATCTAGAAGCAATAAGTAGAATGCATGCAGGGTATTAAATTTCCATGGCAGGAGTATACAGAAAAGATAATGACAAAATCAGACATGATTGCCCTACTAACAGAAAGAGTTTGTTGCTAGAATTTGTTTCCTAAAGAAGGAGAAATAGATCCATTGCCTGCCAGTTACCTAACTTGCTCAAGTTCAATTTTCCTCTTTATCTTTACTCATACTATGAAATTTTTGATGCCTATTTTGTCACCATAGGAATAGATCCCTTATTAAACACACATAGTAGTAGCCACAAAGTACCTTCAATGAACAAATTATTGGTTAATCTGACATTTTTTATTCCTTTAACCTTTTAATTGAATAAATTCCAAGTGAATGGCAAATGGCTTTACTTATTCAAAAATTCCATTTTTCTCCTTTCATCTATATTCCATTAAGACACAAACTAACAAAGGATAAAAACTGCAAAATATACTATCTTGAAATTGCTGGAACAATAACTTGGAAGCTACTTAAATTAAAGAAACTACCTGACATTTACAGAGACACTATATTTGTATCCTAGAGCAGGGATCTTACAATGTGCTATCCTGTGCACAGCAAGCCTCCTTTACTGAAATACTATCTGACTCCCATACATAGAAAATTTTATTTTATTTTTTTAGTTGTTTTTATTTTTTCAGGATGAAAAAATCTTTGCTTTGGAGTATAATTTATGCATATGTAATTAATCATCCAAACTCTAGGTGACATGTTTCAGTTAGTGCATGTTTGTACTCATTAGTTCAGAGTAATTGCTGAAGTTCTAAAACCTAAATTTAAAATAATAGTTCATTGAAACCTCCAATATAAAGCAAGTAAATGGACTTTTAAAAAGCTACATACAAATAAAATTCAATTTTTGAATGCTTTAAATCTTATTATTATCTAAAAGTAAAATCTGATTGTATATAGTACATGTAAAGTCACCAATATGGCTGTTTATAGTTAAATGTAACCAAGATAAAATGAATATGGCACACTTTGGTATCTTTACACTTAGTGATATCAATCAAATTGTTATTAAAAATGGGTAAGAACATGATAAATGAAAAGACAAATTGACAATTCACCTACATGTATAATAACACCTCAGGCAATAATCACCAGCTATGATTTTAGAAATGTAATGGTTGAAACATTGACTTATATGTTATAATATTAATTTTACTAGTTAATTACATTTAAATATAATTAAAGTATTCAAGTCTGTTTGGATTTTTATTCATGACACTCACTGCTGGTGAGATTAGAAAGTTTTGCCATCATTATAAAGTCAATTTAGTAGACCATCTCAATATATCTTCACTTCAATGTCTTAGATTCAATAATCTATTTCTTGGTGCCTGACTTAAGAACCATGAAAAAGACTCCAAATGTATCTATTAGAAAGCTTAAAATATAGAGGAATGGTAAAGTGTGTTTAGTATATGTGAAATCCTGGACTTAATTGAGTGATCAGTTACAAACTTTCCTATATGTTCCCCTGTCAGCCTTCTCCTTGTTGCTGTACCATTTCTTGAAAAAGTTACAATTGCAAAACAGCAGTCAGAAAATTTATCTCTCAAGGATACAAACTTGAAAATAAAGACACTTTCAGTACATTTAACTCTTCCTTAATGGCAGAAAGATACAAAGTCAAATATCTGCATTAGAAAAAAAACACTTGGTTGTCTGTAGTCTAATTTCTTGAGTTCTTTGTATATATTGGATATTAGCCCTCTATCAGATGTAGGATTGGTAAAGATCTTTTCCCAGTATGTTGGTTGCCATTTTGTCCTATTTACAGTGTCCTTTCCCTTACAGAAGCTTTGCAATTTTATGAGGTCCCATTTGTTAATTCTTGATATTAGAGCATAAGCCATTGGTGTTCTGTTCAGGAACTTTTCCCCTGTGCCTAGTTGTTCGAGGATCTTTCCTACCTTCTCTTATATTACTTTCAGTGTATCTGGTTTTATGTGAATGTCCTTTATCCACTTGGACTTGAGCTTTGTACAAGGAGATAAGAATGGATCAATTTGCATTCTTCTACATGGTGATCTCCAGTTGAACCAGCACCATTTGTTGAAAATGCTATCCTTTTTCCACTGGATAGTTTTAGCTCCTTTGTCAAAGATCAAGTGACCATAGGTGTGTGGGTTCATTTCTGGGTCTTCAATTCTATTCCATTTATCTTCCTGCCTGTCTCTGTTCCCAGTGTCTAAACCACCAGCCTGGGAGCACATAAGGAGGGACCAATGGCTCCAGCTGTATATGTAGGGAAGGATGGCATAGTCAGGCATAAGTGGGAAAGGAAGTCCTTGTTCCAGTGAAGTCTGGATGCCCCAGTGTGGGGGAATTTGTGGGTGGGGAGGTGGGAGTGGGTAGGTGGGTGCAGGGAGATCCTCATAGAAGCAGGAGGAGGGGATGGGATAGTGGGTTCTTGGGTGGGGGGATGGGGAAAGGGGATCACATCTGAAATGTAAAAGAAATATCCAATAAAAAAAGAAAAGAAAAAACATACACTTTTTACACATTTAATTTTGTAGAACCATGTTGAGTAGATAAAATTGATTGCCATTTTGAAGAGTTATATCTCTTAATTGTAGGCCATTGATTACAATGTGAAAATATTTGGTCAATTTCAAGATAAAAATATAGAAGTGTTTTCAACAAAGGAGTTTTTGTGCCACATGATTTCAATCTTAGGGTTTAGAGGCTGGAACATAGAATTGACATAGCAAGAACTTTTCAGAAAAAAATGTACATTTATTATTTTTGTTGCATATTTAAAAAGGTTTCCATGTTACACTTAACTTATTTTTTATTATCATTAGATGTAAAATATAATTTGTGAAGTTCCAAAGTCTAGCAAATACTCTATTATTGCAGTACCTGCGTCTGATGATACATTTAAATTTTTTCTATTCTGACTTATAAAAAATGAAGCATAGTTAGACCATACTAAGTACAATATATAAAATAATACATAAGCTAGTGAATACATTAACAAGCAAAAATGAAAGATACAAAAGATATTGTTATAACCTTCATGTGTTTAGTTATGTTTATGAAAATCTGGAGAGAATTTCATTCAAAAATAATTAGTCATAATAATCAAATATATTCTACCACATTATGGGACATTAAAGTTTGAAATTAAATTGAAAGATGTGTGTAGCCATATTTGTGCTCCACAAACAAATTTATGGAAGATCTATAGAAGGATTAGGATAGATATTCATAGTGTGGATATTGCAAGAGTCTCATTAGATATTGTAAACACTTGAATGAATGACTTATCATAACATGAAAGAAAAGAGAGAGAGTGCAAGGCATGCTACAGGTAAAGAAGAAAGAAATATTGATAAAAAAGTCACAGATGATGGTAGAAAACAGGAGGTCAGCCATGTCTGAATATGACATAGCCAGCTGTATGGTCTGACAATTCACTCTCTCTATATATATACGTATATATATATACATTATTATATATATATTTATAATTGTATTTATATATACATATATATATTTGTATTTGTATTTATACCTGTACATGTTCTAATATCTGTGTATGATGTATGTATATACATGTACACACACACATTATATACCTATATATAATTATTTTGCAGAGTATATAAGTGTAGGTGAGACAGAGATCTATCTCAGTAGTAGCATGTCTGCTTAAGCCGATTTGAACCATAGCAGTGGCAAATATAGTAATGGTGATTAGATTATAAGGAGAAGTAGCACAATAGACCTTTTTTATTTTGTGCTTACATATAGTTAATTCAACACAAATTGAGAGCAGTTCTCTGCAGAGAGTCCAGAACAAGGAGCAGCTGCAGGACTTTGCCTAGGGCCAGATGTCAGCATGGATGGCTAGTTTAATTTCTATATTGGGAATTTAATGACTAAAAATTTCTAGAACCCTTTTCCCTTTCAAAATAATTCCAGCATCTCATGTAATATCAATATACAGCTGTTAACAGGATGTAATAGGAGAATGGCCTAAGGCTGTTTTGACACATGCAGTATCAAGGGCACAGCAATCCATTTCTTTCACATCTTTTTCAGGCACAGCATCTCTATGTAAGACTGCAGTTGGTCGTGTAGCAAGCAAAGCTGACTGAATCATAAAAAGAGTTAGAAGATATATGGTAACTATTCTAACACATAAAATATTTGCAACACGCTACACATTAATTTTACATATAATCAAACCATTTCAAAGAAATGCAAGTTTGATAAAATTTGTGAAGCAGGTTAAAAACCCATGTTCTGAATTTTCTAAATAAAAGTATTCTGACACAATTAAGAAATCTCTTGGGACAAAGATGTATTTCATGCATCTCTACAGGAAATATATTTAGTTATTATAGATTATTTCCTGCAGTTCATATATAATCGTTAAAAATCTTCTAAAATATTAAAAGACAACTTAGCATCTGATGTTGATTGATAACTATAGTCTTTATAGTGGTACTTTTCACAAGTTCAATTATTATTCAATATGTATCTGTGATAGCTATAATTCTGTCTTATTTTAGTTTTAATAATATTGTAGGATTATTGGCTTTGTCCAATATATCTGTGAGATAATGTTTAATTTGAAGACTTGACATTATTTTTTCATACTTTAAGTACTGAAAAACAGGAAATCTCTCCAAATACAAAGAAAAATAACATTCATAAATCTGCAATATGAGTATATATTGAACTTAAAAATAATGTTAGTGTACAATTCAGTGTTGCAATTGCATTCTACAAATGCATTTAGCAGGTATTATTTCTAGCATATCCGTGGCATAACTATATTGTGCCACTTATTGTTCATATAGCTACCTAGTTCCCAAAACTGTTTTATCAAGTCAACTGTGGCATCTAACAGATTCCAGCAACTACTAAAATTTACATTTGAGGTTTTTGAATTTAAACACAGACAGTCAGTTCTTCACATTTCTTAGACTTTCAAGCTTCACAGTTTGTTATATGAAATTTCAGCATCTCCAAATCAACATAACTTGATATTCAAGCAAAATGAATTCTCATTTACCAGAGAATGATGTGAACATCTTGCATTTTGTCTAAATATATTAATTATTTAATTTTAAATTATGTAAAATTAGAATCAGTCATAACATTTATGAAGAGAAAAGATAGAGGTTCTAAAGGCAAGTAGGAAGGGGTTTGGAATATAGAATTCTCTTGATTTTTGCATCAACAGGACCTTGATTCTAAATGTGAATACAGTCATTTCTCTAAAACAGTGTGATTTCTGACTATGTTCTAAACACTTATTCTTATACTCATAAACATGTTTTTTCAAAGAACCTTTCAAAGAAGGTTCTTTTTATAATATGCTGAGACCAGTATAGAAAGCCAGGACTGTTTCAGCAACTGACTAAATGCCCAGAGCCATTTGGCATACCTACAACTGTAGCAGAAGGTATTAGAAAAGACTGCAGGTCCAGATAGCTCCTGGCCGCCATGTTCCTGCACTAAAGGCAACAATGGCTGGCCCATGGCCCAAGCCTGTGACTCACAAGACATTGCTATGGCTGTTACCCCCACTGGTCAGCTCCTGGGCCGACTCTGCTAGCTCCATGTGGTAGATATAACAATTCTCAGTACCTGGTAGAAATAAAACTCTTAATGCTTAAAGATTAACCAAATAGATTTATATATCAACAAATACTCAATACACAAGATACCCACACAATTGGAATTAATATCCCAAATTATCTAACCTTGATATGAATAACTGCTAGAAACACGAGGCTAACATCTCTTGCCATCTTGCTTCTCTTCTTTTCTTCCTCTCTTCCTTTTTCCTTCATCCTAACTCCTAGCTCCGCCTACCTCTTCTCTATCCAATGACAGAGCTATTGCCACATACAACACCACCTCTACTAACATACTTCAAAGAATATCACAGAATAGAATTCAGGAACAATGATAGAACCAGAGGTCCAAGCAGGACATCTGTTGCAAACTAGTGTATTCAATATATAACTTATAATAGTGATAATTTTTAAGTCTCAATGAATTTGAACTTTGTATATTTATTGTATTGTCTTTATTTATATATTCTTGGACATTTAGGCTGGTTCCATTTCATAGCTATTGTGAATATGGAAGAAAAAATATGAATGCACAACTATTTCTCTTTTAGGACTTAGAATGCAACAGATATGTACCTAGGTCTGGGCTATACTGTATTTATACATTTTAGGTATCTGAGAAAAATCTGCAGTGGTTTCAGTCATGTTTTTATGACTTCAAGCAATCACTATTAGCAAATTGGGGTTCCTAATTCTCCACATTCTCATCATGATTTGTTGCCATTTGTTTCCTTGATATTTACAATTCTGACAGGAGTAAAATAAAATCAGAATTTGTTTTTAAATTTGCGTTTTTCTAAGAGCTAAGTCTATTAAAACATTTAAAAATATTTACTGTCTCTTTTGGTTTCTTCTGAAAACTGCCCATTTGGTTTATTAACTCATGGAAGACTTGGCTTTCATATTTAAAAATATATATTTAAAATATGTTGACCATTTTAATATGTATGTGAAGTGAATATTCCTGGTTTCTTTGGAGACTCAATTGTGTCATGGTATATTTTCCTGGAAGCTGTCTTATGAGAAGATGTTTTTGTGGAGCAAACACATGAGAGGATGTTTTCTTCAGGATGCCTTATGTTTTTATAGGATATAAATATAACTCAACAACTCTCTTCCATTGGTTCACCTTGCAACTTTGCAGGTCTTTACAGATCTTTGCTTGTTGTGCCTTCTTAGAGAGAAAAGCACCAAGAATTTTTCATGGTACTACAGCTGTTTCTTGCTGATTCCAGGTGGAGTCAGTCTCTTGTGGTTTCTTCTGGATTAGACCACTGCTACTGATTCATGTAGTGTTTAAGAAACCCAATTAAAGTAGTTTTTTTTAATCTAAGTCTATGTATTTGTGTATATTATGTTCATGTGTTTGCACAATTATTTTAAAAATATTTATATTATTAAAAATATTCTACCAAGTCAATGTATATTCATCAAAATTGCAATGAATCTCTTCACAGAAGCAAGTGGAAATAATTCTAAAATTTACATTAAAACATAAAACACTTTGAATAGTTAAAGTAATACTAGAAATAACAAAGTGGAGTACCATGGTATTGGTACAAAAAGACAGACATGTAGAAAACTGGACTAGGAAAGACGACCTAATAGAAAATCGCCACACCTCCAGCCTACTACTTTAATTTCAGTGAAGATATCAAACTAGAGATTTCAGTAAAACCTAGCCTCTTTAAAGAAATGATTTTGAGCAAACTAGACATTCAACACATCAGAATGAATAAGTGAAACTAGATTCATATTTATCACGCCACAGTAATATCAAATCAGAATATATCTTTACACAAAGACCAGTGTTAGAGGAAAGCGTTTTGAGGTGTGAAGACAGACAAGGAATTTCTTAAAACAAGTTAAAAATCTACCTCCCCCAACTAATAAGTGGGATTACATTAAATTAAATGGCTTCTTCTCAGCAAAGGAGACAATTAGCAGAGTAAAGAGACAACGAACAGAACAAGAGCTGTAATTTATACAGGGGTTACTGCTTTTCTTTTTCATACTGGTGTGTCAGTGCTCTGTTTCTTGATGGATAATTTGAGATAGTGAGTCATCTCTGTTCAATATTTTGTTAAATTTTCTCTGTTCTGGATAATGAATTTTTGCTCTTCAAAATGAAATTTCAGCATATCACACAAGACTTGAAACTTTTTAATATTTAATGATATATTTTATATTAAGCTTAATAACTTTACTTTTTCCCAGGGTATAAATGGTAAGGAATTCTGAAGATTTCCTATCTCTTAATCTCTATGTGCTTTGCTTTTAAATTGACATACAACTTGACAGAATATTTGTTAAGAACAGAATCTCTTATAAATACAGAAATGTTGAATTTAATGAAGATCACAAATTTTAAGAAAGCACTCAGAACCTAGATGGATATGAAATGACTCTGTCTCAGTAGGTTAATGCTACCCTTCAACTAACTAATCATCAATCACATGATTGTGGAAAGTGTACTTTCACATATGAAACATACACAGGGACAATATAGAAATGCCTGAAGGAACTGTCACATTCAAATATAAATGTAGGTAGATGATGTTATAATTTTTTCACTTTCTTGTATAATTCACAGTTTAATAAGTTCATTGAGGTTTTTATTTATACTCAATTCACAATTTTCAATTTACTCTGTTAGTGGGGAATTTAAAAACATAGCTTAAGTTTATCTTTTAAACTTAAAAGTTTTGCAGATTTGAAAGGAAATCAATTTAAGTCTATTGGTAAACTACATATAGAAAATTGAATATTCTATGTGTCTGCTCCATGCTATATTAGCTATTCTCCTAATAGTTAACTACCTTTTCTTGATTAATTCCTAGGAAACAGGCAGAACTGTAGATAGGGAGAAAACATATTGATAATCAGATAATTTAGCATAAATTATAGCTACGGCTGACTATAGAAAAATTTGTAATACATTTAGTTTATTTTTTTATTTAAACCTATCATCAAAAGTAATCCCAGTTATAGAGAAATTAAAAAATTATTGTCTGTGTTAGCTAAGAATGACAATTTTACATGTCATTATATACCCTAAAACAGCTGAGTAACCTTATTAGAAATATGAATGTATATAATATCGGCAACATGATTACAAGCTAATTTGATGTGAGATAAGCAGCCTTTAAAATACAAGTATTAAAAGACTTAAAGACTTGTGATAAAACAGAACTGATAGTGGCTGAAAGTAGATAAGGGTATGAGAAATGACCAGCAAAGAAGATATTAAGGGTGGAGAGAGGTATGCAAACTACTGCTGTGATTCTCTTTCCAGTCTCTGTTTACTGACATAATTTCTAGGCCAAAATAAATAAATAAATAAATAAATAAATAAATAAATAAATGGAAAAAGAAAAGAAAACCAAACGAAGGATATATTTAAACATGTTATATCACATTTCCTGAATTTATTCTTCTATCTAATGGCACAATTAACACAGTCTGAAAACACTGTTATTTAAAGTGTGATAAATTTTAGTTTTTCTTGGAGGGTGATATACTTTAGTCACTTGATAAGGAATGTTGACTACATCAACTGTTGACACAAGAGTATTGGAGAATTTCTTCTGAAATTTTGAGACTTAACATCCTCTCTTATCATTGATCTTTAGCCTCTGGGCTTGTATTCTTCCTATGAAGTTAATGATAAAATAAAATATGATTTAGAAACATTATTAAATGAGCAAATATTTCTTCTTCCTCCACTTCTTCTTTCTATTCCTTTTTCTCCTCTTCCTCTTCCTCTTCCCCTTCTCCCCTTCTTCACTTTCTCCTCCTTTACTTCCTCCTCCTTCTCCCCTTCCTCCTCCTTCTCCACCTCTTTCAGCTCCTCCTCCTCCTTCTTCTCTTCTTCCACTTTCTTTCCCTCTTCTTATTCCTTTGTTTGATATAATCTATCCAAGGTGTAACAAATAAAAAGCACAGAAAATCTAATTCAATGAAATAATTGCTAAAAATTCATTTTTTTTTTTATCTTTATGGTTCTTCTGGTCTAGCAGGCTCATAGTCTACAAGCCACATAATCAGAAAAGATTTTCTTCTTGGCATATTTTAATCAATTTGATGAAAAGGCAATATGAGAATGGATAAAATTTTAAAATAAGAACCCACCTTTAGGGGAAGGCTTATTACATTAATCACAAGGAGCAGGTACATGTGTCAGAAGGAAATGAGAGGATACTTGCAAAACTCTTGAAGAAAACATTTTTCAACCAATAAAACTAAATGTAACACATTCATCCATTGAAACCAAAGTAGAAGGGTTACGAGTCTACTGGACTTCTTGGCATTCCAAGAAGCTGTGGCTGTTAGAAAAGGTCCCTTATCAGCTGCTGCACATCCAGGAGACACCCTGGGAGCCCTTCAGTCTGTTGTATCTTCAGAGGACTAGACAAGTTAGTAATCTGCACTTGCAGAAGCAGTGGCTGGAAGGCTTCCCTTTTTCTTCTAGAGATTTAAAGTATACATTTAGAGGGGCCTGAAGAGGACAGAGACTCCACAGAAACACCAGCAATATAAACTAATCTGGATCCTTTAGAGCTCCTAGAGACGGAACCATCAACCAAAGAGTGAAATCAGGCTGGGCAGTCTCCTCCCTCGGGAAATATTTAGCAAAGGTGCATGAGGGTCTTTATGTGGGTCTCCCAACAATTGGTGCAGGAACTGTCAAACAATCTGTTGCCTGTCTATGATCCTGTTCATCTTCCTTTGAATGCCATATTTGGGTTGAATGGGAGATGGTGGGCCTAATCATCCAGTGAGCAAATGAGCCAGGGGGAGGGTGATTCTTGGGACACTTCCACTTTTTAATGGATGTGAGAAGACATGTATGAGGGAGTACAGGGAGGTGAAGCTAATACGTGGATTTTAAATGAATAAATAAGTTAACTGATAATATAAAAAGAAGCCCCTTCATAAGGAAATATAAACACAAACTAAAATTACTAGAATGGCAAAACAGATATTCCACACAAATAAACAATAAATAAATAGATGGATGAAAACTTATTCTTCAACTTGTCCAAATCGTGTAAAAGTGAAAAATTTTAAATCAGAAAATGGGGCTGGAGAGATGGCCCAGAATTAAGAGTTAACAGTAAATGGCAACTCTTTCAGAGGAACAGTTCAATTCCCAGCACCTTTATTCTGTGGTCACAACCATGTGTAACTCCAGTTCCAGGTTATGCATTTGCATTATCTTCTTTCAATCTTCATAGGTACACATACAGATGTGGCAAA
The DNA here is from genome assembly GCF_011762505.2 of Arvicanthis niloticus. Classification (NCBI taxonomy): domain Eukaryota; kingdom Metazoa; phylum Chordata; class Mammalia; order Rodentia; family Muridae; genus Arvicanthis; species Arvicanthis niloticus. The sequence continues at coordinate 6,586,502 of NC_133433.1, forward strand.
TACAAACATTTACACACACACACATACACACAAACAGACATACAAATAAAAAATCAAATAAATAAACCTTTAAAAATAGGAAAAGAATATAATTACAAAAGCATCATGGCTGTAGTCAATGTGACGATATCTAAGTAGTTAATATCTGATTTTAGAATATCTAATTCTACAAAAGAAATATTATTAGACCTTAAGATGCCAGAGGATTATATACAATAAAATGTAAGAACAACACTATGCTTTCATCCATGCATGTGTAATGTAGATAGAAACAAGGGGGAAAAGTTAAACTTCCTTATGAATTAAGTGAATATGACATTTGCAGAATATTTCATCTAGCAATAATAGAATGTATACAATTATCCTCAGAATATGAAGCATGCTATAAAATAGAACATATGTTAGACCATAGAACATAAGTTTTTAGAAATAAAAACAGAAAAGAAAATTAAACCATGTCTCAAGTCCAAGCATACAAAAATAAAACTAAGAATCAAGAACAAAAGAAACTTAAAAGCATGGAAGTTCAAGTATACACAGAAACACCTTATGAAACAACCAGAATTTAACTTAAGAAAATCCAAACATACATTAAGTTTTCTTGAAACATATACTATGAACAAACATGCCCCAACTTACATGAAATAGCAAGAACACTGTTGGAAGAAAAACATCCAGGATTAACTATTTTTATATAGTAAACGAAATATTTTATATAAACAGCTCAATTATGTATCTCCTAGGCCTAGAAATATATGAGCAAAACAAATGAAAACTTGATAAAATGAAATAAATAAAAAAGAGCAGAAAAAAATCAAAACACCAATCAGCATTTGTTTTATTTTATTTTATCAACATTATTTTTTAATGTATAAATATTAAAACTCAATAGAACAGAATTGTTTTACTTTAAATAAAAATGAATACAGCAAACTTGTATATCTTCTAAAGTAAAAGAGAAAATTAATTCGTTTGGAAAAGAAATTGATCTCCAGAAATGTTAATTGTTTTTAGAGTTAAATTTTACCTATTTAATTCCAACAAATTGAAAAACCAAGACTTTCTGGATACACAAAATCTACTAAAATTTAAAAATAAAACACAGAAACAAAGAAAAAACACAAATAATTACAGAGTGCTGTTATTAAGTCAGTAATAAAAATTCTCTAATGAATAGATCACAACAGACCAACATTCCATATCACAATCAACATAAACATTCTCAGTGTATTGTTATCAAAGAAATTGAAAATTATATTAAAGCATTTATGATAATCAAATTTAACTGATACATTTGATCCACGATTGAGGGCCTACACTTATATATCTATAAGTATAAAACATAATACCAAGAAAATTAAATATTAAAGTTATCTCAATTAATGAACTGTATAAAATTCCAGATTCTACTGATAACAATAGTGTATACAGTTTAAATATAGATGAATTGTACCATGATGTATTGAATCCTACTAATAAAAACAGCCCCAATTTGTATCAGTAAAAAAGGCATAATTAGAACAAGTTTTTGTAACATCTAGAATAAAACAAGAATTTCATTCTCACTCCTCTTATTTTATATAGTTTTGAAAAGCATAAAGGGAGAAATAAATTAAATTTTATATAGTTTTACTTCATATCTTACTATATTGGTAAAAACTAAAGATTAACTGAAACGCCTTTAGGACTAATAATCCCATTTATTTTTCAGGATACAAAATCAACATACACACAAGCATTGTTTTGTACACTAAGAAAGGACTTCCAAACAAGAAAATATAAAAAGCATTCCAAACCACAATAATCACAAAGAAAATACCTAAAATGAATTAATTAATGAACAAAGTAAGAGAACTCTGTAATAATAATCATTAAACACATCTGGAAAAAGTTGGAAAAGATGAATGGAAAGATTTCTCAAATGAAGTTAGAGATGAAAAAGGTAATGTTAAAATTGTTACAAATACACTACAGACTGGAGTAAATAAAAGTGCATGTTGTATAGTACATAAAACTGCAGGATTCCAGAATGGAAGACGATAGTAAACAAAACATTATGGTACAGCATGAGGGAGATACAAAGAACCAAATTCTTGGGAAACTCACTAGAAAGAGAAAACATTCCTGGAATATATATATACACACATTATCAAACAACTGGTTTTTAACAAGGGTGTAGAAATACACTGTGGAAGTAGTCAACTTCCTCAATAAATGATGCAGAAGAGATGGGATTTCATGTGCAAAAAACTGACACAGCAAATATTTCTCAGCTTGTTAAAAGTTAGCCCAAAAAATTAAGTCTAAGACCAGAAATTGTCAGTTTGAAATGAAAAATACTTCAAAACAATAATAAAATCTATTTTATTATGAATAAAAATTTAAAAGCATATCAACAACATATAAATAAATATCACATTACATCAGGACAAAGGTACCTCAGTAGAGGGAATAGTCAAAATATGAGAAGGTGACCTAGAGAAAGGGGAAAAAATCATTTGTTATTCTTCATCATAGAGAAGTTTAATACCAAAATTTTAGAAGGAACTCAACCAACTAATGAAAAATACACTTATATTGGTAAAAAGACATTAGAGGCATTTACAAAAAGTAAAATAAATGGACAACAAATATGTAAAAATTATCATTGATCATTATTCATATTAATGAAAACTATATACAAATATTTTGTCACCTGTAAAATAATTTTATGAGAAAAATTAACAAATACTGGTCAGGATATTAAAAATTGGAACTCTAATAACTTTTAGTGAATATTTAAATTAGTACAGCCATTAAGAAAAACAGTATGGAAATTTACAATAAAACTAATTGTATGTTAGCCAGTATCTCCTGAGTATATTTTTGTGTATGTGTATATAAACAAAAAAAATCAACATGCAAAAATATATTCCACATCCATACTTATTCGATCTATTCTCAAATGGGATATAGATTCATACTAATTATAGTATATTAACTCATAATGTAGAAAAACATGTTTTCATATATTTTGTCAGGAACAAATTCAGTTCTAATACAGTATGTCTGGTCACGAGTTTATAGCTGTGGGTGGCTAGTATTAGACTTCAGTCCTTGGGCCTTAATGTTATCACTCTGTTTAAAGAACACATCGTAAATACTAAAACTTGTGCCCATAGCCTAAAACATTTCTACTCTTCATTAGAGAGGCTTCTCCATGTAGCTGACAGTGCTTAATTATCATGATACATGGTAGTCATGATGCAGAGAATAAGTGACCATGGAGTGCTCAATATTAAATGAGGATCTACATCACATAACCTTCCTGCCAACACAGGGCTCTAAAAACACCATGAAAGAGGATTTCTGTGAAGTAGTGTTCTCTGGACATGGCAGGAACATCACACTCATGAACTCAAATTTTGTGGTAGCTAGCACAAAGCCTTCACGAGATCAAGCAAGTTAACATTCCAGAATGGAAAGGGAAGGTGTGAGTAAATGTCTGCTGACCCCAGCAGAAGAGCTATTAAGCGCTGACAATTAAGGGCTACTAAGGCAGGAGCATCACATCTGTTGAGTGGTATAACCCATAGTAGTTAGCCTATGATTCGTTGTATGACACCCAAAACACATACATATATGTGCAACACCAGGTGGATTAAGTCGGCTATTCAGAATAAAAAAAAAAAAAACATGAAATTGAGTTGAGGACTATGAGAGATATCCTCCTCAAAATGGATCATTGGATTGAGAATATATATTATTAAATCCATTGCAATCAAGTATGAATTTACCAAGCATTAACTTAAAGATATGTGATAAACTGTAATAGACAATTAAAATATCTTTCAATTCTGTCATTAGTGACAGAGTTTAAAGAAGTAAGGTAGTGCTTAGTTTGTGGAAAGATGTTGTGTAAATTTGGTTTTGTCATGGAATATCTTGTTTTCTCCATCTATGGTAATTGAGAGTTTTGCTGGGTATAATATCCTGGGCTGGCATTGGTGTTCTCTCAGGGTCTGTATGACATCTGTCCAGCATCTTCTAGCTTTTATAGTATCTGATGAGAAGTCTGTTGTAATTCTGATATATCTGCCTTTATATGTTACTTGGACTTTCTCCCTTACTGCATTTAATATTCTTTCTTTGTTTAGTGCACTTGGTGTTTTGATTATTATGTGACGGGAGGTATTTCTTTTCTGGTCTAGTCTATTTGGTGTTCTATAGGCTTTTTGTATGTTTATGGGCATCTTGTTCTTTAGATTAAGGAAGTTTTCTTCTATAATTTTGTTGAAGATATTTATTGGCCCTTTAAGTTGGGAATCTTAACTCTCATCTATTCTTATTATTATCCTTAGGTTTGGTCTTCTCACTGTGTCCTGAATTTCCTGGATGTTTTCTGTTAAGGACTTTTTGCATTTTGCGTTTTCTTTGACAGTTGTGCCAATATTTTCTATGGTATCTTCTGCACCTGAGATTCTCTCTTCTCTCTCTTGAATTCTGTTGGTGATGCTTGCATCTATGACTCCTGATTTCTTTCCTAGGTTTTCTATCTCCAGGGTAGTCTCTCTTGTGATTTCTTTATTGTTTCTACTTCCATTTTTTTTTTTTTTTGTCCTGAATGGTTTTGTTCAATTCCTTCACCTGTTTGATTGTGTTCTCTTATAATTCTTTAAGGAATTTTTGTGTTTTTTCTTTAAGGGCTGCTACGTGTTTACTTGTGTTCTCAAATTCTTTGAGAGTGCCATTTCTGTCTTTCTTAAAGTCCTCTATTATCATCATTAGACATGATTTTAATTCTGAATCTTGCTTTTCTAGTGATATAGAGAATTTAGGACTTTCTTGTGTGGGAGAACTAGATTATACTGATGCCAAGTCCCCTGGGTTACTGATGCTTATGTTCTTGCTCTTGCCTTTCACCATCTGGATCTCCTTAGTGCTACCTGCCTTGTCTCTGACTGGAGCCTGTCTTTTCTATTATTCTGGTTGTATCAGAACTGTGTGGGCTGGGTGTTACTACTGGGGTTAGAGCTGGAGCCCAAGATTTGCTCAGTGTTCAGGCACAGACAAGAAGGAATCAGTGCTCTAGGCCAGGAGTGACTTTCTGGGTCCTAGTGGGTCCCAGTTACTCCCTGTTTGAGGTGGGTGTTGCTGTCTCCTTACCTAAAATACTGCCTGGGTTAGAGCTCATAGGAGGCCCACTTGCTCTGAGTTCTGTGAGATTGGGGGCAGAGCTGCTGCCTGGGATCTGCACAGTGCTCAGGCCCAGACCAGAAGGAACCAGTACTCTGGGCCAGGAGTGACTTCCTGGGTTCTAGTGTGTCCCCTGTTTGGGGTCAGCGTTGCTTTCTCCTTACCTAAGATACTGTCCAGGTTAGAGCTCCTGGAATACCTGCTTCCTCTGGGTTCTGTGAGATTGGGGGCAGAGCTGCCACCAGGGATCTGCTCAGTGCTTGGAACCTGACTGTGTGGTCTTGCCAGGCATCAGTGGAAGTGGATGGCCTTAGTATCTGACAGTTTGGATTCCCTAGTATTGGGGAATGAGCAGGAAGTTGGGAATGGGAGGATGTTGGGAGCACACCCTCATAGAAACTCCCAGAATCATATGGATTAGACATGACAGAGGCAGGCCACCAGAAAACTAGATTCCAGAATTCAAACAAACAATTATTTTAATACTAAAATTTGTTTTGGGAATTGATTATTGCAGAATACACAGCCTCTGTATCTACTCATCAAGCAAGCTGAGCAGACCTGCTCAAACCTTGGATATCCTGGAATTCCAACTGGATGCAGTGAAGACACATTATCAGAGGCTTATCAATTTACTCTTCCCCCTGCCCCTCTTCTAATATCTCAATGCCCATGATCAGCTTGAAGAGGTTAATGAAGAGTCAGCACCTCTATTCCCTGGGCTTGGAGAGTAATGTGGTCAATATTGGGCTGTCTTTCTAGGGAAAAGTAGTGGTTTTGTTGGAGCAGGAAGGATTAGCTAGGATTTATTGTGTAGCCATAACCTATTGGTAGAAATAAGTATAATTATTATTAAGATGAAGTTATAATTTCTTAAATGGTACAAAATTTACTTTGATTTCAAATTTAAGGTTTTGATTGGTATGAACTTCTTATTAATATAAAAGTGAGATTAATATTGTTACTCTCATAGGCATTGTGCCTATATAACACATTTAGGAATACAAGGCTTAGACCCAGTCTTCCTTACCTTTCTAACAGATTTGAGATGGTTAGCCTGTGAGTTAAGGGCCTATAGCAAATTCATGGCTCTGAGATTATTGTTAGGTTATTTTCTATATTTTATTTAGAAACAGCTGAGAGGAGTTAACATACAACTGTCCAGGTTACCTTACATGGATAGTTGATTTTCAAAACATCAGAAGTCCACAGAATTGATGTTATAAACATTCTGTATTAATATTCATTTTGACTAGAGACCTGTCTGCTCCTGACAGGTTTCTATCTTGGATACTAAGAAGAAATTGAGCATTTTTGGAGTTACTCCAATTGTGCTGAGACAGCCACTAGGCAAGAATTGCCTCTTTTCATCTACAGAGAAATCACTGTCCAGAAAAGGACACACTTGTAGAATAGTCAACTGATTATATCTGCCAAGACAGAATAATCAGCCCTTAATAATTCTGCATCACTAGGTCTATTAGATGATCCTGGGCCAGAAGGCTGAGGATCGGATGCTTCAATGTTTTGTAGTATAGGGACTGTCCGGGTGCTCAGCGGTCTCTATAAATTGGCTAAGATTTAGAAGCTATGCTTTGTGCTTCCCATAATTTCAGTTAACTCAGTCATTCTGGATTTCTGATGGGGTTGAAGACTTATAATCTCATAGCCAATCCCGGCTATTTACTTTGAGAGAAAAGATTTGAGAGGATGGTTTTCAGCTGACATTCATTCTAAAGCCAAGAAAAAAGCCAAGTTCAGAACTAAGTCTTTTAGTTAGGAGGGATGACAGAGGTTCTGGCTAGTCAACAAAATGATGGACTGGGTATTAGGTCTATCTTGTACCTTACTGACACAAATTGGTATAGTTATGCTCTAATTGTATTTTAAGAAAATAGCTTTATTTTAACAGGAAGGGTGATGCGTAGAAGGGGCTAAGGTGGAAGGAGTAAGGAGAGGAAGAGGAGGAGTAAGGAGAGGAGGAATAGAAGGAGAGGAGGTATGTGTGTGTGGGGGGACATGTATGCAGATATTTTCCTGTCTCCACCAGTTAAAGATAGTTGATATATCTAGGTTGGGTATTGGTTATACTTCTGATTGTATGGGCATCTTATTATTGAGTATTACCAAACTTATAAAGACTTTGATTAACATTTTAAAAATGTATAAAAACAAAAAGGAGGAGAGATGGGATAAAGGTTTTCTAGGGAGGGGAAATGGGGAAAAGGGGTGGCATTTGAAATGTAAATAAAATATCCAATACAAATTTTTAAAATGTAAGGTAGATACTGAAAACATCACATGTTTTATGTCATATATGTAAGTTCAAAAATGTGTGTCTGAATACAGACTATTTAGAAATTGCTGAAATGTGGGCAGGGTAAATTCAAGCCAGGCTTCATCAAGCTTGATGCATGAATGTATGGAAATATCACACAGATTCATACTAGTTTATTCCTTGGTGCATTCTGATTGTGGATAAGAGTGAAACAGGACTTTGAGCGATTGACATTTATGTACACAGAGGAAAGGGTGAGAGAAAATGGAGTGTGAAGCACTTTAGCTTAACCCTTTGTCCATCCTTTCAGTGCCAGGAAGCTGAATGTTTTTCCTGCTTACTTCACTCAACTAAGTTGATATTTTAGTTGTTAGGACTTTTATTTGAAGGCTTTTGGGGAGGACTGTTGCTGGGCAACATTGAAGATTCACGTTGTTAAAAATTGTTAAAATGTAATTGTAGAAAATTATGTTAATTAGTTTAAGATATAACTATGTTAGATGTGGGATGCTGCTTCTCTGTAAACCTGGATTCATTTGTTGTAGACCCTGACCTTCCTGTTCCTTTTTAACTAACCCATGTAGTAAATATAGATGACTGTTTCAGTATTACGTTAGAAGAAATCTAGAAGTCTTTTATATTGCAAATGTTGTTTTTCAAATGAAAGCATTCATTTATTGATATAAGTAAAGCATATTTATTTTACTTGAATCACTAATGAAAAATATCACAATATTTCATTATTTCCCAAATATGTGATAGTCTTTAGTGATGTTTCCATTAAAATATAGATTATTTTTCTGGTATTCAAAATTCAATATATTTTCACTCATTCCTGAAAGAAACAGACATTGGTTAGTGACCAATTTAATAAAATCATTTTAGAAATGCTTGTGATGTATAATTAAGTCTCCCCCTTTCAAATTAAGCAATGCAATCAGCAGTATGAGTTGAGACTCAGAGATACATGCAAAATTTTAAGGAAAAACATCTGCCTTATTATCTTGAAACAGCCAGAGATTCAGAAAAATTGCAGCAAGAGGTCATGAGGACAAATGGTGAATAGAATTTCTTTATTTTTATTTTAATATTGTAAGAATGATCTTTGAACCAAAGAAAGTATTGGACATTACTATATTACAAATTATAAATCATTATTTAAATTACATAAAACTTTTATCCTAGGAGCTCTCCTCTCCTTCCAAGGCAAACTTTCTTTTTCTTTGGCAGGGTGTGTCAGTAATGAATTTTCCCCAGCAGTTTTGCATAAATTAGGGACTGACTTCCCAGTATTTGTCAGGTTGTATTGCAAATATACATTTTAACTTCTTGGTCTTTCTCCCAGTTTTCAAAATCCCAGAAAAAAATAAAACCATAAATTTATCTGTAGGACAGACTCAGCAGTGCCTTTTAAAAATTGAGAGTCCATTGGGTATGTAATTCTATATAAATTTCCCTTCCTTACATATTTGTCTTTCTTCGTTTGGTTCAAGAAGACGTTTGACTTTCAGAGCCAATCAGACTTTTGCGCCTCCCTCATGCATTCATACTATTTGAAGCATCCCATAACCTGACACATAAAGAATGACTAGGACAAAAAAAGAAAGCAATAGAAGTTTAAGAACCCTAGTTGTTTTTCAGTTAATCCAAGTCATTATCTCTTTTCTGTGTTTAATAGTCATTTAATAAATAATATTTATTCAGTCCTTTAAAAAAAACTTTTATGTAAAATACTTGAAGGAATACCAAGTGTTTGACCAATAGTGATTTCTTCAAAGTCATTTACGCACTGTCGAGATACATTTAATTTTTTAGTGTTACATTTTATTGTTAGATTTCTCACATGTATATTCCAAACACCAGAGGGTGAGTGAAAGTGCAAGTTTTAGGTTTTCTCAAGATTTTAAATCTTATTCTAGACTTCTCTCTAATGCTTTATCCATAATATGAAAAACACTGCTGTTTATCTACTGTGTACAGAAAGTCACAGCTAGATAAAAATCAGCCAGTCAGATATTTATCACTCCATTCCCATTCTTATTCATTTTGTTCTATAAATATTTGTGACACATTTGGACAATTTTATCATTTGTAATAACATTCTATTTAATCGTTTATAACTTATTTTAATTAATATTTTGCCTTTGAAATTCCACTGTCAAAATGACAACTGCCACTTTAAAATGGCACTGAGTACTTGCTTAATGGTTTTAAATACTTTATCTTTTAAACTATTTATAGAATGTGATATAGTAAAACTATATGAAAGGACACCAACCTGCCCCCAGGAACTTGACACTTTCTAATATATGATGTGTCTAACCACTCCTAAGTCCCTTCCATGTCTCAGATTTGTATTATTATTAGTTCTTTGAGATTTTTCCTACATTGTGTTGGGATCACATTCTCCATCTCTTCTCCAGCTATTCTCAAGTAAACTACCCTTTTCTTCCCATTCAATATTGTAACCTTTGTGACATTGCTCTTTTCCATCAAAGTCAACCTGTGCTTGCCAAATATTCTTAGATGTGTGTGTGCCCTTACACTGGAGCATACCCAATTTTTCAGGGGTTATATTTTAAGAGAAAACTAACTATTCTTGTCCCAGAAGCAAAGACTTTTTTTAATAGTCTTTGGCTAGGGGTGGGTCCTTAAGCTCACTTCCCCTTTGCATACCGAGATTTGGTCTGGTTTATGCTAACACAAATCTTGTGCATGCTGTTGTGACTTTTGTGAGTTTGTCTGTACATTTGCCTTGCTGTGTCCAGAACACAGTTTCCTTGTAGTCAATGAAAATATGAATATATTCTGTTTCCACCACTACTCCTATAGAAATAAAAAAAAGTTAATACTGAATGAAGCAAAGAAGTAGGACAGAAAAATATCATAAAGAGAGAATCTCATGCTGATGTGAGGCATAGAAGTATTTTGCTTTTTAACGAAAGAAAATAAATAACAAAGTTTGAGGAGTGTGTGACAATATGCTTCTTGTAAAGGACTGTGCGACCAGACAGAATTGGTAGGGTTGAGTAGGCCCAAACAATGGGGAATCTCAGAATTGAGGCTCCCAGCCAAATGCCTGATCTAGAACACATAACCATGACATCCCACTGAGTGGCCCATGGCAATCTGTCATGTACATAAAAACCTAGAGTTCTCGATGCTAATGAGCTATCTAGATAGGCTGAGTGCTAAGCCAATGAGTTTCTCTTCCTGGGCATTCCTTTCAGCAGAAGGTATTTAATCCCTGTTTGTCCTGAATAAAATGTATGCATTATCATTCACCATCAAATAAAGCAGTTTGAACAAGCAATGGCCCTTTTCGTCATCAAGGATTGCTGCAAGGGAAGGTCTTCATATTAACAATCAGGGCCTAAATCTCCTTGAGAAGGTCATCTTTCTTCTTGGCCCTCCTTAATCTCAGCACTCTCTCAGAACCAAAGTCCTGCCTCTGCCTTTTCCTTCCTTCCTGTCTCATAAACACCCTGAGTGGAACCATAAACGCTCAGACCCAAAAAACTTCCTAACTCTCAGTGGTATCCTAGCCTGAACTGGGTACACAGCACAGAGGGCTTGCTGGTACTCAGGCACCCCAGAAGTGAAGTACACCAGTAGTCCAACAAAGGACCTTACTTGCACCTTAGTGTGAAGATTTTATTTAGTTTCATTACTGCTTAGAGGCTAGTAATTTTCCTTGTTTACCAGGAGGCATTTGAATGTAAAAATTGTTTGATTCTTATGCTATCATAAAAGACGACAAACTGGAAGTGTATTCTTTACTTTTGTTCAATGTGCATCTTAAAATTCTATGAAATAATTTTTAGTACTTGAAGATTATAATTTGAAGCCATTTGGTTCATACATTAAGATTCAAATGGAGAACTAGCTGGGATTTTGAACACAGAGAGAAACTTGCCTTTGGCTATCCAAATACACACACACACACACACACGTATGGATATATATATATATATATATATATATATATATAATTCGCAATGTATATATATATATATATATATATATATATATATATAATTCGCAATGTCTACTTTCCCAAACTAGATTTGAAAATGCTCTTTTTAAATTATATTACAAAATTCAATTTACAACATGATAGTATATTCATTTATAATAAATATATTTAGATACTCATAAGAAAGAATAATTTTGACATTATAGTTATGTTTATATTTATAGGGATTTTTTTGGTTATTCATATACAACACTTAAATGTCAATGGCTTACCTCTACTTAGTTCTTTCTAGTTTTAAAATGTAAGCCAGCACAACATATGATGGAAAATATTAGATATCTTTCTGACATCTTTTTCTTTGCTGGATCTCCTTAAAAGCATATCTTCTTCCACATCTCAGTAATTGCCAACATATTGTTTGCAGTGTTTAAACACATAACTGAAAGAAAGGAATAACTAGATTCAAAGGCTGCCTTTAATCATCATTCAGCACTCTAGTGGCTCTCAATTTTATGTTGATAGAAGTGAACAGTCTCTCTGTTTTCCTATGTATTTGCTCTCTCATTCTTAAACAACTAAAGATGTTCAAGCATTTGAGTTTTACAGATAAGAAAGCTGGCAGTGATGGTGACATAATAAGCCGCACTTACGTAAATGAGAACATTTAAATTTGAACAAAAGTCAAGTTGCCCATTGTCAGAACCAACAGGAATGTGTCACAACAGGGAGAATAAAAGAAAAAAAAAAAACATAATGCAATTAAATTCAGGACCTTTGCTTTTTTTAATTAAATTTCTTTGGAGTTGGACATCTGTAAGCAGAGATTTAAATGTTGGCTTCACCAATATGTTTTTCTGTGGAATGTCTCCAGGATATAGGAGACTGAGTTTCAAATCTGAATCCATTGTAATTCCTGCACTTGCGACAGATGGAGTAGCAGGTTTGTACAGGATGCTGTGCTGCAGATGTAGGCTGGTGAGGACGTTGCACTGTGAAGCTGAAGATTGCAACTGGAGATGTTCAACAATATCAGTTTCACTTAGGTTAAGAGGGGTGGAGTTGAAAAAATTCAATTTGAGTAAATGCTTGTGACTAGAGGGAAAAAATAGTTTAATGTTGAAACAGAAGAAAACTGCAACCAGAGACTGTGGTAGGCAAATAAGACCTGCCCTGACAATAGCAATCTGAGCTGTTAACTGACCCAAAAAGGATGAAATGATTGCCATGTGTTCCTTGTGCTTTAGAACACAGTAACTCTGCTAGAGTATGTACCAAGAAAGCAAGCCTGCTGAGAGATTAGACTGTCAGAAATGGAGAAGGGTAACTAAAATCTATGAAGAAACTTGTTATTGTTACTGTTCAATTTCTGTGAAGAGACAACATGACCAAGGGAATGCTTACAAAGGAAGCATTTACTTGTGGTCTTGCTTATACATTTAGACGATAAGTCTATTGTCTTGGTGGCAAGTAGACAGGTAATACACTGGACCAGTAGATAAAAATTTTACATTCTGTTCTATAGTTAGATGACAGAGATACTGTGCATAGCCTGGACATTTCAAATTTAGTGACACACCTCTCCAATAAGGATATACCTCCTAAAGCTTCCCCAAATCTTTTCTTTTATCTTTTTTTCTGTTTATAGTTTTATAGTTGTAGTGTTAGAATTTATGGAAAACTGTCTATAGTTATGAGATTAAGATTGAGAAAATTTCCACTCGGTTAACATCATCATAGAAAATTTTTATTTGATAGACTTAATCAAATAAGAAAGTGTTAAACTTTCTATTTGAGACAAATAACATCATAGATCCTCATGTTCTTAACAAAAAAATCAGTAGAGGAGAGCCTGGTAACTAACCAAAGAAATAGCACAGAATTGCAGTGTCTGTCTAGCATTCATTCCCTTATTCTGCATACACTTTAGAAAAACTCTAAATCAATTATCAACATAAAGATAATCACTATTTTAAAACCTTAAATGTCAAGGTTAAACATAAAGCCATCCACTTTTGCTTTTGCTTTTGAATTAAACATTCAATATACTCTTTTCTTCCCCTTGAGAATGTCAGAGTACAAGCTTTCAATTCATGGTAATTTTAAATTGTTAAGGCCAAAGACACGCTCTTTGGTTTTCGTTTGTTTCGTCTCAGTATGAGTGATTTCCATGATGCTTTCATGCTGGGGCTCCCGCACAGAATCTGCTGCAAATTTCATTGTTGTTGTCATTTAATTAAATGGATTAAGTGCTTATTTATTGAGTCAAAATTATATGAAGTCTAATATGCCATTATGAAATACAGAAAAAAGGCAAGTGGGAATAAACAGCACTTCTAAGAAACAGAATTATTAAAAGTAAAAATAATGTCCATAGTTTTAACACAAAGATACAGAAAAAAGAATATGCTCATAAGGCCTATGGCTACAAAATTATAAAAATAAGCAGAGACAAGGTTATAAATACATGGATGCCACTAGACTAAATTTAAAACATCTGGTGCCTTAATTTAGTAAATTTTAGAAGTATATAAATTAACAATAGGTCAGTTAATAAATTTTAACATATATTACTTCTGATCTGACAAAAGCTAATGACCTACTACAAATTTGTATGTACTTGTAAATTGCTTGTGTTTTAGGAACTTAATAACTTAGTTTATAAGGTGATGGAAAGAGATTTCTTCAGAGCAACATATTGACAAAACTGCCATATTTTCAATTACATGTTTACAACTGCTAGCAATTTGTTCAGCAAAAATTATCAATTATTAGAATCTAAATAGAAGTTGTTCAGGTTTATTATTTTTGTTTATATTATAGAGATTTCATAAGTACGTGAATGTAAATAATTAAGTTGATTCTTTTATTTTTAGATGGTACAGTTTCCTCAGTTTGGCAGCATTTATTACTAAGAAAAATATCAGAAGATTAGAAGGCAGCCAAAATCTAAAGAATGGGTTGGCAATCAGGATATATTATATGAGATTTTTTTTTATTTTAAAATTTTTATTTCATTCCTTTTATTGTTTATTTTAAAATATATATGTAGGTGTTATTTTTTTAAATGTATTTATTTATTTTATGTTTATGAGTACACTGCAGCTATCTTCAGACACACCAGAAGAGGGCATCAGACCCCATTACAGATGGTTGTGAGTCACCATTTGGTTGCTGGGAACTGAACTCAGGAACTCTGGAAGAGCAGTCAGTGCTCTTAACCACTGAGCTATCTCCAGCACTTTATTCTGATATGTTTTTTATTACCAAATCATAATTTTTACTTTTTAACACAGGGGTTATAAACACAAAAATGCAAGATGTAGGGAAGGGAATGACACGGGAGCATAGGTGTTCAGGGGGAGTACAGATACCTTTCAGAACAGGGTATCAACTGGGTGAAGGTTCAGGGGTCAGGTCACTATGACTCTGCCTATGATTCACTTGTCCTTATCTAAGTTGGTACTATCCACCAAGGCTGTCTATTTACAAGGTCTATGACTACTCAGGCTGGTAAATTTCCACAAAAGCTGCCTATTTACAATAGTTTATAGCCATCTGTTTCAGTGTGCAAAAATTAATCACCTGTGATGTCTGCTGTTAGGAGTTCTAATCCTGATGCTGGCCTCAGGACTTATACTACTCAGACCTTTGATGGGCCTTTGACAAGGACATTAAACAGCTAGAGATAGACATCACTAATCTGAAGAAATCCCTCGTTTCACTGTCTGAAGTGATCTCCAAAAAATTGTATGAGATTTTTTAGTTACATGTAAAAAGATATTTTATGATCCTTGAAAGAAACATTACTTGTTGTGAAACATATGAACTACAGTTATATGAACAGTGCTTACAAACTCAAGTTTATTTGAGTTTCTATTATCTTTATTCAGCAGTATACTCAGTGCCACAGGAAACCATTAAGTGCATCATGGAGATGCATGCAGAAGACACAGCAAAGGAGTCACCACACCAAATGGGAAACTTTACCTACTCTTTTACAACCCATTTACTTTATTTCTAAGAGTAAGGAAATCTCCATAACACATAACAATATGCTGCAGTAAACATGTCAAATAACACCATTGACTAATCTTATTAAAATACTTCAAGGAAGCAATGATCTAAGTGACCTTTGAACAATTTTGTCAAACTAGTCAAGAAAGTTTAGTATCACATGTGAAATGATGTTATAGTTTCTATATAAGGAGGTGGTTCTGAGAATTAATGAAAAAAATTCTGTACTATCTAATAAATGTGAATACTACTTGGTTAGTAGTCTCAAATTTGTCTTTAACATTATTAATCTTTCATTTATCATTACTAGCTGTGCAACATCTAATATTTAACTAGTTCCAAGAACTCACTCATTAGAGGGAAACAGAAGCATGAATGATTTCTAGCTGTTGCTACTTCTGTTGCCCTATGATTAATTCTCACTATTTCACTGTACTTAGAAAAAGTATAAAATGCTGAAAAAATATGTTCCTATGTGTATACTGAATGTTAACATATTCATATATATGAACATATGTTTATGTCCACATGTTATCCATAGTATTAAGAAGTGAACCTCTGGCTTTATACTACTGGACAAGTATTCTCCAATGATCTGTACTCCTTTTTCCTGGATGTATCTTAAAGAATAGCAATATGCATATAAGGTGAGAGAAAGCAATGGGATTTCCCTGATAGCAGCAGATAAAAATCTATCACATGAAAGGTACAAACTAAGAACATTAGAATTATAATTGAACTCACATTACAGCCAGAGGAATTAAATACTGGTCTGAGGTGAAATTTTAGAGTTCTCCTGAGACATTTAGATTACTGATTAACTTTGCCATCTATTGAAGTTGATGAGATACTATGGCAGTGTGGTAATCTGAGAGAATCTTGAAATTTGAAAACACAATTTATTACAGATTTAACTATGTCTTAAGGATTTCTCACCATGTTTTGGATCATTTTCACTTTCTGCAGCTACTACTAAATCTATCTCTGTTACCACCTACCCAGCTTTGTGTTCTTTAGTTTTCTAATCTCTTTGCCAATGTTCTTGTCTTCTATTATTTTTTCATTTTTATTGGTTATTTTATTTATTTACATTTCAAATGTTATCTCCCTTCCCAGTTTTCCTTCCACAAATCCCCTCCTCCCTCCTCCCTCTCCCCTGCCTCTATGAGAGTGCTCCCCTACTTGCCCACTTGCTCATGCCTCAATGACCTAGCATTCCCCAACCCTAGGTCATTGAGCCTCCATAGGACCAAGGGGTTCCCCTTCCAGTGATGCCACATAAAGCAATCAGTTCTCTGCTATATATCTAAATGTAGCTATGGGTACTACCATGTGTACTCTTTGGTTGGTGGTTTACTCCCTGGGAGCTTTAGAGGGTCCAGTTGGTTGATATTGATGTTCTTTCTACTGGGTTGCTAACCCCTTCAGCTCCTACAGTTCTTTTCCTAACTTCTCCATTGGGGTCCCTGCCCTCAATCCATGTTTGGCTGTGTACATCCGCATCTGTATTGGTTAGGCTCTGGCAAAGCCTCTCAGGGGACAGCTATACCAGGCTCCTGTCAGTAAGCACTTCTTGGCATCAGAAATACTGTCTGGGTTTGGTGTCTGCAAATGGGATTGATCTCCAGGTAGGGCAGTCTATGGATGACCTTTCCTACAGTCTCTGATCCAAATTTTGTTCCTCCATTTCCTTTTGACAGGAGAAATTCTGAATTAATATTTTTGAGGTGGGTGGGAGGCCCTATCCCTCAACCCCGGTGACCATGTCTATCTACTGAATATGGTTTCTACAGATTCTATTTCTCATTGGTGGTGTATTTCAGCTAATGTCCTCTTTGTTAGGTCCTGAAAACCTCTTGGGTTCCTGGCATCTGGAACTTTCCAGTGGATGCTCCCAGTTCCCCCTGTCCCACTGTTAAACACCTCTTTTCAAATCCTGACCCTCTGTACTTCTCCCTGACCTCCTGTATCTGAACTGGACCACTTTTTTCCTCCCCATCCTCTCTCCCTCTACTTCCCAGAGACTATTTTCTTCCCTCTTCTGAGTAGAACTGTTGCATCCATACTTTGGTGTGATCTTCTTTGTGATCAGTGAGTACATACCATGTGTGTTCTTTTGTGATTGGGTCATATCACTCAGGATGACATTTTCTAGTTCCATCCATTTGCCTAAGAATTTGATGAATTCACTGTTTTTAAATATTTGAGCAGTATTCCATTGTGTAAATGTACCATATTTTCTGTATCCATTCCTCTGTTGAAGGACATCTGGGTTCTTTCCATCTTCTGGCTATTATAAATAAAGCTGCTATAAACATAGTGGAGCATGTGCCCTTGTTATGAAGGAACATCTTTTGGGTATATGCCCAGGAGTGGTATAACATATAACATTTTAGTTACACTAGGTTTTGATGATTATAGAATATTATTATTTTAGCTTTTTTACCTAATACTCACCAAATTATGTATCCTTCATTTTCCTCAAATATATACATTGTATTAGGCTTGATTAACTAAAGAAAATTTGATAATATAGAAGTTTTCTACATAAGACTGTGATTTTCAAAGCTGATATATTTAGTGACTAAACTTAAGTCACAGTGTTAATGTATTCTATTTGTGCCTAAATAAGTGACAACATAGGTGGCAAAAAAACAATAATAAAAGTAGCATAAAAAATCACTAAAATTCAGAACAGATAAATAAATTCATAATTTAAAATATATAGTTTAGTTTAAAATTGTTTTTCTATAGTACTGAATATAGATCAGAAGGTATTCTGATCTCTAACCCAAATATGACCAGTCAAAGAAAACACAACTCAATAATTATGAATATAAGCTGCATGCCTAGATTAGGTAGATTCACCATTACACTACTCTATTCTGCAGCTATGAGACTCTTATAACTTGTGGGTTTTCCAAATCACGTGCTTGTCCTATTACCTCCTGCTTTTCCATCTTTCTCTCCATTGTCTTCCTCCTCCATCTTCCTCCTCTGCTGTCCTATCATCTTCTCTCTCCTCTCCTCCTACTCTCTTCCCACCAACCTTTATTTCTCCACCTCCCCTTCTTCTGCTAAATCACCGGCTCCAGCCTTTATTTTATAAATTAAGGTGGGCAGAAGGTTCACTAGAAATCACCTGTGTACTGATTCATTCCTCCTCTGCAGCCCTTCCCAGGAAAGGGGAATTAACATCAAAATACAAGGCCGAGGCTATCCACAACAAGATATGATATATATATATATATATATATATATATATATATATATATATATATATATATATATATGTGAAAAGTCCAGAAAAATAAAGAAAAATGAGTATTGAGTACAATATTGGACACTAAAGTATATTGTTATTGGACTTTGAATGTACAGCTCTTTATTGGAAGGAGATTTTCTGATCTTTGTCTCCTATTGACATGTCAAAAGGCAAAGCAATCTAAAGTCAGTGTTTCTGAGCACTTCACTTTCAGTTCACTGAATTAACATATTTTGCATTTACTTTAAAGAAACTTTTGCATTTCTTCCTTCAAAGGGACTTTACATTTTTCTCAGTAAGACATAAATTATTATGAAAATTGAAATTTTTTCTTTTCTTGTGAACTGGACCTTTTACGTGCATGAAAGTAAAACTCTTGAACACCAGGGACCATCAGACCCCACAATTTTCATTTGCATATTTTGTCCTAGAATGGGAATCAACAGAGTTTTAATGCATTCTAATTTGAAGTTTTTAACATCAAGGCAAACACTGTCCTTTTAAAGTTTAGTTTCTTAGTTATCTAGTGGTTTGCCATCTCCTCCAGTCTTCAGAAAATGTGGATGAGTCATAAAACACCAGGAGATTTAGATGTTGTTGAAAGTAAATATTTGATGCACAAGCACTACCAATCTTGGCATTTTTGATACTTATAAATAAAAATTAAAGTATTAGTGTGCCATTCTCCAAGGGCATATAAGTTACTAAACATTAACATAAAACTGTCATACCTTGAGGAAATTGCTTTGTATTCCATGTGTTGACAATATTGATTACACACACATAAAACATAACAAATTAGGAAAAGATTTTTACCAATCCTACATCCAATAGAGGGCTAATATCTAACATATACAAAGAAACCAAGAAGTTAGACTACAGAGAATCAAATAACGTTATTGAAAGGGGGGTTCAAAGCTAAACAAAGGATTGCCAACTGAGGAATAGCAACTGGTGGAGAAGCACCTAAAGAAATGTTCAGGATCCTTAGTCATCAGGGAAATGCAAATCAAAATAACTTTGAGGTTCCATCACACACCAGTCAGAATTGCTAAGATCAAAAACTGCAGTTGCTGACAAGAATGTGGAGAAAGAGGAACCCTCCTCCATTGTTGGTGGATTGCAAGCTGGTACAACCACTCTGAAAATCTGTCTGGTGGTTCTTCAGAAAATTAGACATAATATTACCTGAGGACACAGCTATATATCACTCCTGGGCAAATACCCAAAAGATTCACCAACATATAACAATAATACATGTTCTACTATGTTTATAGCAGCCATTTTTATAATAACCAGAAGCAGAAATGAACCCAGATGTTCCTTAACAGAGGAATAGATACAGAAAATGTGGTACATTTACACAATAAAGTACTACTCAGATATTAAAAACAATGAATTCATCAAATTCTTAGGCAAATGGATGGAACTAGAAAATGTCATCCTGAGTGAGGTAACCCAATCACAAAAGAACACACATGGTATTTACTCACTGATAAGTGGGTATCAACCCAAAAGCTTGGAATACTCAAGATGTAAATCACAGACCACATGAAGCTCCAGAAGAAAAAAAGACCTACCTCTGACCCACTAAGAAGCAAAAATTCCCTAATTAGGAACATTGGCTGAAAGATGCTGACATAAAAAATATTCTTTTTCATTTAGGCTGAAGGCCTATGTTTGTATGTGTGTGCGTTGTGTGTGTGTGTGTGTGTGTAACTGTATATAGCTGCATGACTTTCCTGAAGCCTTGCCTTAAATATTAAACAAAAATATTAACTTTGTTTACAGTAAAACCACCCCATCTTCTGGTGTTTCTGTGAGTTACACTTGTCATATCAATAATAATACTGTCAAGTGTTCCTTAAATATCACTTTGCTATGTACTTTAGGTTTCTTAGCAACCCCTACCACATACACACTTAAATCATGTATGGTCATTGTAAAGCTAATGATGAGACTGTGTCTGAGAGACGTCTTATCTATATTATTGATGTGTCTCACCTTATTTCTGAGCATGCTCTTTTGCTGTTAACCCTCCTACTCAAATTGGTTTTTAAAATATTTTTATTAAGCCCCAACTCAGCTTTATTCTGGTGTCCCAGTCTGCTTTCTATTGCTTTGATAAAACACATTTTGAAGAAAACAGCTTTTATGGAAGTGGTTTATTTCATTAAGTAGTTTGGAGTTCATCCCTGAGGGGAAACAAAGCAGAAATTCAAGACATAAACCTTGAGTTAGAAACTGGAGGAAGCATGGAGAAAAAAAAAAAAACATGGTGTACTGGCTTCCTTCCATGGCTTGCTCACCTCAGGACCACAGTGTGCTAATCCCTCTCTATCTGTCATTATGAATGAAATGCCCACATTCACAGACATAGGCTAATTTGATAAAGGCAATGACTCAGCTATGATTCCTCCTCCCCAAGTTGACCAAGACCAACAAGCACAGCTGTGTAGTTACTAAATTATTTTCTGTATCAAAACCACTTATCCTGCTTTGGACAGCATCAAAATTCCTGTGATCATTCAAATCTTCTCTAGCTGCTTTGTATGACAGTATTGAATACACTGCCTCATGACTCTGTCTCCAAAATACTGACAATAACAGTTTCAGAAATTATATATTTATACACTTAGGGGATATCATCTTTTGATAGGGCAAACTTTCTTCCATCTTGACCAGAGTTTAGCCATTTAAGGCAGTTTTTCTCAACCTGTGGGCCACATCTCTTTGGGATTGAATGACCCTTTCACAGGTGATGCCTAAGACCATTAAAAAACACAGATATTTATATGAGAATTTATAACAGTACAAACTTACAGTTATGGAGTAGCAAAAAATAATTTTATAGTTGGGAGTCACCACAATATAAGGAATGTATTAAAGGGTGACAACATTAAGAAAATTGACAACCACGTATCTTAGATCTGACTTAGAGCTGAACACCAAACCCCACATGTACCTCTAAATACACATGGAAAAAAGCGTTAATAAAATTATCCAATTGTACCCCAGAAACCTGATGTCAAGATGCTACAGCTAACTCTTGAACTTTTGCTTCTGTTATACTGCTTGCTTGCTCTACATTCTGCAACAACTGCCCAAATCTCCCTGCAGAAAGCAGTCAGGACTACTTTGTGAAAACTCTTTTTCTCCAAATGTCACCAGCAAACTTAATAAAGGCTTGCAAACTCAGACTCTTATTTTTTTGGTTAGTCCTTGGGGTCTTTCCACAACATCAATTTAAATTACAGAAATAAACTTTTACTTACATGGTATCAATAATCAACATGTCTAGAGTTAAAATAACTCAGGGCACAAATTAAATATTAATTAATAAATTAGACATCAAAACTAATATTTATATACTTTTGGGAATTTATAATAATGGTAAAAGCATAATAATATTGCTTAACATTTCAGTTTATTTAATTATTAATTTAAATTGATAGTTTTAAATCACCAGTGGAAAAATATCCAATGTTTTGCTCTCTTTCAAATTAATTTACCTTGGTAAAATAAAAAAAAATTAAAATGTTAAAATACATAGTAGTTACCATTATGATTGAGTAAAAATGTCAATAATACTATATATTAAATGTACAAGAATTATTAGCAAAATGATTTTAAGACTAGTATATTTAATTTTAATACTATAAATTAGAATTGGCTTAATGTAAATATTGCACACATGTATGGATGAACATACACATAAACAAACATACACACTTGCTTTGAGTAAGTTCGATTTTTTGAAGCATGGTTTTCTTTTTAAGTTCTTATACTTTGACCTGATAATTTAACATTGGTACCCGACAGGTGCTAAACATTAAAAGAAACCTGCTGCCAAGTCAGACAATCTGAGTTCAATCTGCAAGACAACAATAGTGGAAAAAAAACTCTTGCAAATTATTTTCTGACCTCCACATGGACACTATGGCAGAATGTTTATGTGCCTTTGTATGCACACACTATCATACACACACACACACACACACACACACACACACAAACAAACACTAAGACATGCAGGTAGATGAAGACAGTTAAAAAGATCAAACTTTGCATGTTCAAATAACAATAAATATATTTCTACCTAAAAAACTAAAATCAAAAAATAAATTATATTGCTGATAATTAGTAGAAACGGGTTTTGAAAACATCCTTTTATAGTCAGAAACTACCTTATTTGGAAAAAATTACAACTATTCAAAATAATCTGGGACCTAAAAGGTCCATGTGTAGCTCTGCTCTGGGCCTAGATGCTGTGTTCAGTGACATCACAGCAGGGTTCCAAAGATCTTCTGATCTCCTTTCACATTCTTCTCCATTACTCAGACTTCTCTGCAATGAGTTCCCCCCACTCTCTGTAGCCATTGTCTTTAGAAGCATTCTCAGTAGCACAAGTGGTGCCATTGTCTCTGACCTTCCTTCATATTGGCCTGACTTGTGCAAGGGCTCTGAAGTCTCCTAGTAATGCTGAATTTGCTACTGTTATTTTTTTTTTTTTTTATTAATTTTCAGACATTTGGAAGTTTTGAAGGAAACTGTCCCCTTTGAGAATACTGCTCCACTGTGACCCAAAGAATACTTCATAACTATGATTAAATCCAAATAATAAGATTATATTTTTCTGAATTAAATTTCTAACAATTACTTATTATTAGTTATATTCCCATCAAACAGTATTTTCTAAGTTGCTCATGGTTTTATCTTGTCAGAGTTATTTCATTCTTAGAAATTATCCGAAAAACTAACATCTTGTTTTTCTTCCTTATTTATTTTTCAAGAGAAATTTAAAACAATAATTATATACCCAATATTTATAAATTTAAAATACATTTTATATTGCCTTCTATTTAAATTTTAAATGCCTTCTATTTAAAATGGTATTTCTTGAGTTATAGTATTTAAAGTTTGAATACAGTTTAAACACTCCCAGATTAAGTGACAATGTTAAGTGTCTAATTCTGCAGCCTTTTGTACCTGGCATATGCTAAGACTTCCCTAATGATAGATTTAAATTTGTTTTTTAGCTACTAACATTTATGTCTTTCTCTGTAGGTTAGACTCTATATTCTCTGCTTATCACAACCATAGAGGAAATACTTTTCTAGGTCTTTTGTGAGTCTTTTAAAAATGCATGGACTTTAGGGAAACCATATTTTCTTGAAGGAAATGAGGCGTGACCAATCACAAAACGTGAGAAAACCCCCTGATGAATGACCTTTGCCATATGTAAAAGAAACTGTTCAGTGACTGAGGTTTCATGGATTTCATGCATGGAAATCAGATTTTCTGGCCACCAGTGCTGTTCAGTAAATAAATAATCCATCATTGTGTCAAACAGTTGAAACATGGAGATACTGCCCTTGCTATCTGAACAGACATTGTGAGTTAGTAACTATGTAAAGTGCTTGCGTGTCAGCTGTTGTAAAAGCATCGTTCTAGTTTTGACTAAGTGAAATAAAACGATTTGGCCTTCATGGTGTTAACTTAATGGTGAGAGCATTCATTTGAATGTGGTTACACCTCTGAACTTATTGATGTTAGGTAAATTCAGAATGGGGTGCCCATACAGTCTCTGCAGTAATTGGAGCATTTTGCTAACACCAGAAGACAGTTGCAATATATTATCACATATGCCTTCTTATCAGTTTATTAAAACACAAGCTAACAGCTTTCTTAAAATATGTTAAGAAGATTCTACCTGAATGCTCTTTTTAAATTTTCATTTTTAAGTATACCCTTTGTGTATTAGGACAACCATGCTTTAAGGGGACAAACCTTTTGGTGGTCTTTCTTATTGTTGTCATCGTTAGCCCAAGGCATACACTTGATCCTAACATATTTTCTGACTGCACCATGTTTAAATCTTAGACTAACTGTTGGATAAATTTTGCCTTAGATTTTGCCAGCTTTCTCAAGAATATCTCAAATGGCTTTAAACATGAAAATCTTCCCTACACACACGTATACACACAAAAGTGGGTGTGGAGTTGGCTAATCCAGCTAAGTTCTGCATAAATAAACCACTTCCAGTTTCAACTAGGCTTTTCTTTGTCTTATATAGGAATAATGAAGTATTACAAGTGTGTTTTATGCATTGGATGTACTAATTCTGCTTTTAAGTGACACATTCACTTTTGAAACTTAAATTGTGTCTCACTAAAATGTCAAGTACACCACACCACAACAAAGGGCTTCTACACCCTACATATCCTCTGAATTCTACCAAAGCAGCTTATCCGCAGTACCCCTTTTCACTTTCAGAAGACAATAGACAGTGGATGTGCCTTTGCTTTACTGCTTGAGAAGCATGTATTTTATTGGTTTTAATTCTACAAAACATTTCACAAATATTTCAATGACATGAAACTGTAAAATGAATGTGAAATGTGTAAGCAGAAAATGGCTGGTTGTATTAAGTACACATATCAGCTTTCATTCTAATTAATTTAGTCAAAGTCAAATGTGTTTGTACTCATATGCATATATGTGTTTGTACTCACATGTATATATGTATATACACATATATAAGAATATGCACATATATATTATACCTATGTAATGCATTACACACACACACACACATTTATAAAACTTGGCCATGAATTAACATAAATATGTAAGAAATTTCCTTTTGAAGAGAAGGAGTAAGGAGAGGAAAAGAAGAAGGAGAGGAGAAGCTAGGTGATGAGATAGAGAAAGAGAGAGAAAGAGGAGGGGGGCATGGAGGCAGATGTTCACGTGTCTCTACCAGTCAAAGATAGTTGATATATCTAGGTTGTGTATTGGGTTACACTTCTGTTTGAGCAATAACAAGCTTATAAAGCCTTTGATTAAAATTTTTATAAAAATTGTATAAAAGCAAAAAAGAAAAAGGGGCATGGGATAGGGGTTTTCTAGAGAGGGGAAATGGGAAAAGGGGATGGCATCTGAAATGTAAATAAAATATACAATAAAAAAAGAAGTTTCTTTCCAGAAATATTTTCATATATCTGACTATGATATTAGATTTTAGTCAAAGTTTCATTTAATTTTAACAGATATATTAATTTATTTTTAATTGATACCTTTACAAAATCTATTGTCCTTAAATATTTTTATTTCAATATGATTTACTAAAAAATTCATGTAGTGTAAGAACAATATGTTTTTATAAAAAAACAATATTCAATGTAGTATTTTAATAGTTAAAGTTGACTCAATAACCTATTAGTGTGCAAAAGCAAGTAAGAAACTAAGATAATTTATGTTCAAAAACAAATCAAGACCATGGCTTTTAATAAGTTTGCTAAGGTAACACACAAAAATATTATTTGTCAATAACATTCATTCTGCTTTAGCATTTTAAGTACTCTTCTGTTATTTAATAACCAGTCTGAAACATAAAATATATTTATGGTTTATTTGTCATATATTCCATGCCATATCCAATCCTTTGGTACTCACTGCCTTGGTACTTACTATAGACCAAAAATTCATCCCACTTGAGGTATTGACTGAAATTAATACCTACATTCTTTCTGTCCTAAATCTCTTCAGCCATCCCTGCCATATCTGACTTCCAGCCTTCATCCACATCCCATATTCTGCGTCCAGATACAGTCTAGTGAATTTCCTAAACATTTATCCCCCATACCTGTTTTCAGTACACAAGTTGAACATCTCATCCAAGTTAAACATCTTTCTTCCAAGCCTAGTCTTCTAAGACTTGTGTCTATTATTTCTATCCATCAGGGTTGGCCTATTCCAGATACCATGTGGCTTCCCTGACAATTCATTCTTCCTTACCTCAGATTCACCACCACATCAAACTATAGGCCTAGCAGTGATAGTATAACCTGTGTCCAGGACAACTCTGACAACTCTGGTTTGCTCCTTGAATTTAAGTGTGCCCACACCTTCCTTTGTTTCTAGATCTAGACATGATGACATGTATACCTGTCCATTCTTTTGTATACTTCCACCACCCTAGGCTACCTGCACCATATACAAACTGTCATGGAATACACACCTAAGAGGACCCACACTTATGAGTTCATAAAACCTCTCTTAAGACATGATCTCCAACCCTAAGTCATTAATGTTTCATGCCAGAATATTCTGCATCACCACCACAGCCCTTAAGAATGGATCAAACCAACCATGAATGGAAGCTGCTAAAACCGTGATCCAAATAAATCTTCTGTGATGACATCTTACAGGTATTTTGTAATGGTAATAAACGCCAGAGTAAGCTAAATGTCATATACTAAATTAAAAAAAAATGATGTATTATCACAGTAACATTTGGGATGTCACTAATAAAAGAGAAGTCATTCTAGGAAAACAAAGCAGAAGATGAGAAACTATTGCCTGAATATCTATCCAGTACACTAGGGCAAAAGAAAATATGATATCTTGCCATTGAGAAATGCAGTAGTAGCAAAGAGACATCAATATTTGGTACTGTATTGCAGATTCCAAGAGAAAGACCCCTTTAAAAAGCAACATTTACAGCCATTGAACTATCATAATATCTCCAAAAATTATATAGTATTCTTGGATTATAGCCTCCAAGAGAAAAAGAATGGACTCCCCTCTGCTGCTTTCAGAGTCAAATGTATAATATCACTAAAAACCAACAGAACATTCACAGCTGGTCTCTCTTCTGAGATGGTAGAAACCTCATAGATGAAGCTGCATTGGTAAAGAACATTCACAGTAGGCATCATTTTTAATGGTTTTCTACTATATTATATTGTAAATTATTTTAGCTTTCATTCACTCATTCATCCTTTTGTTTTTTAAATTGTCTCCATATTCACACAAAATAAAGGGTGTGAAATTCCTGTTCGTCTAGACTATCAGCTACTACAGTACAACAGGCTAGCCTGTTCCTTTTTGCCTAGTCATGACCTAGGAATATTAAATACAGTATTAAAAATACATAAAAAGTTTCATAGTTATTTTAGTCTCTAATAAGAACACTTGTTCTCAAGTACTATTTCCTTTGGTTGCTTACTGTCAGCTTCACTGAGTATAATCTTTTGGTGCCCCATTGATATCCTATCTTGTCAGAAAGAAACTTCTTTTATTCTAATCTTGAAAATAATAAACAATTTTGTAGAAAAATCTATTCTATCCCTTCATGTGGTAGCAACTTATGAAATATCACCCAACAACACCACAAACTTTATATCATCAAAGACATATGTGTGTATATACATACATATGTATGTGTGTATATATGTGTGTGTGTGTGTGTGTGTGTGTATATGTAGGAAGAGGCTGATGAGTACATAAACATGTATGTGTTCATGATACATATATATATGTATATATATGAAGATTTTTGAAGTGAGTTTTTCAGAATATCTTGCCCTTTGAAAACACACTACACACACACACACACACACACACACACACACACACAACTTCCTGTTCCTCCTAGATTCTTCAAAAAGAATTTGTTCATGTAGCTGAACAAATTCATGTAGCTGAACAAATGCAACACAATACTCTCCTTATTCCCCAAATTAGTAGTCCAGCAACCATCAGCTGACAATAGGTCTTCAGCTATAGATGGGTCCTCATGAACCCTGCCCTCATCCATGCAGGGAGGCTGAGTGACTTAATATTACACAAGTCTTTTCCAGGTAACCATAGCTATTGTGAGTTCATGTGTGCACACTTCCTGTATCGATATGTCCAGTGTATATAATATACATAACCAAATGTTCAGTCACAAAAATGACAGCAGTTTTGTTTCATCTTGATATTTGATAGATGGTGTATATTAGCTTTCTGCTTCATTAACGTTATTTTTTTCCTATAGTTTCAGCCATTTGCTAAAAGAAAGCAGCACACTTTCATTACTATAATACAGCAACAGAAATTGTAGCAACAACAACAAAAAGATGTCTTGTGGCTGCAGAGACGATTCAGCAGTTAAATGTACTTACTGTCTTCCTGAGGAAACAAATTGGTTTTCCACATTCAACTTAGGCAGCTCAGAGCACTAGTGGATACTATGTCTATGTCTGGCCTCTGTGAGCATATAAACATTTATGGCCTACACACACACAGATACAAAAACATAATTTTTAAAAGTAAATTTTAAATGGCAGGGAGAGTTTAGCCTCTGACTACGTACATTTAAGCATGTGAATCAACAACATCATTAAAAACAAACAAATATATTCTCTACCACAGAGAAATATCAACTTGCTTGACACCCAAGATAAAAAGCTTTTATATAAATCTAATATTGTGCTATTGAACATAGCTTCACAGTTTAACTTTTTTCTCTATGATGACTTGCAAAGCTTCAAGAGTCCTAAAATCTGCTAAATCTTACCATTTTATAAAACTCAAAACAAGCTAGCACGGTTTTAAACTTTCTGACTTTGAAGGTTAGCTTTGAAGTTTTGCCAGAAGCTGACTGCAGAAGACTTACTATGAAACAGAATTCCTGACACTAAGATTAGTATTGAGGCTCAATATCCCCAATAATGATCTTGACCATTCTAACCATAAACAGCCACCACATATGGTAACTCTAAGTTAACAACTCTCAGAAGATAAGATGTGTAACATTCTGGCTCCAATATTTATTTATTTATTTTTTTGACACACCGAGGCATTGGAAAATGTCCAGTTTACATAGCCAAGTTTCTTAATAGCATATATGGCCTTTGTACATGGGTAAAACAGGCATAGTGGGTGTGGGGGAAGTCCTTAAATGATTGACTCATGTATGTTCCAATGTCATATTCACTTTCTATATTTTCTTTTCATTTTTCATTAAATAGAAGTCTTTTAGCAAAAGTCTGCGAACAACTCTTTGCTTTCTGCTTGCCAACTCTCTAACAAGATTAATCCTGCTTGAAAAAACACTGTTCTGGTCTGTAAGCAAAACAAACTCTTTATAGAATTAGATCATTGGAAATGCTTTTTAATAATGAAATATATACTTTCTGGTAATAGGAATATTTACATTTTTATTTAGAAAATAATCTTATTAGTTGGGTATCTCTACATTTTGTAACATGTACCTAAAGATGACATTCCTAAAAAGGAAGATAAAACTTTCTCAGATTTCATCAAATAAAAAGCTATTTATCAACTTTGTAGTACTAGATGGCAGAGACACATATGAAGAGATTTATTATTGCATTTAGTTTTTTAGTTTTCTCAAGAAAACACCAAATTTATTATGAATATATAGGTCTAGAATTCACAACAAATGGGATGATTGCTGCCCGTGAAGTTAATTACACTTCCTACTAAGCAATTTGATTAGAAAATTTAATCAGGAGAGACAGCTAGATTTATTCAATAAATACATACAAATAAGTTTGTGAGATGAATGTGCAGCACATAATAAAAAGATATAAGCCACACATCTTAGGCAGCTCCTGTAAATATAGATTAAGTGAAAACAAATAAACCAAGTTCTTACTGGTGTGGTTAGTCTGGTAATTATTGTTTTAAAAGCTATTCTTTAAGTAATCAATTATCT
The DNA here is from genome assembly GCF_011762505.2 of Arvicanthis niloticus. NCBI lineage: Eukaryota > Metazoa > Chordata > Mammalia > Rodentia > Muridae > Arvicanthis > Arvicanthis niloticus. The sequence goes on from NC_133433.1 coordinate 6,616,722, forward strand.
AGATAGCTCTAGGAAATTAATCAGTTTTAATACTTTAAAAATAATTGTACTCCATGATTAGTGCATACAAGAAATTTTACTATTTCATGCATATTTCTGGAAATATAAGTGATAAAATAGTACATTAACCATCAATATTTATGATGAGATAATATTTAAGTAATGTGATGTTTGCAATTTGTCAACAATAGTATTTTATTATATAAATTAAATCAGTGATAGTAAGGTTTAGAACTTAATTCTAATTTTATTTGTGGCATTGTTTATAAGAAGTTGTAAAACAATTTTCCTTTAATTATCAGAAAATGTTAAATTCATAATTCTTAAGGTATACATTAAATTCTTAAGTAAACACATTTAAAAGAATGCTTTTAAAATGTGTCTCAAGGTATATTTAAAGTATCTTGAGTATATTAAATCATATGGGATTTTGCCTAATGCATAAAGTAAATGAAATTGTGTCAAAAATACAAAACTTAAAGAAATGAAAAGGCTAAACTAATACCAACTATTAATTAATTTTGATCAGTAACTTAAACCAGGTACAAAAGTTCCCTGCCCAAGCACAGATAAGACATTCTCAGCCTGGTCCAGTGGGTACCATTGTGAAGGCAGACGTGTGAAGGAGAGGTGGGAGTGATGGAGGAGCAGAGAGGTACTCTCACTGTGGAGAGAGGTAGAACAGCTAAAACAGATAACATGACAGCGTGAGGAGCAAGAGAGATAGAGGAGGTAAGTGGCAGATCAAGTCCTTTTTCAGCCTTGTTGACAGGATAGTGTGCAGCAGCCTAGAATTTAAACAAGTTTAGTCTTAGCTGCCAAACAAGATTTCAAACCATGGGATCATCCTAGATCTGGACAGTGACAGAGGCCCAAGGTGATGAATGGTCCACTTTCTAGATTAGAACTCCTCAAAGGACCACTATATTCCGTGATGCTGTGGAGGACTACGTTCAATGGTCAATGGGCCTAATGTGGCTAAAGTCAGGGTTGATGTCTGAGCACAGGCATGTGGATGTTGACCTGAATCTATGATACTTATGTGAAGAACCTGGCTGGTATCTCAGATCTTAGTGGTGAACAGGTCACTGGCTGCTGTGGAGGGTCATGTATTGCTACAGTTGGGATTGGAGTTGATGTCCATAGCTGATGTTACCACCAAAGGCCAAGCAGAATTCCCTGGCCTATCCTACTGCCTGAATCCATGTTGATATCCATGCTTCTTCTAGGGGAACATAAAGATCTGAGAGGCCTGTGCTGCCACCTGGAACCATGGTGATATCCGTGCCCTTGATGCTGCAGAAGGCCATGTCTCTGTTCATGATTTAGGCTTTGTTACTAATACATGTTGATGTCCATGATCCCAGTTGCACTGGAGGACCTTATCTCTCTCAGTCTGTGGACTACTGTAACCTAGAGTGTTTTTCTGGTCTTTATTGGTGCTAGAAATCATATGGAAGTCCATGATTCATGTTCCCACAGCCTATAAAGGATAAATAAGTTACTTTTGCTGTGATGTTGATGACATGTAGATGCACAGTTGTGAAAGAGGGACAAGAAAGACTTCAGTAACACACCTCCCTCAAAAAAACAGGTAATAACAACCTAGACAGAGAGCTGTCAGAGAGAACTCTTAAAAACAATGATGCTGGGGTGTTTCCCTCCACAACAGATGGCTTCCAAATGATAACAGGAGGGAAAGGACTCAGTTCTACTTAGGGGGCAGGGCACTGGGAGTTTGACCATTCCCCAGTGATTATATGAGTATATAAATAAGATAAATTGTTTGTTTTGGTTTGGTTTGGTTTTTACTGAAGGACATCATAATGGAGGGTGGTATACAAAGAACTTGGAAGCAAATGCAATAGGGGTATATTATGTGAATTCCCGCAAAAGTTCAATAAAAATATTACGTTGGAAAAATGTATTTTGACATGACAAATTTGGGAAAAGATACACTAACACAAACAGAAAGTCACCATCTCACACAGGTATACAAGCACACATATTTTCTTTCTTGTTTGTTTTAAATTACTTTTGAATGAAATATTTTCGGTTCATTCCCTTCCATACAAAACTATAAAGCTAAGGTATTTGTAAATTTGAATCATGTAGTTATAAAATGTTGCAATAAAATGCTAGTAAATTATTATTTAATGGAATTCTTAATGAGAGGTAAAATCAATTCCAGATTTAAAATAGCTAAATTTCATTATTTATTATTAGTTCTTTGAGAATTTTGTACAAACCGTTTTGACTATATTCACTCTTTAGCAATTCTTCGCAGATATTACTCCACTTCCCTACCTACCCAGAATTATGCTTTTTAAGATGCTCACCTCAAATACAGTTTATGCTCTCCAATGAATGTATTTTCTTCCAAGAGAGCATGGTCCACTTAGGATGAGAGTCAGATAACTGACTGTACCTCTCTCTATAGTGAGTTCTTTCCTACTGCTCTCTTTATGTGTACGAGGGACATTGTTTTTTTGTTTTTTTTTTTTTGTTTGTTTTTTGGTTTTTTTTTTGTATGTGTTCACTACCTTGGCTTTTATACACTATCTTCTTCCTGTTTCTCAATGATTCCTGAGACTTTGGAAGATGATTACTCTATATGTGTCCTATTTTATGCTGAGCATGCCATTCTTTTACACTCTGCTCAACTGTCTGGTGTGTGTGTGTCTTAGTGAATTACCATACACTGAATATAAAGCTTCTCTGATGAGTGTCAAGAATACATTAATATAGGAGTGTATAAATTATTAGGGGTTGATTTAATACCATATGTCAACTTTTTTCAGAGTAATAAAAGACTGTTCTCCCCTAGTGTCTATGACTCTTCTAGCCACAGGTTCTGGACCAAACAATGGTTTCAGGTATGGATTTCATATTGTGGAGAGGAACTTTCAACAGGTTGGCTGTTGGTTATTTCCATGTTGTTTGAGTCACAATTGAAATAGTACTGTAGGTTTAAATTTTTTAAACCTACTTTTAATAGGGCTTTCAAATGGTTCGATACCACCTTTTGACCCCCATCCAAAGGTAGGGGAACAAAGATTAAAAATAGTACAAGGGATGTGGACCTCTTTAGAAGTATTTTTTGGGAGGTAGACAATTTCAATCTCTGTTTATCAGGATAGCAGCAGTCCATTTCAGACACAAATTCCAGACACAAATCAGTTGCTGTGACACAAACCAGCAGAAACAGTCAACTACTGCCAAACTGAAAGGAGTCATCAGAAGTGACCAGGACCAGCCTGTTCACCAGGAGAAGTTCTCTGCTGTGTTTATCACAACACAGTGAAAGTCAGCAAAGGCAAGAATGAAGACTAGAGACCAACAAAGCATTGCAAGGCTAGCCATGCAAATCCTATTTATAGTCCAAACACCAAGTGTCTTCCCACAGGTCTTGCCTCAGCAAACCACTACATGGGTCTTTCTCAGGAAAACACCATGCGAGGCTCTATCACATGATGCAACCAGAAACTTCCACTTCAGGGAAAAGCATATATACAATAATTGAAAAATTTGTCATTCTAATGAATTACAAATTGTCTTAATCTATTAGGTATTGGTGGTTTAATTACATGGTTAAGTAAATAAAATAGAATGTAGTTGAGTTATTTTGTAACTAAAATTGCCAAATGTGTTATTTAAGTAAAAGTTTTGCACAAGATAACTTGGAAGTAGAATGTTGCTAACAAGTCATGGAGAAATGGCATTTTTTCCTATAATCCTAAATCAAATCTTTCTAATTGAATATTATTTTAAACCCTGACAAAATAAAAAATGTTATACTAGAACTTTACTTATGTATTTAAATTTTTCAGTAAGAAAAAATAAAGTATATACTTGTGATGTGTAATAGTTAAATGATTGAATCTAAAGTAATAACAAATATTACTAGTAGGATATCAGTTAAATTATAGTCCCCTTCATCAGTACATATTTGAATAAGTTGCAAAAGTAACCATCTTATGAATGATATTGGAACTAAATAATTTTGTTTGATTGAGTATATCTGTTTCAATTTATTTAGTCTGGTATTTCTCATTCAAATATTTCTGTTCATGCTTCTATTTATAACTCAGAGCTCAGCAACACCATAGAATAATCCAGTGTATCAAATTTCAAATGTATAAAATTCTGGGTTTTCCCATTTCTAACTTCCTGTTGAGAATAAAAAGAGATTTTATAAAACTGTAACATTTCATTTTCTAGTTTAAAAAGTTTAATGTGAATGATGGTTCTTAGTGAATGATTTAATACATCTATGGAGATAAATTCTTTATGACTGGTTACATATTTTAACTCATTGGTGACAGGTATATATTAACCAAAAGGGCATATTATATGTTTCTTGTTTGAAAATAAATCATTTGAAACTTTTTCTTATAGCAATTGTGAACTAGTTTGATTCAGATCAATATTTAAGCTAAGATAAACTTGAAGTCTTGACAAAAAAAAGAGTTATTTGAAGTCATCTTAAATTTACAATAGTAGCAAAAACTTTATCCCAGAGGACAGGTTGGAATTTGATGTAACTTTTTCTTCAAAGGATACATTGCTAGAAAGAGAGATAAAAAATTGTACAAGGTTTACAAAGCCACATCTAGTTGATGAGAGGAAAAAAGAATCCAGCATATTTCTTAAAAGAGAAATTCTATTTAACAAAGAAACTAAAAAACTACAGAACCAGAAAGTACATAGGTTTTGTAGTGATGTGAAATAATACTAGCTCATTTTTCAATCTGGTAAAAATGTCTGTTGGCATAATGTGTTTAGAAGCCAAATAAATGGATTTGAATGAAAATAATATCACTGAGATTAAATGTCCAATTCTTCAGTGCATAGATTTATTAAAAATATCAAGCCCACTAAAATATGATAACCGATGACGTTAAATTTAAAATATAGATACAAACAACCCGTGGAACTGAACCTTGGCTTTGTTACATAAACTTTAAATAATATCGTGACTAATGAATACATAAAAAAGATCAAATGAGAACATTAGAAAGCTGAAAATGAAAAGAAATATCAAGAAAAATACAACCAAAAATAATATGATAAAAATAATATTGAGTACATAATAACTATATCTAATCAATTTGGAATAAGAATCAATGTTTATTAGTCTGGTGTGGTATGTTTTATTACATACCACACCAGACTAATAAATGTAAATAAAAAGGTTGATTTCAAGAACAAAACTTTAGGCATTGATCGAGTTATTATTACCAATGAAAATTATAACATGTAACATTAACAAAAGAAGCCCATAAGTAGATTGCACACAAGAGTATCCAGTTCATGCAGTATTCATAACAGTAGACATTGCCCAACATCCTGAAGGAAAAAGTCCATAACTCTTGTGGGGTCTGTTTGAGTACTGTGAATAGTCTTGTTTGGTAAGAAAAATAAAATGTTCCAGAACAAATACTATGTACTCCAACTGAAATTAAAAGCAGGAAATGAAATCTCACATCTTTCCTCATCACTTTACCACCACTCAAGAGCAATTTTCTATGTTTATTAAAATATAAAATGTCATATAAAAAATAAAAATGTTACAATGTAGCATCTAGTTAAAATCTGCCAAGAATGAAAGAAGCATGAAAATGTAACTCATGGTGAAAAATAAAAGGAAGTAACTGAACCAGAAATGTCAAAAATTTTACATTTCAAGTTAAGAATATCTGAAAGTTACAGCAGTATGTGGAATACATTTTCAAAAATCATAGCAGATGCTGGAGGTACAAACACAGTTATCAAAATTGTAGCATAAACTGTAGATTGGTTGTGATTTAAAAGGCAGTGATTATAAATAAGGCACATTAGAGCAAATGTTATTGGACTTTGACTAAATCATCATAAAAAATAAACAAAATATAAAACAGACAGGACTTAAAATCTTGAGAAAGCATCATTGGCTTACTGAACAAATTCAATATCTCAATAAGTAGTGACTAATAATACTGAACAAACAAAGTAAGACCTCAAAATTGAATTGTAATACTTCATGTGCTTCATAATTTTATAATCTCAAGGTCTAAAAATATCAAGAAAACTTGATCGTATCAAACGAAACTAAGGTATGTAAAGTAACAACATTATCAAATTACCGAAGCAATAATATAAAAACTAAAACAATCTTATAATCCTCTCACATTTTAAAAAACATATTTATAAGGAATAGACAAAATTATTATCAATTGTTATTCTAACAGAAACATTGTTTCCCTTAGAGATGAATACATGAAAAACATGAGAACAAAAATATATACATATTTATATGTATACTCAAATAAGAAAGAAAAGCATAAATACTTTTAACACATACAGTATAGTTGTTTATCTTTATTCTATGAAGCAAGTATTATATTATGATGCAACAATACAAAGAAACAACTACCATCATCATGCCTGAGAGATATTGGTTCTGGAAACATGACTGGGGTGATGAAAGAATGAAAAAAACTGAAGAATTTACAGACAGACCATACAGAAAAGCTGGAATTAGATGGCCCATGCTTACCTACTACACAAGAGCCCACAATCAAATCATGTTTGCTATTTGCAGCAAAGAATGAGTGGTTAACTAGTCTCTATGGAGGTCTTTGTGGGAAAAAAAGTTTCATGATGCTATAATCCATGAAGAAGAAGCTAAAGATACTAGTTTTTGCATATCCTGTGCACATGCCATTCCTTGAGCTTCAACCAGGGAAGGCTTATTCATTCTATAGGGGCATGAAGCATAAGAGCTTTTGACAATAATATACACTCACTCATTACTTCTTTTCTTTCTTACTATTGGCTCTGACTTTCTATACCCTCCTCAAACAACAACAAAAAAATGAAAATAGCAGATCAATTTCTCTAATCAACATAAGCATAGAAACTTTTTGCAAAATATAAATTTAATTAAAGAACACAAGGATCATGCATTGTGATGTAGGTGGCTTTCAATCAGAGATGAAAATACAAGGTAGTTCAAAGAGGACGAGTCAGATTTCTTCACTCTCAGATGCTTCTACATTCCCAAACCTACCCTTTGTCTACTTTTCATAGACTGACCTTACCTGGGGTATTACCACAGAATGTCCACACCATGTTCACATTCCTAACTAATCTTTGGATTAAGAGTTTGCACACTATAAAATATGAATATACTTTATAGTGTGCTCCATTTTTGAAAATCATTCTGCATGCTCTTAACTATTGATTATAATGCCTGATATGGTATCCATTTTATTAAACTTTTTTTTTATTATTTGTTTGGTTCATTTTCAATGTTTCTATTTGCTTGGTTCATTTTCAATGTTTCAGTTTCCTTGCTGAATGTTTCCTTCATATTTTAGACTGTTTTCTTTATTTAGACTATGACTTTCTTCAATAACTTTGGAGATGACCTTGTCAAGATCTTGCATTGATTTTTTCGGGTGGAAGGGGCTTTCTTTGTGACTTTTGATTCTAGCGTGTATGGAATTCAAAAAGTAAGTCATGATCTGTAGAGAGTAAATGGATCATATGTGCTGTATTTATTTTTCATAGTTTGCATATCGGTTTTAATGAATATGTGTTCCAGTTTTCCTTTTCCTTTATCCAACACTATTTGGTTGTTTTGCTTCTTGTGAGTTCTCCCAGAGGGATGTATGAACTGCAGGACATGTTTTCTACAGATGTTTATGAAGAGTACACAGAAGAGCTCCATACCACAATCTTAATGGCAGTACTGGGTTATGAAGAACTTTTTGCATTATACTTTTGTATTTGTTTCTTTGTTTGTTTGTGTTTGGTTTAGATCAGTATTCTTGGAGTACTAGCTGTGTATGTTGTGGTTTATAAATTTCTTACAACTAGGAGTGTCAGGATTTATGTAGTGAAATTAGGAAGGAATAGATAAAGTAAGAGAAAACAAATACAGTATGTCTGAGAAGAAAAGTGGATCTGTAGGAAGTATAAGGAATAGTGATCATAGATGGAGAAATATGGGAAAGAAGAATTCTATGAAGACAGGAAAATTATGGGACCGTTATGAAGTTCTATTATGGAAGCCAGGGAGAAAAACTTCATAGGTTAGCAGACAGCATACCATGTGTAAATAGTTGTATCAAAAGAGTATTAAGAGTAAAGTCCTAAAATGCCACTGAAAAATGATATTCAAAGAGAAATGAAAACGAACAAAAAGTATTTAGAATGAAAACAGATATATAAACCAACCAACCAGCTACCAAAATAACAGAGCAAAACAAAACAAACAAATCACAAAGCATGAAGATAAAACAAATACACAAAAGAAAGAAAAAGAAAGTAAAAATATTCTGATAGTCTCATTCCAATCAGCACTCTCATCTAGTTTTTTCAAAAATGTATTCTCTGAGGCCCTGAGTTTCTCAATGCTCCATGTGTATGAAATTCATCTGGGGCAAGCAATGAAGCTTTGTGTAGATTCCTGAATAAGATGGCTGAGGGGATTTGGTCTTGGCTTAGTGGTGCAGTTAAGAGGAAAAAGGCCAAAAGCTAAGTGTGAGTATACAGGTTTATTATCAGGACGAGAAGAGAAGTTGGAATGAAAGCCCAGCCCTGAGCTGAATTCGACAGTGTCATTTTAATTACCTTCTCTTGGTCTCTAAGAATGGTACTTGTTTCATATGTTTATTGGTTTTTTCTTCTCTATCTTTTAAAATCAGTTTATTGGCTACTTTTTTTACAAGATATTTGTTTGTTTGGTTCTTCTGTCAAATTCATCTCTTTAGCTGTATCTTCAATTGAAACACTGTTTATTTTGATGTTTATTTATTTTTGTTGTTATTGGTGGTGTTGCTTTGTTTAGTTTTTGTGATTTCAAGCAATGCTATTTGTCAGACCTTGTTTTTTTGTTTTTGTTTTTTGTTATTGTTATGTTGTTTGGTTTTGGGGGGGTTAGGGATTTGTTTGTTTGTTTGTTTCTGTTTCTGAGCTACTGGAGTCTTTACAGAAAGCCCTTGCCTATAATAAATATAAATGACAGTCATGAACTGAAACAACCCCCCCCACACACACACACACATACACATACTCCAGGAAAATATTAACTCATAGTAAAATTAAATAATTATTCAGAAAATGAGGGCACCTGGAGGACATCTTAGTAAAATGAATTAGTTTCAGAATTACAAAATCAGATGATTTTTCTCATTTGAATATTCTAGATTTTTATAAAGATACATAAAATCATTTGTATATATATCTAGCACAAAATATATCTAGCACAAAAGTAGAAATGGGGCCATCTGAAAGAAGAAAGAGGACATTTGGGAATGGTGGAAAGGTAGAACAGTGAAGGGTGGTGAATATAGCCATAGTATGCATGTGAGAAAATGGGTTATTAAATATATTACTGTGCACAATGGACCTATTCCAAAACAGAAAGTAAAGAAAGAAGGTTTTGAAGCCATATAAAGAAATGGAGGGCAAATTAAGGGTTGTGATAAAGTTAAAAGGCTATTCTGATTATTTTTTTAAAAAAAGCATGATAACCTGAAAAATCAAAAACCATGAGGACCAAAATAGTGGATTAAATGTAACTTGTGGCCTTTGCCATCACACGGGACTCCATCTTGGTCTCTTTGCTCATATACACAGAACCAGCCAAGAATATGATTACCCAAACCAAAGTAAAACCTCAGATTATCTGTGTCCATCCAGTGGCTAACACCCACCTGCTGCCCCCAATATGTGATTTCCTTAAAAAATAATGATTCCATTATTTCCATAGAAGGAACACTGCTGGAAACTCAGGCTAGCCTGGGCCTTGCAGAACTCCTCCACTCCACAAATTGAAGATGGCTGGGAAGTGAGGTGGCTTCTTCTTCGTAAGAGCTCAATGGCATTTGTAGTATATATGATTCCCAATTTGTTGCAGTTTTTCAATTTACCTCTACAGTACTTAAATATTTGTTTGTGACAATCCTGTTTTGTACTTAACATGCAAGTAACCCAGTTATCTAGAGCTTAAGTTTCTTATAATAATTTTTTATGAGAATGGCAAGCAAACTGTTATTAGAAGTCACAGATATCAGGGGCAGGCAAACATATTTTTTGATATTAAAAATATACCCTAAAACACAAACTTAATTATTAAAGGCTTTATCATATTTGATATTTAAGTATAATGACTACATTATGTACAAGATTTTATGTTACTGTTTTTTTAAATACATGTAGTTTGTGTATGTATATATGTTTGCTTGCATTAGTTTATATGCACTTCTGCATGCAGTAACTCATGGAGGATAGAATAGGGTTTAAGGTCCTCTAGACCTGGACTTAAGTGAAGTTTTATCTACCAAGTGGGTTCTAAAAACCAAACGTCCGCAAGAGGAATAAGTAGTCATAATCACTAAACTATCACTCCAACCTGCCACTTCTCCTCACCCCTATGTTATAATGTTTATAAAATGATAATTAAATAGAATCAGTAATTGAAAATTTATTGAAATATTCACTGTGACTTTTTAAAACATGTTATTTGGAAATATTAGGTAACTTTCTTTGTTCAATGTTTTATACTGATTTATAAAACTAGAAAATAAGATAGCATGGTGTAGGCTTTTGTAGTCTCAGAAATAAAAGTATAAAGGGAAAGCTTAACAAAAACTAGAAAACATATATAAAAATACAATTATGTGGACTCAATGGGTTATATTTAGGAATATATGCATATAGAGATATTTATACAATAGCGATTATTGAGAAAAGAACCCATGAATTTGAAAGACTGCAAAGAAGAATGTATAGGAGACTTTGGAGGGAACAAGGGAAGGGCCAATGTAATTATACTTTAATATCAGAATTTAGAAAGTAGACAGACTATTAGAGTATTAGCTGATGGCATCAGATACACCAATTTATTTTATATAGTTCACAGTTTTCTCAGTACAATGTATTTATTTCATAAAAGCTGTTTTGATGCCAATAACAACTTTTCTTTTCTGTATTTATATGCACATATCATTGAAGCATTATATATTGCATACCCATTGAAGCACAAAATCCTGCAAGAGTTTTAAGGGTTTCTTCAATAACTTTTCTTGCATACAATGCCTGAACTTCAATTTTTTTCCAAAGCTCTCCTGTAACTCAATATCCAATTTCATTTCTCTCCAATAATTCCTTTAAGAATGATTTTCTAAAGCTTGAATTTCACCCTTAAAAAATTAAGACCATGGCCTTATATATCAAGGACATTTTTTATATCCGAGGCTATTAAGAAAACAGAATGCTTTATTATAGCAAGTAAATAACAGCTCCTAGCTTCAAAATCTTCAGATGTGAATATATAACCCGGAGTAGCAGCAGATATCAGGCAATTAAAAGAGATACTACTTGGGAGGCAGAATACCAATGTTTTGAAGATGATACTGGAAAAAAATGGATGCATTTAATTGGAAACTTGGACTGGAAGTTAACACAGACAGATATGGAGGAGGAAGCCAAAATAACAGGAAGCATGCCTGGAAAGTCATATATAATAATTAGTTATTTACATAAAATTACATATAAATCTAGGTGTATGTATATTTTATTTAAATGAAATTTCACCAAATCAGACACCAATAACTTCGCACAAGACCAGTAGACAAATAAAAACCTCCCCTATTGAGATTGTGGTTGGGGTATTTAACAACATTATCAGCTATTGCCATTGATGTTTGTTAAATTCCCATTCGTGAAGAAGTTCCTATTGTTGAAGATAGTATGCATATAAGACATATGAACTACTGAATCTGTGATGATTGTCACCAGAATGTCTTCTTCTTGAGGTCTGCTCTTCTGAAAACACCCAGACAAAACTTTTTTCCTAAAACAGTATATCTTTGACCAATAACCAGAAAAACCTTTATCTTAACCTCTTTCTCAGAGGAAAAATATAACTAAAACAACAAAACTGAAAATCAAACCCATCTTAAATATAAAATCAATTTAATAACTAAAATACTGTATGTGCCTATTCTTAGGCCTTTCCTATTTTGCCAAGCAGGAAACGAACCCAGAATTCCTGTGGGGCCCATGCTAGACAGAACCTGAGTCTCTTGTGATGCAATATAACTTTATATCATCTGAATATACCTGATTTACACTCTCTTTCTGTTTGGCCTTCCTCCTAGGACAGTTTTTTATTTATACCATCTATCTGTTTAGCTGTGTACTCCAGAGCAGCTTCCACTTGTACATTGTAATCTCTATTCTAGAGTTGGTGACAATTTTTCCTATCTTAGTTCCAAACCATAGGCGAAATCCCCCATATGATTCAGACAAATCTGTTTATCAATCTTTCCCAAAAGCAAACAATCCCTATATAGTAACTTTATATTTAAATCAGTAACTGCTCCACAACAGAGGCTGACTTACCTCTCTTGGCTAAAATGTATACCTGTCTGTCTGTGGTTCTGTGCCTAGAGCCACAAACAAACTGTATCTACCTATCTTTGTTCCGAACTGAACCACAGGCGAGATTCCTCATGTGAATCAGACAAAACTATTTCTAAAGCTATCTTAAAAACAAATAATCTCAATTTTAATTCACAGTTCAAATTTTGCTGTCATAGAAGTAAGCTACTTTCTTCTTTTCTTAACAAAAATCAACCTGCAGTTTCTCACAGCAGGAACAAGAAGTTGTGGGGGTTTTTTTTTGTTGTTGTTGTTTTTTGTTTTTTGGGTTTTTTCCCCCCTCAGGGTTCTCATGCTAGGAGTCATGTGACTTATGTCAGCACTTACTCATTTTCTTTCAATTTCTCTTTTTTTTTTTAAATACAACTTTTACTCTCAGGTGAAATAGACTTAAATTTCTAGTGAATCATGCCAGACATTGGTCACCAATTTGTTGCGCTAATATTTTAAAATTGGCAGCACTCAATCTTGTTTGTTCTTAATCAGCCAGCATCTTCCTGACTAGACAAGGCCTGTGACTACGAGCTGTGGAGTGTTCTTGCAGCTGCTCAGCTCAGGCAGCAGGCTTAGGTGGGCCAGAAGTAACTGCCCTGGCACCCATGAGATTCCAGCGTGGGAGATGGCTCCACCAATCTTCCATGCTGTCTCCACAAGGCTGGGCTTAGCCCAGACCATCCCAACATCCATGCGGACCCAGTAGAAATGAGACTCTAATGCTTAGATTATTAAAAGGCTTTACATGTTTGGTAATGCTCAATAACAAGATGCCCAAACAATCAGAGGTATAACCCAATACCCAACCTTGATATATCAACTACCTTTGACTGATAGAGACAGGCACACTTCTGCTTTCATGTTCCCCTCTCTCTGATCCTCTCTTTCTCTTTACGCCTCCTCTTTCTCTCCTTGCTCCTCCTATCTTAGCTACTCCCAATCTGCAAGGAAACTATGCTGCTACACATTATGGATTTTATATTTTAGAAAATTTCAACTCTACTTTTATAAGCATTTATTTATAAACTATTTAATATAAATTTATTTATTTAACCATTATGCTAATGTGTGAAAATGATTAGGCTAGCAATGTGTCTCATCTCTTATAACTGCTTAATGTTCCTTTAAAGGATAATGGCTGGTGCCTTGTACCTACATTTGATGGCTCACAAAAACTGTAACTCCAGCTTCAGGAGATTTGGTGACTTCTTTTGCCATCCATAGCAATCAACATATATCTACACATGCATACACATACACATTAATAAATGTTAAAATAATTATTTGTTGGTAAAAGCAAAAGAAGTAATTTTTCAAACACAAAATTTTACATTTAGAAGTTAAATAAAAAAATTCTACTGATAAAATATATTAAGATACTATGAAATTTATATTAGAATGACCTTATATTTTTCAAGAGTCTTAACACAATAGTACATTTGTAATATTATCCCTCCATATTTGATGGCTTATATCTTGTCCTTCTAGACTCAATATTCAGAGCTTTCTTTAAGTTTTGAAGAAAACACAAATTATTATACAGTTTAAGATATTTGTGAATCTTGGCAAAATTTTATGTCAAATATATAACAAAGTAAATGACTATTCATCTACAAATATATTTCTTTAGACACTAGTTTTCAAATCTGGTGTTAAAATGTTGGGGGAACAGTTTTCTTTATTAAGTGCTTTTATTTACTTCCTTAACAATTTTTGACTCTATTTCATTCAGAACAATTTAATCTTCCAGAAAAATTTGGCAGTGTGCATTAAGCGAATGTCTCCCCTAAGTTGACCAAAAATAATTATATTTGCTTACTCATATTACTTTATTTCCAAAACTCATTCAGTTTACATTTTCAGTATTGTGGCCATGAAATTTAATAATAGACATAATTTTTTAAAAAATACCAAAATATAATCCATGAATTTGCTTCTCTGGTGTTTGGAAATTTTCTGTGAAGCACTATAGGCAATTATAATATTGTCATTGTTCCAGTGTGGTGCATGGCTCTACAAGCCACTGAGGACTCGCCTGCCAAACCAGAGCTGCCCATGCTTGAAAGATGTCTTTCTTGACATCCAAATGGCCACATCTGTTATAGTGACAAATTCCATCTATCTTCAATACCAATGCCTAAATCTCCAAAGAGTAATATCCAAACAAAAAGTCCAAGGGATAAAAATAACACAGAAACCAGTTATAGTATTGAAGCCAGCTGAAGAATTTACAATGGAATGAGAAAACTCGAAATGTATTTTTCATAAACTTCCTTTTCCTTCTGGAATATTGTAGTGTTTAAGTTTAGCCATATTCGTCATCGAGTTAGCAGGCATCCTAAACAAACAAAATTGAACCTGGTCTTTAGGAAGAACTGTAGTTTGTGCTGAGTAAAACAACACTGAAAAATTGTTCAGCTCCTTTTGCAGTATAATATAACCTTGGAGTTGGTTTTAATATCACCTCTTTTTTTTTGTTGAATCTGACCCTTTCCTCAGTACCACTCTCCTTTGTGTTTTCTGGTCTCTCAGAGGGGGACGATCTAGATTAATGAGTTTGAACTCTACAGATTAATACTCTGTAATAGCAATCATTTTCTCAATTGGTATTATTTCACTATTTCAATTTTCTGAAATCTCTGGGGACTCATACTAACCTAGGGGGATGACAAACAATAAGATTAAGCTGGAACAACAATGATCTAAATTCTCACAAAATCTTTAGAAAATACGACCGTCAATTTCTTTAGGATTAGACGAAAGACAAGTGAAATGATGCCAAAGCAGAAAGACGATTTGTTCTTTAAAGTCCCTTTCAAAGCCTCCTCCCGAAGGCATGCCCTCTAACTGAATCATGCCCAGGAGACATATGAAGCCAGCAAGATGCTTTCCACAAAGCTCACAATGTTTACTGAAGTTTGATCAAAGAGAGCCCTTTTAAACACAGTATTGCAACAGCATTGTAAATGCAAATCCATCTAGGAGAATGTTGTTCTAATGACTGTAAAAATCTCCACTTGTATGTTGGCTTGGCAGATTTGGAAATGAGTTTCAGAAAAAAATGTACTGGATTCTGTAAAATAAGATGAAAAATATTAAACGTTTAAATATATGATCAAACCATTTGCATTAATTAAACATTATATGCCACTATAAAATAAAAATATATTAAATTCCTCATAATAATAGAGTTCATGTAACTTTAGGAGAAAAAAATAACAAAACCTAAGATTTCTCTATTTTCAAGTGTTTAAGGTGTTGTAACTATTTTTCTTTCCAGGAGTTGTTTTTATAATATATGAAGTAACATGTTTCTCATCAATAATTTTAGGTCTTATAAGACAGTATCTTATAAAGAGGAAAAAAATTACCTTTTAATAAAAATTATTTATAGAATAACCAACAGTTTTTATATTTCTATACTGGTATATGGACATACCAACTGTCTGACACATACTGCCTTTATCAGTTTCATGAGAAGATCTGTGTATCAAAGACATGTAAATATATATATATATATATATATATATATATATATATATATATATCTGTGTGTGTGTGTGTGTGTGTGTGTATTAAAAAATAAAAATAAGAGAAATTTGGCTGTCCTCTTAACCCACAATATTACTTATTGTTTTGTTAGGAATACTTAGTTTCAAAAGCATAAACAATCTAGTCACAGTTGCATTATTATGCAAACACTTTAGTTAAAAACAGTGCTTGAATTTGTAATTGTTTATTATAAACTCTTAAGGAATATGTGAAACTAGTATTTGAAGTTCATATCAGTGTATGAAGAAAAATAGAGATTAGAATAGTGGATATTTAAAGAAAAAAGAAATATTTCTATTTACAAATGACATATTTTGTATAAAATCCCAAGGAATTTATTCAAATAAATAAATCTACTACAATAAATGAATTTAGAAGTCTGAAAAAATCCTGTTAAACATGAAAAGTTAATTTATCTATATGAATAATGATGAATAATACTTGCTTCACCCAGCTGATACCCTGTTCTGGAAGCTATCTGTACTCCCCCTGAAAACCTATGCTCCTGTGTCATCCTCTTCCCCACATCTTGCCTTTTTGTGTTTATAACCCCTGTAAGAAAAAGTAAAAATTACAATTTAATAAAGAAAAAAAATTTAAAAATGTGAGTACAAAATTATAGATCAATAATAATCTTTTATTATTCCAATATAACTGTATATATATATATACATATACACATATACACATATACACATTTATACACATACACATATACATATACATATATACATCATATATGCATCATATATGCATCATATATGCATCATATATACATCATATATACATCACATACACATCATATACACATCATGTACACATCATATACACATATACACATACACACATATACACATGTACACACGTACACACATACACACATACACACATACACACATACACACATACACACATACACACATATATACATATATACATATATACATACATGTGTTTGTGTATGTGTATGTATTACTGATCTGGATGGATTTTTTATGCAATTACTCTTTTGGAAAAAAAAGAGACTATAGGAGATAACATTGCGTGATTCCATGTCTTCAATATTGTGATATTACAAAGTTATAGACATGTAAAAGAGTTAAATTATTCCTACCATTTAAGGATAATTGGTTACAGAACAGGAACAAAGATTGCTGTATGATACTTGAGACAAGGGACGTGGAAAAATGAGTATAGCATTGACCTAGAATTTTCATCACTACTGATTAAACTTGGAAGTTCTATTTATTTTACTATAGAAGAAAATACTCAACAGTCTTACTCATCTTTGAATCTGTGAGCTACATTTATGACAGCCCTGGCAATATAGACCCATGGGGCAATAGTGGCACGGATATTTGGGAGTAATCAACCTTATTCTGATTGGATTTAAAGCTCTCTTTACAAAAGAGAACTCTTAACTAAACTCAAAACCATGAGTGGTTGAACCATAAGCACCAGTGCAGAACCAAACATACTTATTGTGCTAAACTGACCTGGTATTACACTGTTCTCTAAGTTGTTTTTATCCTAATTTTAGTACATATCTAAACACTCATCTGATAAGTTTCATTTGGCAATAGGTGTGAATTAATAGAGTCCTACAGCTGGCCAATGTGCAGAGGATAAGAGACTGTGGAATGTCCAGCTCTGAATGTGACAGGTACATCATACCTCCTCACTGCATGGTTCAATATTCATCGTGGAACAGGAAACAGAAAGATAGCAAGAGTCAGAAATTTAGGAAATCTACAGTGAAACATCACTTGCTAGATGTAGTGATTTGAATAAGTAATGGCCTACAGGGGCACTGTGATTTGAATAACTAATTTTGTACTTGGTGGTCTTGTTTAAGTATGTTGCAGGATGTGAACTTTCTTAAAGAAGTCTATCACTGGCAGAGCATGTTGAGTGAAGATAGTCTCAATCCACTCTGGTTTGTGTTTCTGGATGAAAATGTGATCTCACAGCTTTGCTTCCTGCCTCTATGTCTGTTCCCCAAGAGAGACTCTCATTCCTCTCAGAGTATAAGCTAAAAATAAAAACTTTCATAATTAACGTTCTGTAATGGTGTTTTATCACAGCAGCAGAGATGCACCTACTATACTGGACATGTCAGGGCCATTTCACACATGAACTCACATTGGCTTTGACTGAAGAACCACGTGTCTGACTGTAATCAAAGCTCATAAAAATCCTTGCAAAAATAAGGCTTCTTAATAGGCTTCATATACCTAACTGAAAGTCTATTACAGTTTCTGAGTAAGTTTTCTTAATGGATGTAACACCCAAGAAGCATTCCATGCTCAAATACATGATCTCATACTCGTGCACACCGACAAGTCTAAGTCAACTCAGTTTAAAATAATACAGAATACATGAATTTTTATGGTGAATAAGATAAGGAAGTAATTGGAGGTGACAGGAATAAGGGCTAGGTTTTCTCAGAACACATTATAAACATTTATTAACCTTAGTAACAAAAGAGCAACATAAATATCATTTCATTGATGATACATTTGCTGTACAGACTTTATATATGAGAATACAAAGTAAACTAATAAATTACAGCTTTCTAAGGTATTACTGAGATAAAATCATACATTGCTAATGTTATATTATTTCTTGCAGTTAAATATAATAGAAAAATGTTTTCTTCACAATAAAACACTGGTTAAAAAAAAAGAATAAAGAAAAGACAACAGAAACCTAGGAGGGCTACACAGGACAGACAGTGAAATTAGTATGTACATATTTAGAGTCCATATACAAATAAATAAGAAAACTAATTAATAAACCTCTTTTCAGCTCCAGTTACGTTGATATCTAAACCACATAAATACCCAACAAAGAAAAATAATTATACATCAAAGTCACTCATGGACTGGTGTAAAAATTCTCAATATAATATATGTAAATGAAATCTAAAAACACATCAAAAAGATCTTCCACCATGACCAAAATGGCTCTATCTTAGAGATGCAGGGGTAGTTCAACATAAATAAACTTATAAATGTAATCCATCATATAAACAAACTAAAAGTCGAAACACACATGATGCAGAAATGTCTTTGACAAAGTCCAACACCCTTCATAAAAAATGTCCAGGAGATATTACGGATACAAAAGACTCTTGAAATATTGTAGAATTTTATATTAAAATACTACTTTGACCCTGAGCTACTTCATGTATGTATGTATGTATGTATGTATGTATGTATGTATGTATGTATTATATATTATGTATTTGGTTTGGGTGACTTTTAATGACTGCTTCTATTTTATTGGGCATTATGGATATATTTAAATTGCTTATCTTAATTTATCATTGATAAGTAGTATGTATTAAAACAATTATCTTTATCTTTTAGATGTTGAAATTGGTGAAAAATGGGTTTTTAAATAGGTTCTTATAACATATTTGGGTTTCCTTAGTGTCCCAGCACACCCCTTTTTGTTTCTAATTTTATAAATTTAGATATTCTCTCTCCTTTTCTTTAATTTGCCTAAGGGTTCATTAAACTTCTTTCTGGCATAATATTTTTATTGATGATTTGGTAATTTTCATGTAATGCACCCTGATCACACTTACTTCCCAGTCCTATTGATTCTGCCTTTCCACCCTTGAGACACCCCCAAAAGGAAGAAATAAAGAAAAGACAAGTCTAATTTGTGTTGCTCATGCCCACTTAAAGAACATGGTCAAACTACCTGTGGTCAGCCCCTTGAAGAAAATTGAGTCATTCTTCGCTTAATCCCAGGCCCAGCAGAAGGCATTAAGTGTGAAGGTACACTGTAGCGTACACATCACAGATTTTAAGAGTTCTCGTTAATGGGTCCCTGACAAGGTTGTTATTTTTTGTTGGGGTTGGCCATAGGGGTTGTCATAGAAGACTTCTATGCCTCTCTTTCTCAACTATGAGTTTTCAGTCAATGACATCACTGCAAAAGTTACTTCCTTGCCCATTACAGTCTTCAAGAGCCCTGATCATATTCTTCCACTTGGTTTTGGTGACAGCAAGGACCATAGGTATCCACGTGGACTCTGGTATCAGCATATGCCATGAACCTCCCCCTGGCCTCTGGTGGCAAAACAGATCATGGACATCAACATGACCCTCTGCCACAGCACAGGCCATGAATATCATAATGAACTTCAGGTTAATGTCCATGGATAACAATATAATCTCTGACATTAGTCTGGCTTGTGAACACCAGCTTGGCTTCAGGGGACTTCATAGACCAGCAAAGATATTTACATAGACTAGTGAAACTTACATATTTTATATAAACACAACAAAAACTTCAAATTTTGTTGACTCTTCGTATTTATTTGATTATATTTTTATTTATTTTATCCTGGAATCTGTTTACTTCTTACCATATATTCACTTTTGTTGTGATTCCTTTTTTGTTTTAGGTTTTCAGGTGTGATGTTAAGTAACTAGTATGAAAATGCTAGTATATTCAGTTGCTAGTATGAGAATACTTGTATGTTAAATTACTAGTATGAGAATGCTAGTATGTGAATATTAGTAACAACAGCACATCTGAAAACTCATCAACTATTACATATAGGTATTTAGTGCTGTGAACTTGCCTCTTAGCCTCGATAGTGTCCCATAAATTTGGATTTGCTATATACTCAATTTTATTCAATTTTAAGAAACATAACTCTGTCTTGATCTATTTTTCATTCAGCAATGAGTTGTTTAGTTTCCATGAGTTTCTCAGCTTTCTGTTATTTCTATTGTTGTGGGTATCTAGCTTCAATCTCTGGTGGTCTGAGAGGATGCAGGGTGTTATTTTGATTTCCTTGTGTGGAAGAATGTGGCCAATTATAGAGAAAATTCCATGAGGTATTTAGAAGAAGGTACAAGAGGAGTTTTTTTCATGTTTGGGTAAAATGTTCTGTAAATATGTTAGGTCCATTTGTTTTTAGTGTCCATTAGCTCCAGCATTTTTCTGGTTAGATTTTGTCTGAAGGACCTGCCTATCGGTGGGAGTAGTGTATTAAAGTCTACTATTATCAGTGTCTGAGTGTCAGTATATGATTTAAACTGTAGTAATATTACTTTTCTGAGCTTGTGTCCTCCCTCTTGTGTTTGAAGCACAGATATTAAGAATTGCAATATCCTCTTGGAGGTTTTTTTCCTTTGATAACTATGTAGTGTCCTTCCTTATCTCATCTGATTAGTTTTAGGTTAAATTCTATTTTGTGAGATATTAAAATGGATACATCAGCTTTGTTCTTAGGTCCCTTTGCTTGGAATATCATTTCCCTTTCTTTTACTCTTAGGTTATTTCTGCTCTTGATGCTAAGGGATGTTTCTTAGACACAGCAAAATGATGCATACTGTTTTCATAGCCATATTGTTACTCTGTGTCTTTTTATTAGGGAATGGAAACAACTGATGTTGTGTTTTCATTAGTTTCCTTAAGGTATTTATTACTGTCCGATTAAAGACCTCTATCATACCCATAAAAGCTACATTAAGGTCTTTGTCTTGTGCTTGAGCTGTTCATTCATTCTCAGACACCACTGTGTTGCTGGGTTCTGGTAGAGATATATTGTCTTGGTTATTATTTTATTTGTGTGTGTGTGTGTGTGTGTGTGTGTGTACACTGGTATCTAGGCATGTGGGTTTGGAAAGAGTGTTCTGGTCGTAACTTTGGTGGGTAGGTAGTTTCATCCTTGTTTTTGTTGTTCTGGCTTGTTCTTAGGAAAGTGTGATGGCTATGTGTTGCCGGATAGGCAGTTTTTCTAGGATTTTGTTAGGTGTGTTCATTAGTGTTCAAGGTAAAGTGTGTTTCTAGGTATTGGGAATTCACACTTAGAAATGGCTGTGGACTAGGAGGGTGAATCTTTGGGGCTCTACCCTATTGAGGAATGCAGGATGTTTTACCAAG
Organism: Arvicanthis niloticus; assembly: GCF_011762505.2. NCBI lineage: Eukaryota > Metazoa > Chordata > Mammalia > Rodentia > Muridae > Arvicanthis > Arvicanthis niloticus. The sequence continues at coordinate 6,638,613 of NC_133433.1, forward strand.
ATCAGTTTATTCCCTTGGGAATAGTGGCAGAGACTAAGGAAAGGCTTTATCTCTAACAGTGTTGGGGTTGACTCTGGAGGATTGGATTTAAAGAAATGAAGGAAGAGGTGAACATCTTCAGTTAGCCTGCTTTCTCCCTGGTTCACATGGGCTATGGTTTCATGAAGGCCTGCTGGAGTTGGGGCTAAGATAAAGCAATGAATGGTAGAAGGAAATTTGGAGGCTTAGAATTGTGTGAGTCTCTAGGAATTTTTGTAGGGGTGCAACAAGTGTCCTGTGGAGCAAGGAATAAGCTCCTGTAAACTACTATAGGTTGACACATGTCAGAGAAGACCCATAGAACTTAATATGGCCAAGAGCAGAAAGCATTTCTTCAGAGAGGATAATTGGGAGGAGAATGTTCCTTACTGAAATGGCTAAAAAGTTCTGTTTTCTCAATAAATATATGTGGTCTGATTTTTGTGTCATGTGGCATTTGATATCCTCAGAGCCATCTAAACAGAAGATTTAATGTCCATTTTTTTTCCACAACAGTCTATGTGTTGTGTCTATGAGTGAGCTAAGTAGATCTTAGAGCTCAAAACACTCCTAGCTAGCACAACATCTGGGACTTGAAACACATCTTTTAGCCTCTGATTTTTCAATCTAGTAGCTTCAAAACACAACTTATTCTTACTCATCTTAACAACAAATAACATCCATTACTTGCATATTTCAGATGAAAGAAATCATATTCTAGTTCATTCTTTAAAGCGTCAAGTACCCTTGCATTTGCTTACAGAGAGCTAAAGAGTCTGAATAACTACATGAAGTATTTTAACAGGAACATGCCCAGGTTAAGAAGCAGGTGTATGTTATGCACATTAGAGATATCATCTACAGTACCATCAGTCATGATTGAGAGTGATTAATACTCTTCTGTGTGAAGTATAAGACAGACTGGACATGATAAGATCGATAGACAAGTGAGTGATAGTAAACACAGAAGAGAAATTTCAAAAGTTAAAACACAGGAAAGATATTAATGTTTTAAGCTGTTTACCTATATAGCAATATTAGTTTTCTGGAATGTAAAGATATATTTAAGTTGATATATTTCAATATTTAATGGTGAGTTTTTTTCAAGTATGAATTACTTCTTTTGCTAATTCCTTTCACAGTCCTCCCACAAAGATGGTCAAGTCTTTCACAGCAATACCATACTATGCTAGTGCCAAATTGTGCTAGTTACATTAGCATAACTTTGTTGCTGTGATGAAACACCATAACAAAAAGCAAGTTGAAGTGGAATGGGCTTGTTTGGATTATACTTTCACATCACACACACTTCATTATCCAAATGTTAGACAGGAACACAAGATGTACAGGAATCTAGAGGCAAGGTTTAATACATAGGCCATGGTGGAATGCTACTTATTGTCTTGTCCCTCATGGCTGGTTCAGCTTCCTTCCTTCCTTCCTTCCTTCCTTCCTTCCTTCCTTCCTTCCTTCCTTCCTTCCTCTCTTCCTTCCTCTCTTCCTTCTTTCTTTCTTTCCTTCTTTCTTCCTTTCTCCATTTTTCCTTTAGCTGGAAATCATTTCATTCTCATGCAATATACTGATTATAGATTCGTGACCCTCTACTCTCCTACAGATCCTCCCCACTTTCCTTCTCTGGATCTACTCCATTTCTGTCTCTCATTAGAAAAGGAAAGATTTCTAACAGATTAAAAACCAAACATGAGAAAATAAAATGTAATTAGATAAAGTCAAAATGATCACACCAAAGCTGGACAAGGCAAATCAAGAGAAGTAAAAAGACCCCCAGGAACAATCACAAGAATCAGAGAGCTACTTATTTACACACTAAATAGTTCCATAAATATACTAAGCTGAGAGTTAGAATATATGTACAAATGACCTAGAATTATTCTCTGCAGGCCCTGTGCTTTCTTTTCTAGTTTCTAAGAGTTCACATGGCATGTTTAGTAGATACAGTCTTCTCCTGCAGTTCCCCATGATGTCTGGCTTTCAAATTTATTGATGATGATGATGATGATGATGATGATGATGATGATGATTTTATACTCTAGATTTTATTCCCCTTCCTATATGTTCTCTGATGGTTTCACATCTCATTATTCCTCCTTGCCCCCCCCCCATCTCCACAAAGATGTTCCCACCCACCCCCAACCCCCACAGAGCGCTGACGCTTCCAGTCTCTTGAGGGTTAATTGCATTTTCTCTGACTGAACCAAGACCCGGCAGTCCTCTGCTGTATATGTGTTGGGGGCCTCATAACTGCAGGTGTATGATGCCTGGTTGGTGATCCTTCTACGGGGTTGCCCTCCTCCTCAGCTTCTTCCAGATTTTCCCTAATTCAACCATTGAGGTCAACAGCTTCTGTCCATTGGTTGGGTGCAAATATCTGTATCTGACTTTTTCAGCTACTTGTTGGATCTTTAAGAGGACAGTCACAATAGGTCTCTTTTTTGTGAGCTCTCCATAGTCTCAGTAATAATGTCAGTCCTTGGGGCCTCTCCTTGAGCTGATTCCCATTTTGAGACTGTCTCTGGACCTCTTTTCTCGCAGGCTCTTCATTTCCATTGATGCAGTTCTTTCAGATATTATGGATCAGAGTTTTGACTTTGGGATAATAACTCCATCCCTCCACTTGATGGCTTGTCTTTCTGATGGAGGTGGACTCTACAAGATCTGTCTCCACAACTTACAGGCATTTCATCCAGGGTCCTTTTGAGGACCCAGAGTCCTGAGGGTCTCTCACCTCTCAGGTCTCTGGTACATTCTGGAGGGTCCCCCCAACCTCCTACCTCCCTAAGTTGCCTGTTTCCATTCTTTGTGCTGGCCCTCGGGGCTTCAGTCCTTTCCCTCACCTAATACCAGATCATGTTCTCCTCTCTCCCCCAACCCCTATTCCCTTTCCCTCACAGCTCACTCCCTTGCTGCTCACTCCCTCACTCTGCCATTGTTGTTGCTTTCTTCTCACTCCAAAGTGGAACTGAGGCTTCCTGACTTGAGCCTTTCAGCTTGTTGACATTTTTTGGATCTGTGGACTGTATCTTGAGTATTCTGTACTTTTGGGAGGGGGGGCTAATATCCACTTATTAGTGAGTACATACTATGCATGTCCTTTGGGGTATAAGTTACCACACCCAGGATATTTTTTAGTTCCATCCATTTGCTTGCAAAACTCAGGATGTTCTCATTCTTAATAGCTGAGTAGTATTGCATTGTGTAAATAAACCACATTTTCTGTTTCTATTCTTCTGTGGTGAGACCTCTGGGTTGTTTCCAGCTTCGGGCTGTCACAAATAAGGTTGCTATGAGCATAGTGGAACATGTGCCCCTGTAACAGGGACAGGCATCTTTTGGGTATATTTCCAAGAGTGGTATTGCTGGGTCTTCAGGTAGATCTATTTCTACTTTTCTGAGAAACCTCCAGATTGATTTCTAGAGTGGTTTTACCAGTTTGAATGCCCACCATCAATGGAGGAGTGTTCCTCTTTTTCCACATCCTTGCCAGCATATGTTGTTACCTGAGGTTTTGAACTTAGCCATTCTGATTGGTGTAAGATGGAATCTCAGTGTTGCTTTGATTTGCATTTCTAAGATCACTAAGGACTTTGAACATTTCTTTAGGGGCTTCTCAGACATTCGAGACTACTCTGTTGTGAATTCTCAGTTCAGTTTTATACTCCATTTTTTGATTGGGTTGTTTGGATTTTTGGTGGTTACCTTCTTGAATTCTTCGTATATTTTGGATATTAGTCCTCTATCAGATGTGGGATTAGTGAAGATTTTTTCCCCAATCTGTAGGTTGCCGATTTGCCTTATTGATTATGTCCTTTGCCTTACAGAAGCTTTCTAGTTTCATGAGGTCCCAGTTATTAATTCTTGATCTTAGAGCCTGAGCCATTGGAGTTCTGTTTACAAAATTTCCCCCAGTGCCAATGAGTGCAAGGCTATTTCCGACTTTCTTTTCTACTAGATTGAGTGTATCTGGTTTTATATTGAGGTACTTGATCCACTTGGACTTGAGCTTTGTGCAAGGTGACAAATATGTGTCTATTTTCATTTATCCATATGCAGTTAGTTTGACCTAACAGCCAGTTAGACCTGCACCATTTATTGAAGATGCTTTCTTTTATTCATTGTATATTTTTGGCTTCTTTGTTTTAAGACCACGTGTCCATAAGTGTATGGCTTTAATTCTGGGTCTTTAATTCTATTCCATTGATCAACCTATCTGTCTAGTACTATGTAGTTTTTATGACTATTGCGGTGTAGTAAAGCTTGAGGTCAGGGCTGGTGATTTTCCCAGGCGTTCTTTTGTTGTTAAGAATTATTTTAGGAATATTTTACCTTTCCAGATGAATTTGAGAATTGCTTTTTCCATGTCTTTGATAAATTGTGTGGGGGTTTGATGAGGATTGCATTGAATCTGTAGATTGCCTTTGGTGGGATGGCCATTTTTAACTACAGTAATTCTGCCAGTCCATGAGCATGGGAGATCTTTCCATTTTCTGAGATCTTCTTAGATTTCTTTCTTGAGAGACTTGAAGTTATTGTCATACATGTCTTTAATTTGTTTGGTTAGAGTTATCCCATAATATTTTATATTATTTGTGGCTATTGTGAAGGGAATTATTTCCCTAATTTCTTTCTCAGTCTGTTTATCATTTGTATAAATGAAGGCTATTGATTTATTTGAGTTAATTTTATATCCAAACTCTTTGCTAAAGTTGTTTATCTACTGGAGAAGTTCTCTGGTAAAATTTTTGGAGCTGCTTATGTATACTATCATATCATCTTCAAATAGTGATATTTGATGGTTATAAAGATATTTCTTCTTTGTCAATTTGTATCCCTTCAATCTCTTTTTGTTTTTTAATTGTTCTAGCTCACACTTTGAGTACTATACTGAATTAATATGAGGAGAGTGTGCATCCTTGTCTTCTCCTCATTTTAGTGGCATTGCTTCAAATATGTCTCCATTTAATTTGACATTGGCTGTTGGTTTGTCATAAACTGTTTTTATTATGTTTAGGTATGGGCCTTAAATTCCTGATCTCGCCATTAATTATAACATAAAGGGCTGTTGTATTTTGTCAAATTATTTTTCTGAATCTAAGGAGATGATCCTGTAATTTTTTTCTTTCAGTTTGTTTATATAGTGGATTACGTTAATGGATTTTCATATATTAAACCAAGCTTATATCCCTTGGATGAAGTCTACCTGAACATTGTGAATGATAGTTTTGATGTGTTCTTAGTTTTGGTTTGTTATGTCTCCCTTTTCATTTCTGATTTTGTTAATTTGACTACTGCCTCTGGACCCTTTAGTTAGTTTGGCTAGGGGTTTATCTATCTTGTTGATTCTCTCAAAGAACCTGCTTTTGGTTTTTGCTTTAAAATTCTTAATACCTTCTCTTACACAGCTACTTTCACTAGATGTCCACTTTCCTGAAAATTCAAAGCTAGTTTCTAATAGAAATTCCAAAACATTATTATTATTTTCCCTAGGAAAGGTCCAAGGTCCCTTTAGAGATGGATGGCAGAAAGACTGATAGCAAAAGTCTTTGGTATTTTTGGAAGGTTCTTCCTAAGTAGATCTAACATCTACATCATTTGTGAGGCTCTGGGTATGTAAATTGGCTTATTTTTTTCTGAAAATTGGCTGGCAGACCATTATTCTCTTTGCTTATAATTCAGAGCAGATTTTCTTAATATTTCTGCTTATACAAATTGAACATTAACTTCATAGGTTTTTATCTATTTCAATTCTGGTAATATTTTGATTGATTACCCAGTGTCAAAGCTTATGCTTAACCTGTCCATTATGATAATGCTAACCTTGCCCTTGGAGATTCATTGCAACCACTTTGACCTTCCTACTCAGAGACACAGCTAGATTAATTGCATTTAAGTTATCCAAATGAGCAATTGTGTTTCCTACTGTGAGGTCTGGGATACAAAGCAGAGAAATGGCAGAGATCCTTGTGTATCATGCTGCTCATTTCACAGATTTCTCCCTTATAGTGTGTTGAAGGGCATATATTCTGACCATGCACCTCTATATAAAGGATGAACATAACAAATCCAGCAATGTTTTCCAATTTTCTTGAGACTTTAATTCTATCCACCAAAATTAATTTAAGTGCTATCAGACATATTCAGCTCATTCATGATAGACCATCTTTTAATCCTTATTTTAACTAATCAAAATATTGACCTTTATTTATTTATTTATTTATTATAGTTTTTAAGAAAAAATAACATCCTAAAATATTAAAAACTATAATAAATTAATTAATTAATTAAAAATAGAAATTCTCAATTAGAAAATAAATTGGAAAAAATAACATCCTAATTATTTTATATTTTTTCCAATTTATTTTCTAATTGAGAATTTCTATTTTTAATTAATTAATTTATTTATTTATTATAGTTTTTAATATTTTAGGATGTTATTTTTTCTAATTTATTTTCTAATTGCTTGAGAATTTCTATTTTTAATTGATTGATTGATTGATTGATTACACTCCAGATTTTATTCTCCACCCCTGTTCCATCCTTGATTTTTCCATATCTCATACCTCATCCCACTCCCTGTCTCCATGAGGATGTACACAACACAAACACACCCATCTAGCCAAACCTCTAAACTCCCTTTTGCTTCCAGTCTCTTGAGGGCTAAATACATCTTCTCTGGCTAAACCCAGACCCAGCAGTCCTCTGCTGCATATGTGTTGGGGGCATCATATCAGCTGGTGTATGCTGCCTGGTTGGTGATTCAGTGTCTGAGAGATCTCAGGGGTTCAGGTTCATTGAGACTGTATGTCCTCTTACAGGGTCGTCCTCCTCCTCAGCATCTCCAAGCTTTTATATGTGTGTTTTTACTAAATCATGCTCTCATTCATCTTTAAAACTCTGCTGTCTTGAATTACTATTTATGCCATGACCTATATTTCATACTAGTAGAACAGAACCAATAGAATAAAATATATGCTATAAAGGGGGAGGGTACATAATAAGGTCTTGCTTAGAATTTTTATTGGTGTAAAAAGATCCAATGACCACAGAAACTTTTATAACAGGAAACATTTAACTGGAGCTGGCTTATAGGTTCAGAAATTTACTTAATTAGCATCATAATGGGCAGTATGGCAGCATGTGCGTAGACATGGTGCTGGAAAAAAAAGCTAAGACTTTACATCTGGATCAGCAGAGAGCAGGAAAAGAGAGACAGTGGATCTGGTCTGAGTATTTGAAACTTCAAAGCCAAACCCCAAACAAACTTAATCTAACAATGCCACAGCTTCTAATTGTGCTACTTCCTGATAACTAAGCATTCTAATAGATGAGCATATAGGGGCCATTTGTATTTAGACCATCTCATAATATGTAAATGAATACATATCTTTTTCATGTTTCTGAGTCTAGAACACTGTACTCAGAAAGATTTTCTTGTTCTATCCAGTTGTACGCAAATTTAAAGATGTCATTTTTAAGGTAATACTACCTTTTATAAATATACCACTTTTGAAACCCATTCTTCTGTTGAAGAACATCTACGTTGTTTCCAACTTCTGTGTATTATGAATAAAAATGCTATGAACTTGTTACATGAAGCATCTTTGTAGTAGGATGAAGCTTCTTTTGGGTATGCTTAAGAGTGATATTGTTAAACTGTGAGGTTGAACAAATTCCAATCTTCTTGAGAAACTCAACATTGATTTCCATAGATGGATACAGACCAGCAATAAAAAAAATATTTCTCTTACTCTACATCCTTGTCAGCATAAGCTGGCAATTGTTTTGCTGATCATATCCATTCTGACAGGTGTAAGATGAAATCTCCAAGCAGTTTTGATTTGAATTTACCTAATGGTCAAGGGTGTTGAATATTTCTTTAGGTGCTTTTTAGTCACTTTCAATTTCTTTATTGAGAATTACCTGTTCAGATCTGAGCAACATTTAAAAATGTAGTATTTGTTTTCTTGCTATTTAATTAATTGTGTTCCTTATATATTTTTGGATATTGGTTCTCTATGAGATTTGAAGTAAGTGAAAATATTTTCCCATTTTCTCAGCTGCTCCTTTCTCTTAATGACAGTATGTATCCTTTCCCTTATAGAAGTTTATCAGATTCGTGAGGTGCCATTTATTAATTGTTAGTCTTAGTGACTTTGCCAATGGTATTCTATTGAGAAAGGCTTCTCATATGCCAATGAATTCAAAGCTATCCTCTCAATTTCTCATCAATCAGGTTCAGTATTTCTGGTTTTATGTTAAGGTCTTTGATTCATTTGGAGATAATTTATGTGTACTGTGCTGAATGCAGACCTACTTTGATTTTTCAGCATGCAGGTATCCAGATTCACCAACACTATTTGTTGAAGATGCTTTTGTTTCAACAGTTGATCAATAGAATATAACTGAAGACCCAGAAATAAAACCACACACTTATGAACATGTGATCTTTGACTAGAAAGCCAAAAATATTCAATAGATTTTAAAAAGCATCTTCAACAAATGATGCTGGTCTAATTGGTAGTCAGAGTGTAGAAAAATGAAAATAGATTCATATTTGTCATGTTGCACATAGCTCAAGTCCAAGTGGATCAAAGATGTCAACATAAAACCAGATACGCTCAATCTAGTAGATAAGAAAGTGGGAAAGAGCCTTGAACTCATTGGCACTGGGGGAAATCTTATAAACAGAACTCCAATGGCTCAGGCTCTAAGATCAAGAATTGATAACCAGGTGATCATGAAATTGAACAGCTTCTGTAAGGCAAAGGACATAGTCAATAAGAAAAATCAGTAATTGCAGATTTGTAAAAAAAAAAAAAATTCACTAATTTCACATCTGATACAGGGTTAATATCCAAAATATAAAAACAACTCAAGAAGATAACCTTCAAGAAAACAAAGAACCCAATCAAAAAATGTAGTACAGAACTAAAGAGAATTCACAACAGAGTAATCTTGAATGGCTGAAAAACAGTTAAAGAAATGTTTAGAGTCCTTAGTGATCAGAGAAATGCAAATCAAAACTACCTTCAGATTTTACCTTACACCAATCAGAATGGCTCAGATCAAAAACTCAGGTGACAGTATATGTTAGCAAGCATATAGAGAAAAAGGGACATCTTCCATTGTTTGTGGAATTTTAATCTGGTACAACCACTCTGGAAATCAATCTGGTGATTCATCAAAAAAATAATAATCTACCTAAAGCCCCAGCTATACCACTCTTGGCCATATACTCAAAAGATGCTCCACAATGCCACAGGGCACATGCTCCACTATGTTCATCCAGCCTTATTTGTGACAGTTAGAAGCTGGAAACAACCCATGTTTCTCACAGCAGAAGAATGGCTACAGAAAATGTGGTTCATTTACACAACAGGAACCTATACTATTCAGCTATTAAGGAAAAAAGGACATTGTGAATTTTGCAGCAAAATGGATGGAACTAGAAAATATCATCCTGAGTGAGATAACTCAGACGGATATGCATGGTATGTACTCACTAATAAGTGGATATTAGCCAAAACTGTACAGAATAACTAGGATACAATCCACAGAACTCAAGAAAGTTAACATGCTATTAGGCCCATGTGAGGATGCCTCAACCTCACTTTGGAGGAAAAAGAAAGCAATCATTGTGGGGAGGCAGAAAGAAAGAGGGGTATGTGTGGGAGAGGGGACAGAGAGGATAATACTGAAACATGATCTTGCATTGGGAAACAGGAGTGAAACACTGAGGGTCAGCAAAAAGAATGGAAACCAGCAACCATGAAGGTAGGAGGTGAGAGAACCCTCTAAAATGTATCAGAGACCTCGGAGGTGAGAGACTCTCCGGACTCAAAGGGAAGGACCTTAGATGAAATGTCCAACAGTGGTAACAAGGAACTTGTAGAGTCCACCTCTAGCAGAAAGACAGGGCATCCTGTGGAGGGACGGAATTGCCATCCCTCAGTCACAAACTATTACTCAGAATTGTTTCTGTCTAAAAGAACTGCAGGGACAAAAATGGAGAAGAGAATGAAGGAAAAGATTTCCAGTGACAGGCCCCAACTGGGATGCATCTCAGGGAAGGTTTCAAGTCCTGTTATTATTACTGATGCTACAGTGTTCTTTTAGACAGGAGCCTAACATGGTTGCTCTCCAAGAGGTCCAACAAGCAACTGAACTAGTCAGAAGAAGATCATTTTATAATATTTATAAGTGGTATCTTTTTATTGGATATTTTCTTTATTTTTATTTCAAATGTTATCTCCTTTCCAGGTCTTTCCTCCGGGAACATTCTATCCTGTCTCCCCTCCCCTGCCTCTTCAGGGGTTCTCCCCCACCCACCCACTCCCAAAAGGACAGAAGCCAGAGATCTCTATGATTGAATTAGGGAAAAGATGGAAGAAGCTAAGGAGGAGGGCAACCCCATAGGAAGACCATCAGTCTCAAATAACCTGGACTCCCTAGGTCTCTCAGACACTGAGCCATCAACCAGGCATTGTGCACTAGCTGATAGAAGGCCCTGTGACATATGCAACGGAGGATTGCTTGTTTTGACCTTAGTGAGAGATGATGCACCTAACCCTTAAAAGACTTGAGATGGAAGCCCTGGTGGGGTGGGGTAGGGGAGCTGAGGACATCCTCTTAAAGACAGTGGTGGAGGAATGGGACGAGAAACTGTTGGGTGGCAGACCAGGTGGGTGATAAGGACTGGACTGTAAAAAACAAAACAAACAAAAAACCTTTAATAAGTTAATTTAGAAGTAGAAAAAAGAAGAAGGAGAAGAAGAAGAAGAGGAAGAGGAAGAGGAAGAGGAGGAGGAGGAGGAGGAGAAAGAGAAGGAAGAAGAGAAAGAAGAGAAAGATTTTTCTATTTTAGTGTGTATTTTGGACTCTTTAACAAAAGAAGGTATGTGGATTTATGTCTGTAGCTTCAATTTAAGTCTATTGATCAATATGCCTGTGTTTATGAAAATACCATATTATTTTTATCACTATATGGTTGTAGCACAACTTAAAATGAAAGTGGTCATACCTCGAGTTTTTCTTTTGTGGTGTGTGTGTGTGTGTGTGTGTGTGTGTTTCCAAAGTAAGGTGAAAACTCTACTGTTAAAATCTGTGAAAAACTGTTGGAATTTTGAGGAGCGATGTATTGAATATACAGATTGGTTTTGGTAGGATTGTCATTTTTTTAACATTAATTCTATAAATCCATGAGCAAGTGAAGTCCTTCTGTTTTCTGATATCTTCTTTAATTTATTTGTTCAATGACTCAAGGTTTTTACCAAGCAAGACTTTCTATTCAAAGGCTAGAGATATCCCAAGATATTTGATATTATTCAAGACAATTGTGAAAAGTTTTTTTTTCTCAGTACATTTGTCATTTTTATATCAATGAGCAGTATTTGTTGATTATTGTTATTTTGTTGTGTTAGTGTATTTATATTGTGTGTATGTGTGTGTGTGTGTATGATAGAGAAAGAGAGATAGAGACAGACAGGTAAAGACACCAGGAGAGTGAGAGAAAGAGAGACAGGGACAGAGATAGGGACAGGAGAAAGACCATGTATTTCTCTCTTTAGAATGCCTGACTAGGATTTTTTATTCTTTATGTTTGCTTGGGTGTGGTGAACCACTTCCATTTTGAGTGTTTCTTTTTGTGTCTTTCATTGGGCTAAATTTGTATACAAATATTGCGTATCTTTGATGATGTCATACAAAGTATTATTTTTTTCATCTTTTGTGATTTATCAGTTTGGGTATTGGGGCGGGAGATGGCTGGGGGTGAGAATGGAAATCAGTTTGGAAATCTATAGTCTGGTGTTACAACTGTGCACACAAGAAAAAATTGTGATCCTTGGTGTGAAAATATTTAGGAAGTAGAAATGTTGGAAAGTATTCAGTCATGAAGATAGGATTGTCAAAAACAGGGACTATCATCTCTCTGAGGTCCATGAAGTTCATGAGGTCTCTGAGCTGCTTCTTTTATAATCTAGATAAGTTCTGTGAGAGTGTACCATCTGTGAGAATTGAAATGTAAGCATGGCAATGAAATATTGTTGGTAGAAGTGCTTTACAATAGGAGGAAAGCAGAATGGTACATCAGGATCTGCTTTGTTAGTATCCCTTGAAATGGAGGTGGATAGTGAGTACACTCAGACCAGAACATCTACTGCATGCCCAAGGATGAGGATGAACACTGGACTTGGAAGACTGAAGGGAGAATTGGAGATTTGTGTGTGCTACACTTGCTTAAAAATAGCATCTAGTCATGTAGCTAAAAGGAAGTATATGAGGCTGCTGATAGTGGAACACAAAATATTACTTGAGGGGTAAACATATTCTTTATAAGTAGTCACAATATACTCTAAGATAACAATAAAGGAGGATAAGCCAGTGAAATATGTGATAATTATCAAGTATTACATACTTTGTACAATCACATATGTACGCTATAGTTTTATTAGCTGGCAACTCACTGGTACTGTTGCTGCAATATTTAATGGCCAAAAGTTCACTACCTCTAAAAGATTACTGGGAGTTACAAATATTCTAGCTTCATTATAATTTTATGGGAGTAAAATGGTACATATAGTCTGTAATTTACTGAAATTTCCATCATTTGCATACACAGGTATATGACTGAACATACTTATGTCTTAATTTCAATAGTGTAAAATTAACAGTAAAATATTACACAAAATTCAGATAGAGTTCAATTAATCTTTTCTTCTGTTACATAAATCAAACCATAAATCATGTCGTATCATTTGCATACTCATTAATTGTGTGATATAATTTATTAAAGACTAATCTGTCTATATTTCAAACTCATGACAATTATTTGAATGCAGTTGGATAATAATACCTCAAAACTTAAAATTTAATAAAACTTGATTATGTTGATTTGCTATTTATAAGCTAAAATTTTCAGTAAAATTTTATAGTTCATTGGATGAGCAAATATATAATGACATGATACTATCTCTGTAATATAATAAAATCATTTATTTATTGAAAACTGATATGTTATGCTCATGTAACCCTAGCTCCAGAACCTTAAGCAAACTCTGATTTTTAAAATTCTTTCATAATTGGACTAATTCAGACTATTATATTTTAGAATTATACAATGTATAATATTTTCAGATTATCTTCTTTTATTTGTTGATTGGCATTGATTCTTCCTTTATTATTTATTCAATTTTAATATTGAATAATATTTCATTGTCTCAATACAATACAGTCATCAATATATTTAACAAAGAGTGTTTGAAATGCTTCAAAATTTGGAAATAAAACAGGCATAAACATTCAAGTCCAGGTTGTTGTTAGTATAAAGGGTTTTAGTGTCTTAAGGTAAATATGGAGGATGAATGATATTTGTTAAGTATGATGAGTGTGCTTAATTTTTTATGTAAATATAAAACTATCTTCTCATGTCAGCATATTACTCTCTGCTTTCTGTCTGCAAATTGTGCTTCTGTTGACTTGTAATGCACTACAATCCAGTTTCAAGATTGAGGTCACCATTCTGATTCATGTTTGGTTGTTGATCCTAGCGCTTTGGTATTCTATTTAAAAATGGCTTCTATTTAGTGATGTATAAACACTAGAACTGTATTTTCCATCATTTTACAGTCTGAATTATCCAGGATTGAAGGGCTCCAGAAGTTAGATGTCTGATGAGGCCTTATTTTCTATCTCACAGATGGTGTACTCTCCCAAAAAGGATCTAGATTATAAGAAGCAGCTCAGCTTTCATGGACCTCAGAAATGATAGTCCATTTTTTGACAGTTCTACCTTAATCACTCCATCACTCCCAAACACTCCTACTTGCTTAACATTTTCACACTGAAGATCACATTTTGTCTTTGTGTGGACAGTGGTAACACCAGGCTGTGAATTGTGACCCTTAAGGAACAGAATTCCATTTGTTGCTTTTCAGGAAACCAGTAATCCCAAAATCGAGGTACAAAAAGTTGTTTCCACGGGTGCTTCCAAGGTACAAATTAATGCAATGTCTTAGATAGTGGAGTGCCTTTACACAGTTAATGGTAAAAGTGCAAGAAAATAGAACCCTGACAGTTGCCCTTTATCTTGCTTTTGAGGTTGCAGACCACATGGCCCAATGAGTAATGTCTGCATCAAACAGTATATACAATACTACTGTATAGTACATACATTAGTTTCACACTGACCGTTAGTTTTCAACAAGTGAAACCAGGAACCGGTATTGTCAAGTCATATCAGACTTCAGTATGCAGATATAGGAGAACATAATCCTTTAGGGCAAAACATGGTTCATTTGTGTCTCTGTCCAGTGATCAATTCACGAATGTATTCTCAAATATCATTTACCACAAAGCAAGTTTCTTTGATATTTTTTTCTAAACAGTTATTCCATGTTGAATTTTTCCACAGATTTTGAGCATGTTTGTTACACAAAACTGGGGAACAATACCTAATGTGAAAATATACTTTATATTGGTTGGTGCAACAAAACACACATCATTCTAGGAAATACCAAAAAAGATTCAGCAGCATCACACTAATAGTTGTTTAGAGTCCATTAATGCAAAGCATTTTTTTCTTTATTGTTATTTAGAGCAATTTATGTAATTTACAGAATTTTAGAGTCAAATTCTTTGTTACTTAATATCCTTTTGTTATTCATTGTCAGTGCTTTTTATAATAAACAATAAACTCATATCTTAAGAAAACTACAAGGGCAAACACATCTCTAATCCATTTCAAATGATAGCCATAGACCCTTGAACTATAATAAAATTGGTTAAGATTAAATAAGATGATAAATATCTTGTCTTTTGAGCTACAGTGATTAAAATAAAACAGGAAAAAGCACTTTATAAAAGCATGCACATAGTTTTAAAAATCCTCCCTACTTTGTACTACAGGAAACATAAATTATATACTTCGCAACCAGCTGTAATGGTAGGCATAGGCAGCTGGTCTAATTTACTGTATAGTACTATTGTACATATTGTTTGATGCACAAATTACTTATAATTTCTAGAAGTGCATCTTTGCAGTTTGATATTTTTAAGCAGCACTCAAAAAATGTTGAGAAGTTGTCGACTTGTAGAGAGGCTAATTCTGAAAAGACTTCCCATTGCTGAACATGTTGTTTTCACATCACTGCGTACAAGGCTCTTCTTTTGTATGTACAAAAAGTAAATGGAAATACATGAAGGCTTCCAGCGACTTCAGGAAAAAGTTTAGAAAAATGTTTATGAGATTTACTTTGTAATTATTTTTATGTGTGTTTGAATGTGTATATGACGAAGTGTGTGTAGGTGCACACACACAAGTGCACATTTGTGTAGATGTAGTATTTGTGTGAGTATCTGTAGCAGTCAGAGGAAAGCCTCAAGTATCAGCCCTTACCTTCTGCCTTTGTTTAGGGACAGTTCTTTTGTTTGAACATGCAAACCCCAGACTAACTGACATCCAAACTCACAGTGGTCTCTAATCCCTGCCTCCTTTTTTTTGTCATAGGTGTGGTGAAATTAAAGATGAGTATTCAGGAGTAACATCTGCCCCGCGCCATGCTTTCATCCACTAGGTTATTTACCAAGCTCCTAACCCCTAATTTAATAGTTGAGGTAGAAGTTTGAAGTCTGAGGCAAAGTGCTCTTGAATAAATATATTCTGATATCTACATGAATTCTTTTTTCTAGCTTTATAATGTCTTTGCCCAGGCTATAAACTACCATGGCAAATTCTACCCAGTCTACTGTTCCTCTGTAGCTGAGGTTTCCACTGAGCTGATATGTCTGAATATTTTCTGTTTTTCAGTGAATATCATAGATGTTTGGTATAAAGTAAAACTATAATCTGGGCACTATGGTGTTTACCTGTCCTACATGCTCTAGGCTGAGGCAGGAGGAAAGGAAGTTTGAAGCCAGGCTGGAATACACAGCCACTTAAAACTAACTTAACTGATAATCTGCCTCATTTGAAGCAAGCACAGACATTTTAAAATCTCACTGTGTATAAACAATCTTCAGTGGTTTCGTTCCAAACCATTTTATTCAGAACATGAGGTAAATTGAATTTCTATTTAAAATACCACATAATAGTCAAATAAATATTAATTCATAACAACCCTAGTATGTTTTCTGTACTCTTCCTTCTGTACTAAGCTTTTTCCCTTTCTCTGTGTCTTATACATTCATTACATGACTTTTGAAAGGATTTATATTTGATAGAAAGATATGTCTGGCGATTTATTCTCTGATTAGACAGTTGTGAATTGTTTTAATTCTTGAATAAGATTTTGGTATTTTACATGCTACTTCAGAACTCATAGATTTCTGTCCCTTATACAGACCTCCTCTGTATCTAGTCAATGGGCTGGGCTGTCTGCATGAGTTCCCAATATGGATGCATAAAAAAAATCTCAAATTCACTCAAACATCAAATTTATTTTCTATTCTTTCTATCACTTTTACTCCAAACCTTCCTCTTCAGAGGATTAAATTAAATTTCTTAATTTAAAGTGTTGACAGAAAAGAGGAGACATTATCTGATATTACTGTGTTATAATTGACATACTAAGGACTGTGTTGTTTAACCAATAACAGTTTCCTTACAGTTCCAGAGTCTAGAAATCCAACATCAGTGTAGGCAGGATTATCTTTATCTTACACTTTTTTTCTTTCCCCAATCTTTTCTTAACTTTGTTTTCTTTCTGCAACTTGTCTTGTCAAAAGTTTATTTTCATTTAGGAGTGTAAATCATTTCAAATTAGAAAATTATGTCTGATATGCAATGTAATCATATTCTGCAATACTAGTGAAACCTCAAACATATGGATAGTAGGGAAATACAATTCATTCTAAAATCACTAGTCACTAATGGAATTACCTATTAAATGTGTATCTAATAATCTAATCTATGATAAATTTCATGGGATGTTTTTGTTGATGATCAGAACTCTCACACTTCTAGTGTGAGTCCTTCTTTTGAAGGTCCTAATATTAGTTCAAGCATTCAAGTATGTTTATATGGAAAAAATTGTCTCAGGACTCATCTGAACCATGTTGAAATCATGAACTGTCACATCTCAGAGAAGCACATCAGCAAATCCAAAAGTGAAAAGGAGGAATTTTAGTCATATACCTTTATGGTATAAACTTGAATTTAAGCCACTACCCTGTACCATTGTATGCTGTAGTATACCCACAGGAGTGGGGATGTTGTACTGTTGTTGGAACCCTAGCTAAATGTTGGAGCATTTTTGTATAGTCTGAGACATGATGAGTAGAAACAAGTAGAAGAATGGATGGAAGACTAAATAAATAGAAAGTTACTGGGTAGGGGTATGATGAGAAAATCATCTTCTAGATTATCTCTAGTACCTTGCTTTAAACACAGATCTAAAGAATATCTGTACCCAAGCTCTCAGATATAGACATATTATTTATGATATTATCTTGGCTAAGAATGCCCTTAAAAGAATGGATGGTCAGGGGACTTTGAGGTTCTGACTATGACTTCTTTGAGCTATTGGCAGGCACTGCTTATGTTCCCATTTATATGTGAAATTGAAGTAGAGGATGTGGGGGGACACAGTTTAACTTTAGAACATGAAAAGCTATCGTAGGACAATGTTTGTATAAAGTCCAATCTGGGGTATGTATACCTCATCTAAAAAAATGATGTGCATTTCAAGTGTTTTGGTTTGAGAACTAATTAATTAATTAGTTTCAAAAACTAAGTAATGCAAATATACATATTTTTATTGGATATTTTATTTATTTACATTTCAAATGTTATTCCCTTTCCTGGTTTTCTCTCCAGAAACTACCTATTCCATCTCCCCCTACCCCTGCTTCTATGAGGGTGTTTCACCACCCATGTATCCACTCCTGCCCACCCCCACCCCTGGCCCTGGCATTCCCTTATACTGGGGCATCTAGCTTTCACGGGACCAAGGGCCTCTCCTTCCATTGATTTTAGAACAAATTAATTCATTGATATCTGTTAGAAATCATTATTACATTGATAATAAATTTTATGATATTTCAAGTGTCCTATAACAGGTATATATTGAAATTTCTTTGATCACATTATAGTTTCAACTTGGAAGGAAATGTATGCTTTTATTGGCAAATTAGAAAAATGAGAATAACAAATTTGTCTATAAGGCAGTATATATTATTTTTCTTAATGTTTTCCTATGGTGAATATATTCAACCAAACTAAACAATTAAAAATAGGATAAGATTATAAATTCTGAACTACAAACTATACTAAACAGACACATTTTACTTTATTAAATAAGAAGAATTTTATTTAAAAACTATAGTCAATTCCCTGTTATCTTTGAGTGTATTAGCTCAAACTATATCAGTATATCAGGCACAATCATGAACTTTCCTGATCACACAATCTCTTCTAAAATGTCCTGGACATAAATGAAGAGGTGATATGACTAAGACCATTTATTCATAAAGGAAAGATTAGCTCAATCATTGTTAGTATCTCAGCAAGAATTACTCTCTTTCCTGTGTTTGAAAAGTCTTGTCTTTTTAAATCTCCACTTTGCTCAATGCTTTCTGTTTTTTCTTTTAATCATAAAAATTAAGAATGATAATTTAAAGTATTCTTTGTGGAATAATTTGTGGGAAAAAAAGAACCCAATAAATGCATATTATCATAATATAACCTCTTGTAATGTCTCCCAATTCAATATAAAAATTCAGGATGAAATCAGTATTTGCAACATGAGCTAATATTTATTTAATATGAGATATAGGAAGTGTATGATTGTTCCTAAATGATCATTAGCAGATGTCTGGAGAATTGTGATAATTATAAGAGTTTGTGGAAGCTAGTAGCAGTGGATGTTAAGTGCTTCTGTCAACGGTGATGGCTGGCTTCATTGAGCACATGATATGAATGAAGTTCTTGCAATGAGTCTGCCATTTTATCCTTAGAGACAATACATCTTGTGTGCTTGGATATTGACCATTATAATATTTTCATGTTGTAAATTGATCTAAGGGATGTTAAGCACACTTTCATAAACAGATTTTAAAGAGTAAGTGATATTTTACTACTGACAGTCTCCATAATGAGGTGTTGTATTCACTTTTATTAAGCATATCTAAAAATTCCCCCTCCCTCAGCATGACTGCCTCTTCTATTTTCTATGATCTAATTGCCCTCAGTTAATCAACATCTTTACTTCTTTTCTTATAAAGATTTGTGCACAGAGATGCTCATGTTACACTGACTATTGTATTTTTCTGTGAAGTTGGCATTTCTGCTGACATGCAAGGCTTCACAATCACTGTGGTAAAAAACTATGAGCAGGTAGTGACAGACCAGGAAATAAAACATTGAATACAGAGACTCAATGTGTAATGAGTCTATACCCCATATGCCAAAATCATTTGGTGACCCATACTCTAAGAGATCCTAGGGAACACTTCAAAGAAACAGATAGAAGGAGGATGAGTCTTTGAACTAGGAGATCCTTTAGAGTGGAAATACGAATTGCCAAAAAGCCACAGATGTTCGCCACATGAACAGGTGAAAAAAACATACTTTTTCAAACGCATTTACCAAAGATTCTTTTCCCTTTTTGTAATCTCACATTGAATAGGCCAGAATTTTCAGCTGTCCTCAGCTTAAAAATGCTAATCAGTGAAGACAGAGTGTATGACTTCGATAACAATGGGGAACTAGAATCTCCAGCCTTTTCCAGCCTCTTTCTTGGCATATGTAATTTTCTAATTGCTGTTCTCTAAAGCAAGAACTGCAGTTAGAAAAATGTTATCTGAGGACACAGCTCAGCTGAACATCATTTGGCATTTCAGTCTCTTTTCAGCACTCAATTGCTGTAATGGACATTTGACTTAAAATTTTAGTTTGGCATAATCACCTGCAATTTGACTTATGATTTATCAGCATGTATGGATTCCCTTTTAATCTCTAATTGAATGATGGCCATACTCATTAATACTCATGCAAATCTTATTTGGAGATGCTTTTAATAAAAACAAGAGCAGAAAAGCAGAATATAAGACATTTGGATTTATCTATCTATTATTTATTTATTTATTTATTTATTTATTTATATTTATTTATACATTTGAAATACTTGACATATTTAGACTGGCTGCATCAGATTAAAGTTAACAAAGTATATTTACCCCTTCTTCAAAGTGCTAGACTTTTTTTCTACTGAATGAGGCTGGACTAAGTAAATTGTCTAGTGAATTGAATATTACATGCATGTTGAATGAATGAATGAATGAATATTTTCATTCAGGTCTTTTAGAACATTTGTTCATTGTTATCAAATGCTTATTTTTAAAAGGTGTTTGTGCTGGTTCAGGAAGCTACACTTGCTGTGGCTCAGTTTCTCCATGACTCCAAGTCTTGACTGACAAACACCAATGTCCACCAATCTCCTTGGTTGTGAAGCATCTTGACAAGCCCTCCATGTCATGCTGTTTATCCACCTCTCTAGCATCAGGTGGAGAGCAGGCATTTGTGCCAGGCCCTGGTGCTTTTCATGCTATGAATGAAACCCCTCCTTCCCATCAACTTATATTGCTGTTTGAAGGAGGTAGCAATGGTATTCAGAAGAAATGACACCCTATAAATTTAACCATGCAAGGGCAAAGAGAAGAAGCTCTTCTTATCTTTTACTTATTCTAAGTTACTGATTTCATTTTTTTTCTTTTCAAGCTCAGGTAGTGATGCACATGTTTTTCACCTATTAAATATACTTTGCATATATAAGTAGATTTTGAAATTTATAATAAAATGTGAATTTCTCTTGAGAACCTGAAATTTTCTCAAGACATTACCTAGGAATAGCTTTGTTAAGAAAGCTGGAAGGGTTTTTAGTCACCTTTATTTGCTTTTGCTTGTTTCTTAGTAAATTAGTCTCTATATAAATAATAATAACTCTTGATGTTTGCAATTGAGGAACATAGTTAATTTTGTCAAAACAGTATACTTCATAGGCTATTAATGCCACTGAAGAATATGGTGATACTCATGCACAGAGATACACATTTGTAATCTTAGCACTCAGAAAGCAGAGATAAGAGAAGCAGGAGAACAAAGTCAACCTGAACCACACAAAGAATTGCAAGCCAACCTGGAATGTAGAAAGCCCTGTCAAGGAGAAAAAAGAATTTAACAAATGGAAAGACCCAAAACAAAAGACAACAAAACACTATTTAAAGAGAGAAAATATTACTTCCCAGAAAGTCCTCCTACTTCAGTGACCCGTGGTGGCATCCACTGGTGTACAAGGTAGAACAGGTACTGGATTATGTTCTATGTCTCTAAAGTCGATAGCTCAGTCTGGGGCAAGGTCTCAAAATCCTTAAATTGCCCTTATCTGCATGTCATTCTCTATGACTCATCTAGAGAGCAGAATAAAATCATATTTCAAAAAAAATCAATTATCAAAATAGGAGTCAGAATGATATTGTTTCAATTGCGAAGAAAGTAGCTATGCACAACTTCAAGAGGGTAAATCTCCAAGTCTACGCAAAGCCTGATGGTCAGATATTGGTTCAAATATCACCTTTTTCAACTTAAGTTTCATTTGGACACTTAGGTTCATGTCTTCTTCCATTGCAGACACTCTTCCTTTTGTTTTAACTGTGTTGTCCGGATCAGTAATCAGCAGGTCCTTCTCATTCCTCATAGCTAAGATCTCAGCCAAGTATTTTCCTTTCATGATTTGATTTCATAAATATAACCATTATATAAATATTATTTTATTTTTTTTGTTATTCACTTGCCAAGGACCAGCCTCGGCTTGGAGAGGGGCTCCTCAGGAAGAGGTATTTGGGAGTGTCAAAGAAATGACTTGAAATCAATCTTCTGTACAATCTGACAGCTCTTTGTCATCTCAAGATAGCTCTCTGGATAGATCTGTAGATAGCTCTTGGCTCTGTTGTCTGCTCAAGAAAGCTCTCTGCTATAGACAGCTCTCTGCTTGAGAAAGCATTCTCTGCTTGAGAGGGTTCTCTCCATGTGAGATAGCTCCTGGGTTTTCTATCCACAGTCAAAAACCCTGTTAGAAAAAAATTCTAAAAGAGCTATAACAGCTCTCCAAAATACCTTTGGGTTTTCTGACCAAAGTTAGATATTCTGCTAGAAACATTCTAAAAGAGGTGTATTCACTTTCCAAACAGTTTTATTTGTGTAGAGTCCTCTTGCAGACTAAGGCCCAGTCTTTTATTTAAAGTTTACAAATCAGTATTTTACTACATACTTAGTCATTTACTACAGGTTCCCTTTTAATTATTCCACAAATCAGCATTTTATGAACTTAGCCCCTTGATTCATAGAAAGAGACAGTAAGGACATTTGTTTATTAGTTGTTTTGTTTTTTAAACTCAGTAAATGCATTCAGAGATCTGTCTGCCTTTCTTATCATAAGTTTAGCTATGTGGGATCCAGTCCTGAAATTATCATTCCTACCATGCATGCATCTGAACTTACTCTGTCCCAGGCTGACCTTAAAGTTAGAAATCTGCCTGCCATTTTATCTTTCTGACAAGGTGGCTCATAGCTCATTAGTGCAACTGTCTTTGTTCTTTTAGGTCCATGAAGCCCCTCATACAGTTCGTATTGCATAGTTGAGAAATTATACATTCTTGAACTCATGTTTTCAGAGTTCTTTCCCACAGCCTTAAGGGCTATCCTGGAGATCATAGCATTTACCATTTTTCAAAGGAACTTGGGATGTTTATAATTATCATAAAGTCATTAACCTTAACAGGAAAAGCATTCCCACAAAAGGAACATGAAAATATGTACATTATTATACATACAAGTCTTATACCTAGCAACCATCTATACTTCTAGAGGCCCACACCCTGCTAGCTTTGCTTCAGGGGCAGGAACTTTGTCAAGCTGTCCCTTCAACATGGCAGAATTTGGCAGTTATTCACTTAATATAACTCAATTTCAATATGTGTGTAAGTGAAGAAAACATACTTTCTTATTCCAAAAGTTTATATATATATATATATATATATATATATATATATATATATATATTCATAACTACTCATAACTTCATATGTTTCAAAATAGCAAAGCATTTAGCAAGCATAATGGCATAAACCTCATTCAAATTCTTCATACACATAATTGCAAAAAATATTTTTCTATCTGTGGAGAATAATACATATACACTCTAATTCTTACTAAGTACTTGAGACATATTCAAGGACCAAACCTTGAATCAATTTTTATTACTTTTTCTCATTAAAATTTTATAATGATTTATGCAAATAACTTTCTATGAGTATTTTCTATTCAAATGAATTCATGCAAATTGAAAATTTCTATAATAGTCTTGAAAATTGCCTAAGGAAGAAAAAATACAACTAAACACTGAAAGAAAATGAAAATGAAAACATATGTTTAAGAGATAAATTTAGTCAACCTTTTAATTTTTTTAATTAAAAACTACAATTAAACCATTTTCATCCCTACTTCCAATCCCTACCATACTGACCTCATTCTCTTTCACACTTGTGATATATTTATTTGTAATTATATATAACTATAACTGCACAATTTAGTTTTGTTTGAATGGGATTTCAGAGATGACCACTTGCAATTGAATAAGAAAATTGAAAAGAATGTTAGGGATAATATTCTTTGGGAGGATTACTTTTGACCTCTATGGGCATTACTTAGTTACCTATAATTCTTTGTAGAGGGGTGGGACTCTGTGAAATTTCTTAATTCCTTATTAGCATGTCTTGTTATTATCCTTGTTTGTGACCCATTAGACAACCATATTGTTAAGGTGCCAAAGATGAAGCTTCACTGTCATTTCTAAGAGACATGATTTCATGGCAGATTTCCTGGTCTTCTGATTCTTCTGATCTTTCTTTCTCACCTCTTTCATGAAATTCTCAGAGCCTTGGGTGGAAGAGTTACATTGTGGATACATCATTTATGTTTGGCTCCCCACAATCAGTTATTCTTAGCATTTTGACAAATTGTTACTTTCTGTAATTGTCTTCATCTAGAATACCCTTTAGTAAGGATGAGAAAAATAATCATATGTGAGTTTGAAGAGTATTTTGAGCTCTGTTAGGAATTATTCTGGTTCACCAAAGTGGTAGTAATAGTAATCATAGTTCTTCTCAACTCTCAATGACCTCATTAGAACTTTTTATTTGATTAGAATTCCAGTAAAATTCTTGAGTACCAGCAGATCCTCAGCTAGAGACGATACTTAATAAATCACTCCCTCATTCATGCCCAAATGTTGACAGTCTTGATCATGTACTTATATATTAACATCTTATTCTTTCAAAAACTAACTTATCATTAAATATTAAGTATTAATTATTGTTTATTCCAAGAGAGTAGTGCATATACATGTTAAATATCATTTCTTATATGTAGATACAATATAACATAGGTATAAAATATAGCAAATAGCATTCATTTTAGTAATTGGAACACTGATATTGGCTGCCATGTTTCACTATTTCCCAATGCAAGGTCATTTCATACACATTCAAATTCAGCATATTTCAGTAGAAGACCAGGATCTCTGATGGTAAATACTAAAATTCAAGCATCAATACTATCACTTACTACTTCTTTACAGTTTGCAGTTCTCTAACCTTACTGTACTACATATTTTATCTTCAGTTAGATGTGGTCTTTATAATCTCCCAAGAGTTGTCCTGAGAATAAGATAGCTTAAGTAATGAGAAATGTCCAGCATTATACTTGACAGAAGTCTGGTGATTAATGAATGTTAATTTCCATACTCTTCTTTTTAATGTTTCATGAAGTGTGTGTAGAAGTCAGAGTATGCAGTCATCCATGTCATCCACGTGACTTTAAAGAATAGAGTGGTCAATACATGTCACTCATTAAAACAGATCTGGCTTCCTACATAATTTGAAGGTTACTCTGATTGAGAGTAAGAACCTGTCACCAGCTAAGGAAATGTAACTGGGATTGTCTCAGATTTTATTCTAAGTTATCACTCACAGCGCATTGAAAAATGTTTAGTCTATATTTGGAATTCATCTTAAGTTTGTGATAAATTATGATTGAGAGCAGTTCTGGGGCAGGGACACAGGTAGCTTTTCAGAAATAAAAATTGAAACAGGAAGCCAAGCAGTGGAACTCTATGAACAAGTATCAAGAATTAGGTTACTGAAAACTGGTGCAATTTTGCCTAATAGAGCACCCAGTGTGCCTTTCAAGAAGAGCACAGGACATGCCCCAGTTTCCCCATGCCAAGGCTCCCAGTTGTGCGCTTAGAATATACAGTTCAAAACAATGAATTATAAAACTGACAACATTTGCTATACATTTTTGTTATTTCCCTACAGACAAAAATCACAAGGCATTAAGGAATTCAGGACATTGTGTGCTTCTGCACATATATTCAGTAACTTTTCTTTTAGGTAAAGTGCTTTTTGCTGTTTAACATGCTGCCAAGCAGTATGTACTATGGCAATAACTCACTTTTATTTACCACTGTGTTATGTCATTTTGCAAATGCTATATATAGTTATATATTTCTCCAGAAAGAGTTCTATGATTAACTGCTTCAATTAAACTGTTTATTTTTAGAAATAAAATATTTTAATATATTTTTAATTTATAAAAAAACAGAATATGATAATATCATAAATATTATTTTGTTTGAGCATTGAATTCTAAGTGGTTATATCTCTTGTTTGTTTATGTACATCTTTGACAAAATCATAAAGTTAGATAATGATGTAAAAATGTGTTCAATTTGTTTTTCTTTCATTGGTTTGTGTTGCAAAATGACTTTTAGAAGTTGTGTTCATTTATCCTTAAGTTCCATTGGTCTGTCATTCCATCATTGGTGTATAAAACATTGATAGGTTATTATATTCTTTTTACAAATTTGAAACAATATACCTTCCTGCATTTCTTCTCTATTCTACTTTTTCTTGAAAAAGTAATTTGCTTATTCTTTTAAAAAAATAATGTATTTTTTTCTATAGGAGTGTTTATCTTAGCTTTTAAAAAATGAAACTAAAATTGTTCCTTGGCTCTCTTTCTAAAAAATATAAGTATTGAAATAAAAATCTTTATTATTAAATTAATAGATATCCTACAAGTTGAGCTTACTCTCATCTTTATTATACATTTGAGTAATAGAATATACTAATGTTAATTTTACAGCCTTCTTTGTCTTTTTTCTCTTTTAATTTTATTTTCTTTGAAAATAAATTTTTTATGTATTATAATTATAATTTCTCTTCCATTTACTCTCCAAGTTCCTACTTTCTCCCTTCCCCTCTCAATTTACCTACTCCCTTTTTGAATCTTATTAGAAGAGAACAGGTTTCTAAGAGATAGCAACCAAACATGCCAATATAAAATGTAAGATAAAGTCAAAACTATATTATCAAGACTGAACAAGGTAACTCAAAAACAGGAAAAGAGCCACAAAAGAAGACACAGGAATCAGAGAATCACTCATTCATACACTCAAGATTTCCATAAAAATACTAAATTAAATGCTATAATATATATATACAGAGGACCTGGTGCAGAGTCATGTAGGCCCTGTTCTGTGTTAATTTTTATACCCTCTTTACTTAAGGGATTTAGAGAGCCTTGTGCTTCTGTGTGTCCTTTATTTCTTCTGACTCTTAAAATCTTTCTGCTTCCTCTTTCAAGAGGTTCTCAGAGGGAACAAATTTGATGGGGATATCCCATTCAGACTTTGCACACAAAGTCTGACTGTACCTGTTTTCAGTTGCTTCAGGAAGAAGTTTCTCTGATAATGATTGAACTAATCAATGACTATAACAGAATATCAGTAACAGTCATTTTATTGATAGTTTTATTGCTTTAGACCAGTAGTATTTTGTTTACCCTAAGTCTCTGGGTCCTTTAATGTCTTGTTCTCTAAGCAGTATCAGGTATGGATCTCTCATGTGGAGTGATTCTTAAGTCAAATCATACATAGGATGAATACCTCTACAAATTCTATGACACCATTGTCTAAAATATTTTGCAGGCAGGAAAGATTGTTTATCAAAGTTTTTATAACTGGATTGTTATCCATGTTTGTTTGTTTGTTTGTTTGTTGGTAGCATATAAAGTACATTATGGTTCCCAAGACTTTAGAATTTAGGAGTGAAGCCTCTATGTAATTCCCAACTCAACTACTCAAAATTCACTGAGTTGTGTGGGTTTTGTCCTTGGCAAAAGGATCCTGTTATTACTTTTCAGAGAAGCACATTCTCTGAGGTACAGCCTGGGTTGTTTGGGGATTTTTAAGAAATATATTGGGACAAAGACTCAATTAAGTGCAACCATGTTCCCCTACTGGAAGTCTTATTTGGTTATATGATATGGCCAAGTTGAGACTCCATATCGCTATTATTAGATGACCTTATTATGATTACCTTCATATTTTTAGAAAGTTACCACTGAACTAGGTTTCCATTTCATTCCTCAAATGCCCTTGCCTGAATTCTCTCCTTCTACCCTATTTCCTCTTCTACCTGATTATCCCATTTTCAAATGTCCCCAGCCCATCTGTAAAAGTTATTGTTTTCTCCTTAGCTTATTTGTTGCACAAATTTTCCATAAAATTCTCAAAGAGCTTGCTAGAAGCAGACATTCATGTATTTTATCATTATGCATTAGCATTCAGGCATCTTTATTTTGTGAACTGATTACAGTATAATTATACATTCCACTAATTTATTGCTACTTCTGTTTGTTTACATATTTTTGTCATTCTTTAATGCAGTAGCAATGAATCTACTTGAACCTGTCTATTGTGGAAATATATTTTGTGTGTTTATTTTGTTTATGTATAGGAGAAAATTATAGCTCCACAGAAATGGCATACAGTCAACTTTAAAAAGCATCAAGAGTATTCCTATATAAACACAAAATTTCATTTACTTATACTTTCAGTAGCATAATATAAAAATTCTGCTTGTACTATCTCTTACTAATTTCTACGAGTGCATATTTTCACTCTTGGGAACAGTCCTAATTCCCAAGAGTGAAAATATGCACTCCTAGAAGACTTTATTGGAAATATATAATCCCTTAACTGTTGATTACCCTGATGAATAATCACAATAACAACATGATTCTTTCCCATTAGAATATTCTCTGAAAACATAAAATCAAGTTACTAAGTATATAAATATATAATCACAATTTTATTATTTCAGTTAGGTTTTTTTTTTTTTTTTTTGCAATGAGGATTTACTTGTTTATTTTCAGTATTTAAGACTGAACTTAATGCTGCATGTTAGACAGCATTGTATCACTAAGCTATATCAAACATTCCTGTTCTATTTTCCACATTGAGGCAGAATCTTGATAACTAATTCAGATTGGTCTACTTCTCCCTTAGCACAGCAAGTACTGGATTTGTAACCCTCCTTTTATGGCCTCATTTTTTTTCATTTATTTTTTTATTGGAAATTTTATTTATATTCCAGACATGATCCCCTTTCCCCATTTCCTCCTGACACAGGAACCCCCATCCCTTCCCCCCTTCTCCTGCTTCTATGAGGATATACCCCCACCTACCCACCCACTCCCACCTCCAAACCTACGAATTCTCCTACACTGGGGCATGCAGCCTTCATTGGACAAAAGACTTCCTCTTCCACCTATGCTCAACAATGCCATCCTCCCCTACATATACAGCTGGAGCCATTGCTCCCTTCCTATGTGTTCCCAGGCTGATGGTTTAGACCCTGGGAACTCTGGTTGGTTGGTATTGTTGCTCTCCCCAAGGGGCAACAAACCTGTTTAGCTCCTTCAGTCTTCGTTCTCACTCCTACATTGGGAACCCTATGATCAGTTCAATGGTTAGCTGTGAGCATCCATATCTGTATATTTAAGGCTCTGGCAGACCTCTAAGGAGACAGCTATATCAGGCTCCTGTCAGCATTCACTACCTGGCATCTACATAAGCATCTACCTTTGGTGACTGCACATAACATGGATACCCATTGGAACAGTCTCCAAATGAAGACAACCCCAACTCCAGCTTCTGTCCCACATTTTGTCTCTATATATGCTTCCATGGGTATTTTGTTACTCCTTCTAAGAAGGAATGAAGCACCCACCCTTTGGTCTTCCAACTTCATGAACTTCATGTGGTCTGTGAGTTGTATCTTGGGTACTGAGAGCTTTTGGGCTAATGTCCAATTATCAGTGCGTGAATACCATGTGTGTTCTTTTGTGATTGAGTTACCTCACTCAGAATGATATTTTCTAGTTCTATCCATTGGCCTAAGAATTTCTCAAATTATTGTTTTTAATATCGGAGTAATATTTCATTTTGTAAATGTACCATATTTCCTGTATCCATTCCTCTGTTGAAGGACATCTAGGTTCTTTCCAGCTTCTGGCTATTATAAATAAGGCTGCAGTAACCATAGTGGAGCATATGTCATTGTTATATGTTAGAACATTTTCTGGGTATATGCCCAGGAGTGGTATAGCTGGGTCCTCAGGTGATGCTATGTACAGTTTTCTGAGGAACAGCCAGACTGATTTCCAGAGAGGTTGAACCAGCCTGCAATTCTACCAACAATGGAGGAGTGTTCCTCTTTCTCCAAATCCTCAACAGCATCTGCTATCACCTAAGATTTTGATCTTAGCCATTCTGACTGGTGTGAGGTGGAATCTCAGGGTTGTTTTGATTTCATTTCCCTGATGACTAAGGATATTCAACATTTCTTTAGATGCTTTTAGCCATTTAAGTTATCTCAGTTGAGAATTCTTTGTTTATCTCTGTACCCCATTTTTAATAGGGTTATTTGGTTATCTGGAGTCTAATTTCTTGAGTTCTTAGTATATATTGGATATTAGCCCTGTCGAATATAGGATTGGTAAAGATCTTTTCCCATTCTGTTGGTTGCCATTTGTCCTATTGACAGTGTCCTTTGCCTTATAGAAGGTTTACAATTTTATGAGGTCCCATTTGTCAATTTTTGATCTTAGAGCATAAGCCATTGGTGTTCTGTTCAGGAACTTTTCCTCTGTGCCCAGGCATTCGAGGGTCTTACTCACCTTCTCTTCTATTAGTTTCAGTGTATCTGGTTTTATGTGAAGGTCGTTTATCCACTTGGAATTGAGCTTAGTACAAGGAGATAATAATGGATCCATTTGCATTCTTCTACATGCTGACCTCCAGGTAAACCAGCACCATTTGTTGAAAATGCTGTCCTTTTCCCACTGGACAGTTTTAGCACCTCTGTCAAAGATCAAGATAGGTGTGTGGGTTCATTTCTGGCTCTTCAATTCTATTCCATTGACTGTCCTGTCTGTCTCTGTATCAATCCCATGCAGTTTTGGTGTTTTGGGGGTTTTGTTTGTTTGTTTGTTTGTTTTTGTTTTTTTATCACTATTGCTCTGTAGTACAGCTTGAGGTCAGGGATGGTGATTCCCCGGAAGTCCTTTTATTGTTGAGAATAGTTCTTGCTATCCTGAGTTTTTAGGCTTTATCCCAAGAATGCATGGATGGTTCAATTTTTCTAAATCCATCAACATAATCCACCATATAAAAAACTCAAAGAAAAAAAACATATGATCATCTTTCTAGATGCTGAGAAAGCATTTGACAAAATTCAACATCCCTTCATGGTAAAAGTCTTGAAAAGATCAGGAATTCAAGGACCATTTCTAAACAGTAAAAGCAATATACAGCAAGCCAGTAGCCAACATCAAACTAGATGGAGAGAAACTTGAAGCAATCCTACTAAAATCAGGAACTAAACAAGGCTGCCCACTCTCTCCCTACCTATTCAGTATAGTACTGAAAGTCCTAGCATAAACAATTAGACAACAAATGGAAGTCAAATAGATACATATAGGAAAGGAAGAAATCAAAATTTTACTTTTTGCAGATAATATGATAGTATACTTAAGTGACCCTAAAACATCTACCAGATTACTTCTGACCCTCATAAACAACTTCTTCAAAGTGGATGAATATAAAATCAACTCAAACAAGTCAGTAGCCTTTCTATACTCAAAGGAAAAACAGGCTGAGAAAGAAATTAGGGAAATGACACTCTTCACAATAGTCACAAATAATATAAAATCCCTTAGTGTAACACTAGAACTTCAAGTCTCTGGAGAAAGTAATCTAAGAAGATCTTAGAAGACGGAAAGATCTCCCATGCTCATGGATTGGCAGGAACAATATAGTAAAAATGGCCATCTTGCCAAAAGCAATTTACAGATTCAATGCAATTCCCATCAAAATTCCAACTCAATTCTTCTTTTACAGCCTTCTAAATAGTTAGGTTCAGAAGTTTTTTTCAGTAGGCACAACTTATTAGAATATTAGCATATCCTTATAATCTTAACATAGATTACTAATTTCTCATACTGTGAATATTTATGTTTGATGCTATTCTGAGTATTGCAGTAACATATAACAGTTCTAGTTGTGGTTATGTTCCTTTGAATATTATAGATTTTTATGCCTAGATGAAGCTATCTTAGATACAAATTCAAGTTCCCTCTTTTGTGAGAAGCATGTCATGACTGTTCACTTCTCAACTTTGTAGCTATTACTTTGCTCTTTGGATTTAGAATTTTCCCTAGTCTATCTATGACTTGGTAGTTTTGAAATGTTTGGGGAAATTTATTGCAGATTTTTCTCTCTAAGCTTCAGTAGCTTCTTCTTTTCTGACATTTTACCTCTGATTTTCAAACCAGTTCTACAGATGTGGATTCAGTCTTCTCTATCTAAGGCCAACATGCCAATTTTCTGCTTGAATTAATGCTATCATCTCTGCACAGCAGGAGGTACATTAGGTGAAATCTGCACAAAGATGAATTTCATATAATGTCGGATTTTTATTCAATGAAATGATTTCTGTTAAATTTCCAGCTCTTTTTCAGCTAATCATTTTTCATTGGCTTATGTATAGCTAATTTCCCTGCTGTACCCACATTTCCAACCTGAAATTATACCATAAACTTGAGATTATTGACACATAATATTTCATTAGAAACATCATCATTATATGCAGTACTATATATGTATTTTTAAACTCAGTAAAGTATGGGCAACAAGATAACTATTTACACTTCTTTTTATATGCAATTCAGTGTCACTAACTATTGCTATGCAACCATCACCATATGCTTCTCTAGGGTGATTCATTAGCTCAAAAAAAAAAAAATCTATTACTAACAAAAATAGCTTCTCATTCCCAGCTCAGTTCCATTATAAGTATGTTTTCTTCTTTTATTTTTAATTTAATTATTTATGTACCTTGTGTAAATTGAAGCAAAGAGAATATTAGTCCATTTATTTAACAAAGCAGAATTTTTTCAAGGCTCATCTACACTGTAGAAAGCATGAGATTTATATTTAATTTGGAGATTAACATTCTATTTTCTGAATATGTCATGCAATAGATAATTTAAAGATGTTATTAAGCTATACTGAGAGGACCAGTTAGTGGAGAAAGTGTGGAAGAAGATCACTAACACAAAAGATGTTTCAATTAACATCGTAAGGAAATGTTACTATTAATGTAGAAGCTTCCTAAAATATACACATATACATTTATGAAAATACTTTAAAGAAAGAATATTTATTAGGCCAACAATGTTCCTGATAGACACAAAAGACTACCTAATTGTCCAGTGCCAGGAATGGCTTACATCTTATAGAGTTGTTGACTTTGAGGTACCATAGACACTTATTCAAACATTGTTTATTGTCATTCTTCTTGTTTCTTCCTCATCTTAAGAATAAACAGTAAGATTCTATAGCTAAAGATGCCATGGAGTCACAGAATATGGAGAAATAATGCTGATATGGATCTGAAAGCTTGCTAAAATGAATAGGATTCTCCAATCTTACATAGAAGAGAAAAAGTTTCATGAATATTATATAACTATCAACCCTAAATGTGAGTGCCACACCAGTGTAGGGCCATGAAAGGGGTCTTGTTTTTGGTAGAAGGGCTGTCTGGAAAGCCAGGAGACCCAAAAGGTGTCCATTGCCTGTAAGGGATGGGCATCTATTCTGCTGCACTTCCAGAATCCAGGCTCCTAACAGGTGGTATGGAGCTCCATTGTCCTGCACTGTTCAGTCAGCCCCACCCAAAGAGCACAGGAAGAGGGCATGACTACAGGCCTCAGGCTGTAGAGAGATTTACATACTAATGAGATGCTTGAAAGCCAGAGGGCAGAGCCAATTGAGCATTTTTTCCCCAGCCCCTCCTCACCCTCTCTCCCTCCCTATTTAACTCAGGTCTGCCCTGAGTTTCACAGGGGTACACATTCAGATTCAGCTATCACCCATCATGCCAATAAAGCCATTTTGGAAACCCAAGGACTTTCTCGTGGGCTGCATGGTGAGGAACTATGGAGAAGGCCTTTAATGAGCCACTGTAGCCACAGCCTCTGTGCCTAACTTCCCTCCTAGAGAAACCCCCTGCATTCTAGCCAGGTTACCCACACACTAGAGTATCCTAGCAAAACATGTCCACCAGTATTATAGTGGCACCAACAAGATGGGAGTAGCCAGATACAGTCTGCTTGGATTTATGACCCATTCTACAAAATTCAGCCCGAACCTGGAACCTTCATTGGGTCAAGATAATAGGTCCTATAGGAAAACACATTAGTATCATTCTGCTGAAGTGACAGAGTATTATATTGACTTTTAGGGCTTTAACCCTGCATGCGTATACTAAAGCATCTTTCAATTCTCATCAGAGAAATCATTTTACACAGTAAATGGTAGTTCACACAGAAACCCACATATGATCAACATTCCATAGAATGAGAGCTTGCAGAGAACTCAGCCCTAAATGAAGCATCACCTGCTCCAAAATCTCAGCAATAGCTATGAACAGGGGACTGAAACAATGGGAAAAGGGAAAAGCAGTACACAACTACAATGCAACTATTTTCTAGAAACAACAGAACAATGGCATATATGACCTCATAGGAGTATTGAGAGCATACATAAATCCTTTACCAGGTCAAGCCAGATAAAATCTCAGCATGGAGACAGGAAGTGGGTCCAGTGTCTTACCACAGCTAAGAAACTAATTGAGTTTTATAGCTTCTGAAAAATGGGGAGGTAAGTTTTCCTTAATGGTGTGGTTCCTTGTTGGTTATCTATGCTCCATTGAAAGGTTGCACATTCATGAATATATGGGTATACGAACTGGACTTAAGTGTTTAAAAGAATAAGAGAGGAAAATGTTAGGCTGGTTGGAGAGGAGCAGTAGATTTAGAAAAATTTGTGGGAGAGGCAAATATCAGAATATCAGATGCAATTTTGAATGATCTAATAAAATAAGTTTTTTTTTAATTTTGAACCCTACTAAGTAAAAAACTGAAAAAAAGGTTAAACATAGAATTTCAAGATATTTATAATTTTAATTCAGTATTTGAAAAATTAACTTATATAACTCATTTAACCTCAGTTTATTTGAAAGAGAATAAATTTCATCTTTTCTGAAAATATATAGCCATTCATAATTTGATCACCCTAATTTTTCTTTATTTGCTTCTTGATACATTCTAACAGATAGTACTTGAAAATATATACTTCTTCCATATGGAAATTTTCTATCTTGAAATACAAAAACAAAAACAAAACAAAGAATCAATGGGTTTGCTTAGCAATGGAAGACACTGCTTCTAGAACTGAATATAGTCTTCAGGCCCTGGCAACTTGTGAGATACCTTCACAAGGATTTACCAAGAAGAGTTTAGATTCAATGTCCCTCACCCTCCTGATAAATATATATGCTCTTGTCAGTCTGTTGAGTTTCACTACAGATCTAAAGGATAAGGTCACATTGTTGAAGATGTCACATCAGTTACAAGATATCATCAGTAAAGCAAGCTATAGCTAAGCTTGAGTTTTGCTAGCTGGGCATCAAATGCCTGAGTACCATGTTCTCCACTCTAGGAGAAAAGCCCCCATTGTTCTCACCCAGTTGTAAACATTAAGAACCAAAGGACCAAACTCTCAGGCAGTATTTATCTATTTAATCAATTGTGGAATGAATGTTTATGGTAATGGATCTCGGACTGGATGTGAGAGAGAGTCACTGTAATGGACAAAAATCATGCTTGTGACTGTTAACCCTGTTAAGTCATAAACCCAAATGAAAAACTTATTTTTTTATTTTCACTTAACTGACACGGAATAAAAATGACATCTAAACTTTTAAGGTTATATTTATACACAAAAGCTCTGCTCAGCTATTCAGAAAGCTTATATTGTGGTGAATGGAGCAATATACCCATGCACACATACACACAGGATTAAAAAGAAAATTAAACCATTAAAAAATGAATCAAGTTCAGTTGTCATCATGGTGAGTGATTTTGTTAATTCCCTTGCCTTGAGGCTGATGTCTACAGAGCAAGTGTGTCTCATGAGACTGAATTTTAGTCCAGATTCTGACTTTCATTAACTTTGTAATTGTGACTGAAATGTGTTTTTAATGCTTTGGATAATTTATTTCTAAAATAGAATATTAATGATAATGTTATTGTAAGTATGGGTGGGTAATTTTGGAATGGCTTTGTAAAGTTTTATTGAAACAACTGTAGTAGTATTATTTGAGTCTATTTAACTTTTAAGAAAATGTTACATAACAATAAAACTAATATTCAATTTTGAAATTATGCACTTCTAAGCTCTTAGTTAATAATGCAGCAATGGTACAAAAATACCACTGTGGACAATTCAAGTGCAAGTGCTCAATGGTTGGCCTAAACTTGCTCCTAACATGTTCTAGTGAACTCACCTCCTTGTATTTTATGCTATTTTTTTTTTTTTGTATACCTGCTTAAAGTAGTGAAAAAAAAATGACTCCTGGTTGTTAATCAATTTAACCAGTATGTAAAAATGAAGAGAAGTTTTCCATGATGTTTAATTTCATTCTTCTGTATTTATTGAAAGGGGCATTATCTTTTTAATTCTAATTTAAAATGTATTAATAATCCATCTTTTCTCCAAATGACAGAAGAAAAATCTGGATGAGTATTTAACAACCAAGAACCACCAGCTGGTGCTCCAGACTGGTGTAAGTCACCATGTGTCACCACTACATCCTACTATAAATCCTTAAAAATGAGAATGCAAAAGGCCAATTCAGTTCATCATGCCTTTGGAGATGAGCCACAGAGAAGCTTCAACATTTTAATGCTATAACCAGACACCAAGGACATGGGATAGGAAGCAGAGAATGTTAAAACTCAGTATACATTAATTAATTTAGAAAATTAATGTGACTTCCATTAAAAGTTTCTTATGAATGTGTTAAGATAACACATTTAGAATGTAAATGCCAACATTCCTAGTTGTTATTGTTACAAATGTTTATTCTAACTTAAATGATAGAACAGTAATAGAAATATTATTTAACTGAGAGAGTGTAGAGGGGTGCAAGCAGTGTACATTAAAAACATTTAGATTGTTTTCTTGTGTTATTTTCAGACACTGTCCCTTCTTTATTGGTTTTCTTAAGACAATTATGCATATATCAACCAGTAAATAGTTTATTGTGTTTCATGAATTAAGAAGTGTAGGCTCTGCTACTGACAGCTTGACACAACCAAAGCTGGTTGGCTCAAAATGTATTGTTTGTTTAAGTTTAGAATTAACACAGAACTTTAACATAACAAAAAGCAGTATGATATGTTTTGGGTAAGTTTTAATTTTGGAAAATAATAAAACTGGACTGTAGGAGGAGCTAAGGTGGGAGGAGTAAGGAAAGGAAGAGAAGGAGTAAAGAGAGGAAGAGGAGAAGGAAGGGGAGGAGCTAAGGGAGAGACGAGAGGAGAGAGAGGGGAACATGGAGGCTGATGTTCGCCTGTGTGTAACAGTCTAAGGTAGTTGGTATATCTAGGTTGGATATTGGGTTACACCTCTGATTATAAGGGCATCTTGTTATTGATCATTACCAAATATATAAGCCTTTGATTAATCTTTAAGCATTAGAGTCTCATTTTTCTACTGGGCCCACATGGATGGCGGGATGGTCTGGGCAATGCCCAGCCTTGCAGAGACAGCGTGGAAGATTGGCAGAGTTATCTCCCACACTGGTGTCTTGTGGATTGCGGGGCTGGGTTTCTGGCTGGCCATTTCTAGCTGTAGTGCCCACATGGCCTCCGGCCACTGAACATGGCGTCTGATCTAGCCAGAGCCTCTAGAGCTTAGATAGTCAGCTTGACTGGCTGCCGTTTTTAAGCAATTACTCCAACACTGAACCCTTTTCATTCCTCAATTTATTTATTGCGTCAGAGGAAGAAGATGGTTCGGTTCTTTTGTAGCCTGTAATTGGTTGAAAAAAAAAAATCAGTTAATAAGGTCTGAGGCAAGTGTGAAGTATTCAAAAAGTCCTGACGTTTTTTCCTCCTTTGTCAATTAGACTGAATCTGTACTCATAGTGCTTACTTAGAGAAGTGAGAAATTCTCCCTTTTAGATCTATGGACCTCTGTGCTGCTTAGAGAAGTGCTCAGGTGATGCCCTGTTCATTCTGCCTCTCCTGTAAGGTTCATGGCCATAACACACAGCCTAAGTAAGTAGATCCTCCTGTCATCCTTCCTCTCCTTTGTTAAGATGTCTTACTCCCTTGAGAGCCCTATGACAAGGGTGTAGGCAAGCACACGTGGCATAAACACTAAAAAGGCTCTTGCACATAATTTTATATTGTAATATTTTATACTGATGGCTATAATTAGAACAAAATGTGAAATGTTGTTTTATTGCATGATAGCTTCTAACTGAGAGAACAGACAAAAGGGTAAAGTTGATTCTAAGTTGTGTCATAAAAGGCTGAGGTGGT